>NC_030834.1:12368825-12695387 GCF_001704415.2 Capra hircus
CAACGGTTCATTACACCAAGGGATTATGTCCAAGTGATTTCACTACGTCTCCTTCACTTTTGATTGACAAGCATCAGTATAAGAGTTACAGCTTTTAGCATCAATTCAAGAAATAATGGGAGAAGGCAATGGCAACCCACTCCAGCACTCTTGCCTGGAAAATCCCATGGACAGAGGAGCCTGGTAGGCTACAGTCCACGGGATCGCTAGGAGTCAGACACGACTGAGCAACTTCACTTTCACTTTTCACTTTCATGCATTGGAGAAGGAAATGGCAACCCACTCCAGTGTTCTTGCCTGGAGATTCCCAGGGACAGGGAAGCCTGGTGGGCTGCCGTCTCTGGAGTCGCACAGAGTCGGACACGACTGAAGCGACTTAGCAGCAGCAGCAAAAAATAATGAAGGGGACTTCCCTGATGGTCCATGGGTTAAGAATCTGCCTGCAAATGCCAGGGACAGGGATTCGATCCCTGGTCCAGGCGGATCCCACATGCTCGGAGCAGCTAAGCCTGTGCACCACAACTACCGAAGCCTGCGTGCTCGGCAGCCCAGGCTTCAGGACGAGAGGCCACTGCAATGAGGAGCCTTCGCACAACAACAAAGACCCAGCACGGCCAACAAATACATAAATTTTGAAAAAATTAGAAAATTTAAAAAAAAAGGAAAGAAAGAATGAAGGGCTTCCTAATGCAATAACTATATGGATGTGTTCAGATTTAATTAAAAGAAAGAGGCATATTTTCAACAACCATGGAAATGTGAACTGAGTATGGAATACTTAAGAAATTATTATTCACCTTCATTAGGTAACATAATGTCATAGTGGTTATGTTTTTAAAAAATCCTTGTTGGAGATAAATACTGAGATATTTATGGGTGAAATAATATGCTATCTGGAATTTGCATTAATACTCCAGAAACACAGCAAAAAAAAATTCATGAAGTGCAGCTGTCTAAAAGTAGTTTCTTTAAATTCACTTTCACATTCTAAAGGATAAGAATGCTATTTTAGTAAGTGAATAAATTATGCCATTAAAAGAACTATTATACGTTAAAAAGTTTCACATTTCAAAAAAGCCATATACAAAGTCAAAAGACAACTGACAAACCGGGAGAAAATGTTTATAACATATACCACAGACAAAGGGCTAACATCCCCAACATGTGAAGGGACAAAATATCAAACTCCCAACAGAAACAGGGGAAATAAAACAACACAAACCTAATTCACAAGGTAACAACTCAAACAAGAAAATAATGTTCAAAGAAACACAAAATCCTGAGACTCCACTTCTCACCTCTCAGATGGGCCAAAATTAATACCCAGGAAATCTTCTGTTTGTGAGGTTACATGGAAACAAACATTCTCTACATTGCTGGTGGAAATGCAAACGAGCATGACCTTTTGAAGGGAAACTTGGCAATATTTTACAAAACCACATATATATGTATTTTGGCTCAGCAATTCCACTTCTAGAATTCTACCTTGGAAAATACACCACCAATAATACACACACACACACACACACAGATACACAGACACACACACACACACACCCCCCCACCCACCAAAGCTATCCACTGCTTTTCTGTCAATCCAAAATCCTAGCAACAACCTAAGTGCCCATATTCAGAGTGGCTGAATACACCATGTACATCCACGTAATGGCATTATCGTAAAGCTTAAAAAAAAAAAAAAAAGTGGACGAGCTCTTTGAAATAGTCTGGAGTAACTGCATGAAGCAAAATGCAAGACTCCCTACAGTATGCTGCCTTTCATGTACAAAAAAACAAGGAGCAAAGGAAATACATGTGTGTGCTCACCTGTGCAGAAAAAACAGCCAGGATGAACTAGAAACTTAAGAGCCTGGCTAAGTGCAAAGGGTGGGCGGGAAAGCAGTGGGGGAAAAGGAAGAAATGAGAACGGGGAGCAGGGCTGAAGAGGGAATGACACTGAGCAAACCTCAGTGAACAGCAGTTTTAACTCTCAGAGCCCCAGTAGTGTTACATGTTCCCTGCACACACACACATCCCCCCAACATGTAGGAGAACCCCACATGGCATACCAACACTAACGAATAAGCCTACCTGTATCATAAACGAAAGTCGTGACCACAATGAAGGAGGCGGGGAAGAAAAGAACTAATCTAAGTTAACGCTATCCACGTGGGACAGTGCAAGGCCAAGACCGAAAGAGCTGTCCATACACACTGTAATCTCATTAGTGAATGCTTCCTACAGTGGTCTGCAATTCTCAAACCACCTTGGGTGCACATTCGACATGAATAAGTAGGAAAATGTGCTGTAGATAATTAGAGTCAGGTTTCTCACTGCTCCACAAAGAAGTTACACACACAGAAAGGTGGGAGGCTGGAACGACTCTATGGTGGTTGTTTAATCTCTCAGTCATGTCTGACTCTGCGACCCCAGAGACTGCAGCACACCAGGCTTCCCTGTCCTTCACTATCTCCAGGAGTTTGCTCAGACTCATGTCCACTGAGTCGATGATGCCATCCAACCATCTGGTCTTCTGTCGTCCCTTTCTCCTCCTCAATTTTTCCCAGCATCAGGATCTTTTCCAATGAGTTAGCTCTTCACATCACATGGCTAAAGTATTGGAGCTTCAGCTTTAGCATCAGTGCTTCCAATGAATACTCAGGACTGATTTCCTTTAGGATTGACTGGTTTTGATCTCCTTGCAGTCCAAGGAACTCGCAAAGTCTCCTCCAGTACCACAGTTCAATAGCATCAATTCTTCAGTGCTCAGCTTTCTTTATAGTCTAACGCTCAGATCCATACATGACTACTAGAAAAACCATAGTTTTGACTATACGGACCTTTGTCAGCAAAGGGATGCCTCTGATTTTTAATACACTGTTTAGGTTTGTCACAGCTTTCCTTCCAAAGAGCAAGCGTCTTTTAATTTTATGGCTGCAGACCCTATAGCGTTTGATTAAAATCCAAAGTGGCAGAGTAAACTCAGTACAGGCATGTATGTGTGTGTTGGTTAAGACGCAGACACGTATTTTCTACCTGGGTCCACTGAGGGAGCCCGGAATACCACCCAGTAATGGCGAGCATACTGAACGCTCACATCTTCACTTCTGAGGCTGCTTCCCCAAGCAAAGGAATCTGAGCTCCCTGGAGAAGAAGCTGATACTTGGCCTGCAGCATGGAAAATATGACATGAACCAGAACCAACTTGTGACGCCAGTAAGTAAGGGAAAATAAATGATGGGGGCTTATCAACAGGACACAAGAGATTCCATTGGCAACAATGTTAAATGGACCCGGAGGGCATTTTGCTCAGCGAAATAAGTCACAGAAAGACAAGTATTCTGTTATCACTTATATGTGGAATCTAAAACACCTAATGAATGTGTGAAACAAGAAAAAGATTCACAGACAGAACATACTAGTGGTTTCAAGAGGTGCATGCAGGAAGCGGGGACGGGCAAGATGCAGGCAGAGGACCAACGGGCACAAACCACCATGTGTAACCCAACAGGCTATGAGAATATACTGCAGAGCATCAGGCAACATGGCCATTGCTTTATAATAACTGTGAGCATCATCTATAAGAATACTGAAACACTATGTTATAAACCTGAAACTAATATTCTAAGTCAATTACACTTCCAAAAAAAAACACAAAACCCCCACAAGAACCAACCTAAAGAAGCTTCTAATGACCAAAGCTGGAATAATTTGAATGACAAAATAAAATATAGCCTACAAAATAAATAAATATGTGTTAAGTCCACACTGATACAAATAACCAATTAAATAATTAAATAGAGAAAGGAAGAAATAGCAAACAATTAGGCAAACACCGCATTAACAACAAGATCCACAAATGGATGCTAAAATTAGTGGGCAAAACTTTAGAGAAACAGGGTATTTGTATAACCTCGAAGGATCTTTCCCTAAGATATCTATTAACTACCAAGGGAAAGAGAGTAGAGAGAGCCAGCAGAAACCACCTTAACCAAATGACTGTGTCCACACAACCGATAACAAGACACACTGACCTCACGAGCCTACAGAGATGATGTAGTGGGAAGGATCTGTGTGTGCACTGTTCTTACACGAGCGTACAACCGCAGTCTAATCACGGAAAGAGTCAGACAGACCCTCAGTGAGGAACACTCAAAAAGCAGTTGGTTAACACTGCAAGGGACTATGAAGAAATAATTAAACGCAATGTAGATCCTAGAAAGAGGCATTAGCGGAACACTGGTGAAATTTATAAAGTCTTTAGCTTCATTCGTAGTATTTACTAATGTTAATCTCCTGGGTTTGTTGTTTTTCTGGCTGCGCTGAGCAGACAAGGATGGAAGCTTCGCCCCCTGCAGTGGAAACTCAGATTCGTAACCACTGGACCTCCAAGGAAGTCCCATCTCCTGCTTTTGATAACTGTACTGTGGCTGTGTGAGATCTCACCATTAGGAGAACTTTGATGACAGATATATGAAAGTTCTAGTACTTTGTGTCCTGCAGCCTGGTGGTTCAGACAGTAAAGAATCTGTCTGCAACGCGGGAGAAGCAGGTTCAATCCCTGGGTCAGGGAGACCCCCTGGAGAAGGAAATGGCAACCTGCTCCAGTATTCCTGACTGGGAAATTCCATTGACAGAGGAGCCTGGCAGGCTATATGGTCCATGGGGTCACAAAAAGTTGGACATGACTGAGCGACTAACACTTTCACTTTCAATATGGAAATTCTATTATTTTTGCAACTTTACTGTAAGTTAAATTTAGTTCAAAATAGAAAATTTTAAAAAAAGTATTCTGTATATAAATGGCTAGAGCTTATAAGGACAGACAAAGAAGGAAATGACTTCTTGCATTCTGGCTGAGTCTAGTTAGAGATGGGGTGAGGATTAGATTGGCATGTCTGTCTAATTCTAGACAGGACAGAGCTGACGATGGTAGTTCTGAGCAACACAGGGCCCAGCACAAACATTAACAGCTTACCCACCTCGATCATGGAGGGCTAACAAAACCCGTTCATATAAGCAGGCTCTGTAGAGGTCTCCCGGAATCGGTTTTCCTGCCCAGCAGTCGAGTTCGAGCTTCTCAGGGTCAGGGGCGTGGGGATCGGGCTCAGCTAGAATATAGCGATAGCCATCTTTGTTAAACGGGTGTTCCAAGGGGTAGCCATGAGGGGGAAGACGCTGAGCAGAAAACAAAGGGTCACTGCAGAAAGGAAAAAATAAAATCAAGAAACTACAACCCCCTCCTCTAGCTCACGTGCCTTCAATTCTGTTAGGCCTCTGCTGTATTCGGTTTCAACTGAACACCGGCAACTTCAAATGTTTTTCCTTATTCAAATAGATCATTCTGCCCTCTGCAGGCAAGATGGGGAAATGAAAACTACTTTATCTTGGTATGCAACTAAGCCAGGGGAGACAGGGCACAGAGGAACAAGGGCGGTTTCCTTCAGCATGTTTATTACTATGACTAATAAACAGAAACTCAGAGATATGAACACCCACTACCTGTTTCCAGTCTGAATAAGAAATGACCTGGATTTCGTCACCCCAGTACTGAACCAAGTGAAGGGAAGAGCTATCAGGGGACAGGCAGAAAGTTTACTGTAAAAGAGCTGACATTCAATATTGGTTTCTTTCACTGCCTCTGGTCCATCTATCCTTTCTCAAGATGCCTTAGCAGAACTTCACGCCCAGGTCAATCATCACAGGGTGCTTCCCTGGGGTTGTTTCATTTAGAAACGAGTTCCCCAAACAGGGCGCCTAGTCTGGGGCTATTTGACCCCTCAAACTGTTTAAGATTTGAGAACAAGGGGTAGGCTTGCGCCTGCAGACAGCTGATCTCTTGCCTCACTGAGGGGCTCTGCAGCCCTCGGTAAGGGGCAGGCAGGGGGTGTTCACCTCCGGGCCTTCTTGGTGGTCCCCGCGGTGCTGCCGTCCTGCTGTTTGCGCTTGGCTCCTCTGCCTTTCCCACTGCTTCCTGCTGCAATACCGCCTTTGAAGAGAAGGCAGATCACCTTCAGTGAGCTGTGACAGGGGACAGCTCCCCAGGGACGAACACTCCCAGCGTGCATTTGTGTGACACCACAGGATTTCCTGCCCGGAAGCATATAGGACTTCACCCTGGTTCGCCTGAGTCTGCCGGGTGGCTCCTAGCCCAGAATGCTGCGTTCTGGCAGCAGCTCCAGTGAACCCAGCACTAATGACTCCTGGGTTACAGCTGTGCCCCTTGCTTCCTAAATGAACTGCAGCTCCGGGAACACTTTCCAAGGATGAGACACAAATGCATTTTCACTCACTCAGACGGCAGACACCCACAGCTAGAAGTAACTGCGTGGGTAGTTTTTTCCCACTCAAATCAATACGAACATCCATAAGGAGAACATCCTCACTGAAGGGATGCTCGCTTGCATGAACTACACACAGCATAGTCCATAAACATGAGAGAGGCACAGGATCTGCTAAAGCGCTGAACTTGAACTTCCAGCAAAACAGAAGTACATCAAACGTGGAAACAAAAAACAGAAATACTAAAAAGGTGTTTCTCTTCAGTGCTTCTAGGCATCTGGTGTGGTTGTTCATGACACAAGCAGGAAAGGCAGCTTTAAATTTAGTCAGCAATCTTTACAATTATTAAAATTGTGCCAACGCATCAAATTTAGGTTTGACGAATCTGGCTTGTGGAATTAAGAGAAAATACAGATAGAGAATTTGTAAATAAAAAAAGAAACAAGCTACATATTAAAAGCCACAAGGAATACTACCTTGGGCACTTCTGAAATAGGTGCTTTGAAATTTTTGTCCAGTTGTCATTCCTCTCAATTAGTTTATTTGTCCAACTTCCAGGAAACATCCCTGAACTGTAGGAAAACACCTTTACGTAACAACTGCATGAAGTACTATATCTTAATTTGGGGCAAGCTTGGAAATTATCAGCAGTTCTGCTGCAATAAAAAGAGGATCAAGACATTGAAGGCAGGTCATATTCTGCACAGACAGGACCAGATTTATGCTGAACTTCCTTTTATGAACATATCTGGTGTCATCCCGTCCTCATAAAAGGCTTAATGTTGAACTGTTAAAATATCAACACCTCTATAGTTTGTTACCTTATTCAAAAAAACTGTTAAGGTTTTATTGGCACTGCATTTCAATTATTTTGAGACAAGTTTTAGATCCACGTTGAAAAAATCAAGCAACACTAAAGAGGACTGCTGGACATGTGAGGCAGAATATGACAACGTACAAGCTTCCAATTACTAACATTAAACCGGAACTACTGTTTCATATCAAGTGCTACTGCCACCAACTCCACAAGGCTTTACAATCTTAACTCAGTTTCAGCTTCTATCACAACTCAGCAAAAAGCATCTTCCAAACCACAAAATACTTAAGTCTGAGAGGCTGAAAGAAGACAGAGGAGGAATTCACCTCCAAAAGAGGCTCCACCTGTAAGAACAGAAGTGGCACCGTGTATTTGTCAAACTTTAACAGAAAGGAGAAAAATAACGTAAAGAGATGAACAGCACACTTAGTTATATTAGTAACAGTGGAAATGGTTACATATTTAAGACCCTATCACTCCAGAAGAGAAGGTAGCGACACCATATGTCAGATGAAGAGCTGGCTACCTCCCCATTATATCTGCTTTCAATTTGTTGCCATTAGTAGCAAAGGGCTGTCCTGCTCTTAGAGGGGTTAGACAGAAAAACATGCTACAGTGGGTGGTCAACACAGAAACGGTGTCATGTGCATAAGCTAAAGATTTAGGGCAAGAAAAATTAGAAGATGGGTAGGAAGTTAAAAAACAGTAGAATTAAGGAAAATTTGAGTGCAAAGCACGTGAACCTAAATTAAGTGTTAGTTATGAAGATACAGATGGGGAGTCGAATATAAACTCAGTAAATCTGACCTTAAAATTGTACCTCGTTTTATGTTAAATGTTTCACTTAAGACCAAACTGTGGTGTAACGTAACAAAAATTTCTCCTCTGCTATCATTGCTCAAATCCATAGTTAGCCCCTAAAAATTGAGATTTGGACTTTAAAGCATCTTAGTAAATACCTAGTCAAGAATCAGTCCAGAGACTGCCCAATTCTAGGCACATGTGGATTGAATAGCGTACAGACATTTCACCCATGAAATATTTAAACACTTACCATTTAGATTCCCACTGGTAGACACGGCACTACTCTGCTTTTGGTTGTCATAAGCAGGACCGATGTTACTAAGATCCTAGAGGGAAAATATTCAATTATAGAGGGTGGCTACCTAATCAAACCAGGCTGGCAATGCTCAAAAAAAAAAAAAAAAAAAAAAAGGGAGAAAAAACAGAATGGCAACCTAGACTCTGAAGCCGGCAGAGGTCCCAAACTTAGATGCTTCAAAGATCAGCAAGTCACATGTGTGAGGCAGCCAAGGATGAGGATGGAAGTGCTTTCAGAATCAGGCTGAGCCAGGCTGGGGGTGGTGGAGGGGGAATGGGGAGGGGTGGTAGAAGACCAAGGGCAGACCTCCCTATGGGAATCCAGGCCCAATGTGGCCAGAGCTCCACATTTTACAAGAAAAGACAGAAATCTGAATCTCTGAAATCTGAGGTGGAAAGAAAATCAGAAATCACTTGGAATGGCGTATTTGTGTTACAAGAGAGGAAACAGAAGTTTAAAAAGATAAAAATGGTATGTGTCAAGTCATAACATTTTAAGGAAGAGCTGCAACTAACACACTGGTCTCCCAGTTTAAGGTGAGTGCTCTTTCTTTCACATGGAATAAGAACCATTTATTTGGAGCCCACCGGGTCATGGGCATTTGTAAGTGGTAAATACACAAATGTAAACACAGCCTGATTCTCTCTGTCCCCGTGGCTTAAAAATCAAACGGGGGCCTGTGAAGCCGATTAACGTACCTGATCCAGAAGGCCAAACTTGGGGTAATCTTCTTCTGGGTCCTTACTCCCTGGATCAGGGTGTTCCTTTACTAAGAACACATCTCTTTCTTTACTCTAAAAGGAAATGGTATTTTAGTGTTACTGGAAATTTCATACTTAAACTGAATGGATGCTTAACCCCTAACTCCCAAATCGTAGGTGTAATCTCCAAATCTCAACACAAAGAGCCTGCCCCCTGGGGGAAAAAAAAACACACACACACACACACACACCAGTACTGTTTTTCTTTGATTAGAAAACTAATGCATGACCACCAAAAAATACAAACAGTAGAGAAAGTTGACAAAATGAGAGCCACCATCCTTCACAACCCTCACTCATCCCCACACCTCACAGAGATACATAGTGGTAACAGCTTGTGCTGATGTCTCCCCAGGTGCTCTAAGTCTAAGGACAATAATGTTCAGAACAGAGTTTGTTTTTTTTAATCAAAGAAAACATTGTTTCCAATTTAGGTATAACACTATACTTGCCAAAGTACAACGGACAAAGGATTCAGCGGCGTACATAAAACTACCATATCTTCACTTAAGTCTATGTGCAACTTACTGATTTTGTGTGAAAACTATTAAAATTTACAATTACTAAGATTTAATACTGTTGTTCTCATTTTCTTAGTCATCACATTACTTCAGTGAGACCACAATCAAAAAAAAAAAACCCAACAAAACCCATATATAACTTCTTGTATAAATTCTTACAAGGAACACTGGTTTTCTAAACATTGAGTCTAGTCAATTTTAGTTGACTTACCATAGTTTTCACAATGTTATTTGGCCAGGTCATTTTCCCAGGTCTTTGTCTGGTCGTCATGCATTCCCAGTATTTATCAATAAATGGTATGATATCCTGATTTTTAAAACAAAATATATTAAAGCCTTTATAGCTGCTTTCGAAATTATGCTCACACACACAAAAAAACACTGCTGCATTTTCAAAGATCTCATCAGAATCAAAAGACAAACACATGTTTTTCATCTTTTAATAACTTATAACGTGAACAACATGTAGGTTGCGGGGTTTTCAAACAAGCATATACAACTCTTAGCCACACAGGGCTTATGAGCCGGTTAAGGGAAAAGACGTGCCCTTGTCTCCTGGTATCCTCTCCCCCGAGCTCCTGCTCCTCCGCGCTGGGGACACCTCTACCTGGACATCCTGCACGCACCTCAGACTCCTTGTGACTAGGACTGACCTCGAACCGCACCTCACGAATCTGCTCTGCAGGTTTCTATTCTTGCTCTTCGCACTCAGGATCACCCAGAATCACAGGGTTCACACACGGAGTCATCCTCATCCTTCTCACACAACCTGCACATCTCAGCAGTCACCAACTGAACTTTAAAATTCCAGAAAATGTTCACCAATCAGGCCTCCTTCCTGCTCCAACTGTGGTCCTCGCCAGCCTCTGCTTACACGACTAACACAGTGTCTGAACTTCATCCTCTGTCACCAACGTCCTCCCACCCTGGGCCACCTGCCCCAGCCTACCACTAATGTCCTTCACCAGAGTCAGTTCCGTGAACATGGAACCTTTACTGAAAGGAGCCAGGCTGAATTAGGGGAAGTATAGGGGAAGACTGGAACGTCTTCTTGTTCGAGAAGGTAAGGAAGAGTTCACACTTATAGGGACATATCAAAAAGTGTCTGAAGTCAGCCAGGATGGGGCTACACTGGTCAGATCTGAGCATCAGAAATCCAGAAATCCCATGATGGACTATAAAAATCAGTGAGTCTTAAAACTGAAGACAAACAACAGCAACAACAATGACCGGGTGGAGGGCTCTTCTTTACAAAAGAACTATAACCGATAAATATATTCTGTTGTACAAGGACCACTCTATTAACTGATTGAGGTTAGGATAATCAGTGGTTACAATTACCACTGCTTGAAAGGGTTGTGAGAACAAGATATTCACATGAACTCCACGTATTACCCATGAATTACTTAACGATTACAAAGAAAAAGGGTCTCTTTACAGTAGAGAAATCAAGTGGTCACATTTAGGATCACTAATAAAACAAGGCAATGTCTTATGCCTCCTAATGGAATACACAGAAAAACACATACTACCTACGTAATATTCTTGCCAAAAATGTTTAAGCTGAACCTAGTCATAAGGAAACAAGTTGATAAATCCAAACTGAGGAACATCATGGCAAACAACTGTCTAGGCTCTTCAAAATCTCAAATGTCATAGCAAACCAAAAAGTAAAAAGGAATTGCTCTAGAGATAAAAGGGACATTACAACCAAATTCAATGTGTGATCCTTGATCAGGTCCTGGCTGGAAGAAAAAATTATGAGGGACATTATTTAGACAAAAATGTTGAGAAAATATACACTGTATACACAAAATAAACAACCTATATATATAAGAACACTGCACTAACATTAACTCTTTGAGTGTGGTCATTGTATTGATGAGAGAATACTGGATAAAGTATAATATCTACAATTTTATAGATATTATACTTACATGTAAGCCTTAAGTCTCACATAAGCTTACAGGGAAAATATACATAAAGCAAACAGCAAAATATTAACAGCAGGCAAATCTAGATAAGGAATAAACAGGCATCTATTATAGTATCTGAATTTTTCTGTATATTTGAAAAATTCAAAATAACAATTTGGAAGGAAAAAAACAAAAGACAAATATAATCATAGCATACTTGTGTTTAAACACGTTCTTTTTAATGTAGGAAAAAAAGCTGGGCAGGGGCAAGGGGGGCCCTCTGCTGACTCCCTCAGCTTTCAGGATTAAGCCCTAACTCGTTTGTTTAGCAGAAAAGGCCTTACTCAGTCTGATCCTGAATATACTAGTCTCACTAAACAATGGAACAGACTGGTTCCAAATAGGAAAAGGAGTACGTCAAGGCTGTATATTGTCACCCTGCTTATTTAACTTATATGCAGAGTACATCATGAGAAACGCTGGCCTGGAGGAAGCACAAGCTGGAATCAAGATTGCCAGGAGAAATATCAATAACCTCAGATATGCAGATGACACCACCCTTATGGCAGAAAGTCAAGAAGAACTAAAGAGCCTCTTGACGAAAGTACAAGAGGAGAGTGAAAAAGTTGGCTTAAAGCTTAACATTCAGAAAACTAAGATCATGGCATCCAGTCCCATCACTTCATGGCAAATAGATGTGGAAACAGTGGCAGACTATTTTTTGGGCTCCAAAATCATTGCAAATGGTTACTGCAGCCATGAAATTAAAAGATGCTTACTCTTTGGAAGAAAAGTTATGACCAACCTAGATAGCATATTAAAAAGCAGAGAGATCACTTTGCCAACAAAGGTCAAGGCTATGGTTTTTCCTGTGGTCATGTATGGATGTGAGAGTTGGACTATAAAGAAAGCTGAGTACCGAAGAATTGATGCTTTTGAACTGTGGTGTTGGAGAAGACTCTTGAGAGTCCCTTGGACTGCAAGGAGATCCAACCAGTCCATCCAAAAGGAAATCAGCCCTGGGAGTTCATTGGAAGGACTGGTGTTGAAGCTGAAACTCCAATACTTTGGCCACCTGATGCGAAGAGCTGACTTATTAGAAAAGACCCTGATGCTGGGAAAGACTGAAGGCAGGAGGAGTAGGGGACGACAGAGGGTGAGATGGTTGGATGGCATCACCGACTCAATGAACATTGGTTTGGGTCAGCTCCGGGAGTTGGTGATGGACAGGGAGGCCTGGTGAGCTGCGGTTCAGGGGCTCGCAAGGCATCAGACACAACTGAGCGACTGAACTGAACTAAACACCCTATACCAATCAATGCTGTTCTTTTTCTTTTGGTCAAGTCATGCAGCTTGTGGGGTTTTAGTTCCTCGATCAGGGACTGAACCCGTTCCCCCGGCTGGTGGAAGCTGAGTCCTAACCACTAGACCATCAGGGAAGAGAGGAGTCCCCAGCCAGTGTCTTCTAAACTGTAGGTTGCAGTCAATTAGTGGGGTATATAATCAATCTTGTAGGTCAAAGCTAGCATTGACTAGAATAGAAAATATCAGCATATGGAGAGAGAAGGTGACAGGGTGCTTCAGTCTTTAAAGACTCACGGATGGGCTGACCATCTAATTTTGAATACTGACTTTAGTCATGTAGTTTAACAATAAAGCATAAATTTTTTTAAATAAGTCAACCTTTTCCCTAACAAAATCCGTGATAGGCATCCATAAAAACAGCACAAACTAAGCTAAAAAGGTTCACCTCAAAATCTGATTATTAATTGTGGAACAGACAATTGTTTGCTTCTGTAAAGCCACTCAAAACTATTTAAAGATTCACCCTTCTAAGAGCTAAGCCAATGACATAATGAACACACACCAAGAAGTTAGTAAATCACATGAAATGAGAAAAACGGAATCACTGAATCTACAGTCATATATTCATAAAAACTGGAAGAAAAGAACTTGTCAGGCTGTACAGTTGACCCTTGAAAAATCATGGGGTTAGGGGGACTGGACTGTCCACAGTCAAAAATCCTCCTATAGTTTTACAGTCGGCCCTCTGTATTCGTGGTTCTACACCCAAGGATTCAATCAGCCTTGTGGTATGTATTTACTGAAAAAATCCGCATGCAAGTGAACCACTGACGTTCACAGCTGTGTTGTTCAAGGGCCCACTGTATTCAGAAGTCCCTCCTGGTTCTCTGGCATGATCGCAATGACAGTAATTCCATCTCTACCTTATCTTTGGAGAACATGGTTTTTGGATGCTCATCTTGTGTTCGGGACTGCCACGTGAGGTTGGCCAAAGCACTAAGGCACATTTCTTTCAAGTCTATAAAAGCAAAAAGGAAGAAAGAGTTACTGTAGTAATATATTCCTGCTACCACAGGAATATTCAACCAGACGGTCCACAGATTAACAACTACAGCATCATCTGATCTAAAACGGACAAGAGCAGGCATCCAGAGCTAAGCCCCAAGGTCAATTCTACCAGCTTCGTGGCAGAGGTTCCCTGATTTGGCTGAGCCCAGATCCCTTTTCTCTGCCAGCTAACCAGAGGAGGTCACTGTGCAGCCCTCCAAGGCCTGTCCTTACTTGCTTGCTTCCGGAGGAAATAGGTGTTCCCGCTGTGGTGGCACACGTTGCAGTGGAAACTGTAGTTGGTCATGAATGGTAGACAGGATCTGGAGAACACCAAATGGAGCAAATTAGTGAGCTTCTGAACACACACTTAAAAGAAGCAGATCAACAGGGATCTTTTCCCTCAGTGAAAGTTAGACAATGATGCTAATATAGTAATACATTCTCAAAACTTGAGAAGGGCACCAAAACAGGGCCCTTTGTAGTTTTACAAATAGCTGAACTTTTCCATCACAAAAATTTAGCAGGACATTATCCACATTTGATGATTCAACATCTGGCAGGTTCTGACTGGAGCCCCTATCCAGGCTAGTTTATTACGGTTTTTAAACACCTAAAAAGAGTATACTAGGCCACTTGTGGAAGAAGACAAAGCAGTCTCTTTAAATATCTTTGCACTGAAATATCTATATTTAAATTATATTTAAGTCTCTTTGTAAAGTGTCAATAAAATTGTTGGAAAGGGCAGACAGAGGTATAAAAAGATTAACTTCAAAATGTAAATAATTATTCAAGAACAACACAGAAGTCCAAAAACATTACCTGCCTCATTACCAAATGAATCCTACAGATGACAGCCTTGAAGAATTTATTTTTTATTTACTTATTTTTTAACATTCACTCTTCTTCTCTGAAACACATTATTATTATCTTAAATATTTATTCATTTGGCTGCTCTGGGCCTTGGTTGTGGCACACAGGATCTTTGTTGAGGCATGCAGGATCTAGTTCCCTGACCAGGGATTGAACCTGGGCCCCCTGCACTGGAAGTGTGGAGTCTTAGCCACTGGGCCACCAGGAAAGTCCTGTTTTTAAGAATTTGAAGGACTGAAGCAGTAACTTCAGATTTAAGAGTTAGGGAAGATTTTTCGAAGACACAAATTATGAACTTGATTTGGAAAAACAAGTTGCTTTTCTTTTCTATAGGTGAACTATTTTACGTAGAGATAAGAAACTGCAAATTTGGAGGCAAAGCGGCAATCTGGTGCACACCAGTCTGGCCAGGGGAGGGGAGTTGTGAGAGATATGCTGAAAGGCCTGCAAGGTAGGAAGTAGCAGAGGCCTTACATGCCTGGGGAAGTGAATTTTCTGTGTAACAGGAACACCTTGAAGGGGAAGCCATGTGGTGAAAGTGGTAAGTTTGGTAAAAGAACAGGTCTGAAGGGAGGAAGAGATAAAGAAAAGGGAACATGTGAGAAGCTTCTTCAGCAGTTACAGAAGGTGTAATTAAAAAAAAATAAGGCCTCACACAGAGTGAAATAACAACACTGGGCAAGCAAGTGTACAAGAAGAAAAGAACCTGGTTAAGCTTAGGGGCTGATTTTATGTGAGGGGGCAGCAAGTGAAAGAAATCCTAACCACTGAGACTCCTTGTAGGTGTCAGCTCACTTCCTAAGAGATGAGCTCAGGAGCAAAAGCAGGCCTGACTGTCTGAAGGCAGAGAAGAAGCCGGTGGAAGGAACTGGGGGCTAACAGGACCCGTGCATTAGTGCAGCTTGGTGCTGTGCTGGTGACTGGAACAGCATGGGAAAAGCTTGGTCCTGAAAAGGAGAAAGCAACAGAGAAAGAGAAGACTGGTTTAAGTTGGAAAAGAAGAAATCAAAATAAAGACAGGTTTATCGTGGACTCTGCTCAAACTTAGCTGGTAAAGAATCTGCCAGCAATGCAGGAGACCCGGGTTCGATCCCTGGGTCAGGAAGATCCCCTAGAGAAGGAAATGGCAACCCAGTCCAGTACTCTTGCCTGGAGTCTGGTGGGCTACAGTCCATGGGGTCACAAAGAGTCAGACATGACTGTGCGACTATGTTCAGTTCAGTTCTGCTGAAACTAATTTCACACATCCTTAAAGAGATGTTTCCAGGTGTGTGTCTACCACCGCCATTCAAGGAAGAAACATCCTTATGAATGTTAAGATCAGGTTCCCTCACCTTTACCTCTCTCTACAGCCCCTTCTGCAAACAGCCTGTTGTGGTAAGCTCATTTATAAAAGAGAGAGGCAGGTGTACAATAATTAACAAACACATCAGGTGGTTAGAGCAGTTTTTTTCATATCCTGCTAGCTCACTCACTTCCCCCATCCGCCATAAAAGATAATCTGTCCAACCCATTGGGTTTTAGGTGTAACTTCTCAAATTCAGGTACACACTGGTCACCACCAAACCTCTGAACTGTGGTTTGATTAGTTTCTGCATCACTCCAAGTTATCTCTCTGGTAAATTTCCTTTCCTAGGCCCTGTTTATCCAAACAAATTCTCCTGGTGAAAGTGGCCCAATTTGAGGTCTTTCCTAACTGACGAGCTTGTATATTTTCTCTTAGGTCTTTCTACCAACATCAATTCTTCTGACCACTCAATATTTTTCTGTTTAAAACATTCAATCCTTCAATGTCAACAGTCACATGTTAATTAGTATATTAACACTACTTTAACTTTTTAACTAGAAGACATTCAACAGATTATAAAGGAAGGTATTTCTTCACAAACCAACCCAAGGGAGGTTAATTTCAGAACTAACAATGCAGCCCTCTTCTGATATAGTCTTGAAGCAGATGATGTTAAGAAGAGGTGGCAAGAATACACAGAAGAACTATACAAAAAAGATCTTCACGACGCAGATAATCACGATGGTGTGATCACTCACTTAGAGCCAGACATCCTAGAATGTGAAGTCAAGTGGGCCTTAGAAAGCATCACTACGAACAATGCTAGTGGAGGTGATGGCATTCCAGTTGAGCTATTTCAGATCCTGAAAGATGATGCTGTGAAAGTGCTGCACTCAATATGCCAGCAAATTTGGAAAACTAAGTAGTGGCCACAGGACTGGAAAAGGTCAGTTTTCATTCCAATGCCAAAGAATGCTCAAACTACCGCACAATTGCACTCATCTCACATGCTAGTAAAGTAATGCTCAAAATTCTCCAAACCAGGCTTCAGCAGTACATGAACTGTGAACTCCCTGATGTTCAAGCTGGTTTTAGAAAAGGCAGAGGAACCAGAGATCAAATTGCCAGCATCCGCTGGATCATGGGAAAAGCAAGAGAGTTCCAGAAAAACATATATTTCTGCTTTATTGACTATGCCAAAGCCTTTAACTGTGTGGATCACAATAAACTGTGGAAAATTCTGAAAGAGATGGGAATACCAGACCACCTGACCTGCCTCTTGAGAAATCTGTATGCAGGTCAGGAAGCAACAGTTAGAACTGGACATGGAACAACAGACTGGTTCCAAATAGGAAAAGGAGTACGTCAAGGCTGTATATTGTCACTCTACTTATTTAACTTCTATGCAGAGTACATAATGAGAAACGCTGGACTGGAAGAAACACAAGCTGGAATCAAGATTGCCGGGAGAAATATCAATAACCTCAGATATGCAAATGACACCACCCTTATGGCAGAAAGTAAAGAAGAACTAAACAGCCTCTTGATGAAAGTGAAAGAGGAGAGTGAAAAAGTTGGCTTAAAGCTCAACATTCAGAAAACGAAGATCATGGCATCTGGTCCCATCACTTCATGGGAAATAGATGGGGAAACAGTGTCAGACTTTATTTTTTGGGGGCTCCAAAATCATTGCAGATGGTGACTGCAGCCATGAAATTAAAAGACGCTTACTCCTTGGAAGAAAAGTTATGACCAACCTCGATAGCATATTCAAAAGCAGAGACATTACTTTGCCCACTAAGGTCCATCTAGTCAAGGCTATGGTTTTGCCAGTAGTCATGTATGGATGTGAGAGTTGGACTGTGAAGAAGGCTGAGCGCTGAAGAATTGATGCATTTGAACTGTGGTGTTGGAGAAGACTCTTGAGAGTCCCTTGGACTGCAAACAGATCCAACCAGTCCATTCTGAAGGAGATCAACCCTGGGATTTCTTTGGAAGGAATGATGCTAAAGCTGAAGCTCCAGTACTTTGGCTACCTCATGTGATGAGTTGACTCACTGGAAAAGACTCTGATGCTGGGAGGGATTGGAGGCAGGAGGTGAAGGTGATGACAGAGGATGAGATAGCTGGATGGCATCACGGACTCAATGGACGTGAGTCTGAGTGAACTCCGGGAGTTGGTGATGGATATGGAGGCCTGGTGTGCTGTGATTCATGGGGTTGCAAAGAGTCGGACACGACTGAGTGACTGAACTGAACTGAACTATCTAAATTTATTTGAATATGAAAAGAACACCCCAGGGAGCCAGCAGTATAGTCAATTTGATAGAGTCAGTAATGCTCTCTTGCTAGCTGTTGACTGAATCTCCTAAATAAGAAGCCTTTCATTCTCAAATCCTTAATATGATTTTAATTCACTAGAAAAGAGGCAAAGACTGGAAATCGGTTTTGCTGAGCAGAGAATTCAGGACACCTAAAGGAAGTGAGTTAGAAACCAAAAGGATAAAAGGATGTCAGGCATGAAGAGGCACCTGCCAGCTCAGATTTTTGACATCAGGCTTTATCCACCATGTACACCAATCCTTTCCCCAAATCCACAATATCCAGTACGAGGTTTAAATGGTACTGTCTCAAATTTGTTTAGGTAATGCTTTGTAACTGCACAGTTTTGTCTCCTAAGCACAAAGACAAGGATAATACCTACCATTCTACCTATTAAGGGCAATGCCCTTAGTAGACTAAAAACATGCTCAGACTATTAAAACAATTACTGATTCAAATCCTACTACTCACTGAACCAGAATCAGGAGTCATGGGAAATCCTATGCATTTACATTCGCCCACACACCTAACTGGGCTTCCCCGGTGGCTCAGATGGTATCTTTACCTGTAGTGAGGGAGACCTGGGTTCGATCCTTGGAGTGGGGCCATCTGTTAGACATGTTGAGATCTACTATTTAACATAGCAATTCTCACAAAAGACTTTGAAAAATACTCACGAGGTATCTATGCCGAAGGTGTCTGCTGTGAACCATTTGGTACATATTCCACACTGCAGCTCCACCTCTCCCAACTGACGGCCATTTTCTTCATCCACGGAGCCTGCCTGAGTATCCATCACCTCTGAAGTATCCCCAGCACCTTCCTGTGTCCACAGAACCATCAGAGAATTGTGTCAGTTGATCTGATTGTATTTTTGATTCATTTAAAAAACTAAAAAAACAAAAAACCCTTTTGCCTGGAATTGCTATTTTCCAGTACTTTGCCAAAATGACCAGTGCAAAGGGGGAGAAGAGGGGTACCCCTACATGTTCTCAGGCCTTTTAGAAAACATAAGAGCTGCTCCTTTGGCCACATACATGCAAATCTACAAGAAAGGTAATCTTGTAGATATCAAAGAAATGGGCACTGTTCAAAAATGAATACCCTGCAGAACAAAACTGGAAGAGTCTACAATGTTACCCAGCATGTTGGCATCATTGTAAACAATCAAGTTAAGGGCAAGATTCTTGCCAAGAGAATTTCTGTGTGTATTGAGCATATTAAGCACGCCAACAGCTGAGACACCTTCCTGAAATGTATGAAGGAAAAGGATCAGAAAAAGAAGGATGTCAAAGAGAAAAGTACTTGAAATGTACTTGGGCTCAACTGAAGCGCCAGCCTGCTTCACCCAGAGAAGCACACTGCGTGAGAACCAAAGCAAAGGAGTCTGAACTGTTGAAGCACATTGGAAAACAAAAGAACTGAAGGGGTGGGGGGGACCCTTTAAAAAACCAACCCTTTCGACTGTGCAGTAGAAACACTCAAAAAGAAATACTTACAAGTGTATCTTTTCCATTAGAGGATTCTGTCTCCAAGCCACCACTTACATCAACAGAGTTTGCATCACTGTAAAGTAAGGAGAGCACTCATGGAAGAAATATCAGAAGAAAACCTGAAAACGCCTATTCCCAAAGATGATGATCCAAGTACAGCTGAACGTCACATCCCTACTCTTTTTCAGCCAAGCCAGTGCTCAGACAGGATGCTCAGCATTAGGAAGAAGGCGGCCAAGATGAACTCAAGCCCGTGGGGCATAAGGAAACCTTACAGGCCCTTGCAGACAAGTCTACAGAGGACAGAACTGGTCCTTGGGGAGGTTCGCAGAGGTGCACCTCTCCCACTCTGTTTTCAGAGGGACACACTCCTTCCAGCCTGGCAATACAAAGTGGTTTCCCTCTCTGGGAATTTTGAAGGGTTCCTGCTAAAAAAGGGGTGGGGGTAGCTACCAGCCCCCTGCCGGAGGAGTTAGGGCTGGAAGGGAGGCCGAGAAACCGGGAAAGGTGTGCAAAGGGGCGTAGCCTGAGATACGATTCAGAGGGGACGGGTCTAGCGGCGGGCGGGACGAAGGCCCGGGTAAAGGCAGGGCGAGCCGTTGGCCGCCAGGCCTAGGTTCGGAGCAGGGCGGGTGGGAGTGCTCACAGGAGCCGCGGGATTCCGAGAGGGACCGGCCTCCCGCCCCCCACCCCCGTCTTCCTGGGGCCGCAGGGTGCCTTACCCGCTTTCGGCCTCTCCGGAGCCGGGCTCCGCGGAGGCTGGAGCAGCAGACGTCCCCTCTCCGGCCGGAGCAGCCGCTACGGCTGCTGCCGGCTTCGTCTCCCCTTCTTCTGCTGGTGTTGCATTGGCAGCCGCTGCCGGCCCGGGTCCTGCGCTCACTCCCGGTCCTGCTCCGCTTCCCGCCGCCGCCATCACTGCCGCCTTCTAGACTTCTCGCGAGAATACTACCTCCTTCTCGCGCGACATGCTCGCCGGCTTGCTCACCTTCAAACAGTAAAGGACTCACGGTGGGTCCGCCGTCTGTGTGGGGAAGGCTCTCTCCAAGTCCGCTTTAAGGGCAGGCGGGCGGGCGGAGGTGGGCGGGACCTGGGGGCTGCAGAGCTACAAATGCCGCCCGCGGGAGGCGGTTGGGGCTTGTTAGGTTTTTTCTAGGACGCAGTTCGTAAGAAAGTGGACGCAGCGCATTTTCGTGGCCAAGCCTGCAAGTCACCGCGCAGATAAGGCACCCTGAGAGCGCTGGCGGCCTAAAGGCCCTGGACGCTCTGTTGTGTTTGCAGACGCCTCTCACCCTTAGAGGTGGAACATGCCTTCCCGCCCCAGGAATTTGTTGTCGTATATTGCCCTCCTGATCTGCCACTTTGAGCAGGTTTCCTAGTGACATTTACAGGTGGGCGCCTGGGCTGAATCCCAGAGCCCCATCTACGCCGGGGAGGGGACGTGGATGGAGTCTCTAGGCGGAAAAAGTCGAAAGCACTGTGTTCCTGAAACTGCAAGCAGCTTAATACCGTTAAGAGGAGGAAAATGAAGCCTGAGTGTTAAGGTGCTGGAGGACTTACGAATATAGAGAAATTTGGTCCTTAGAGAAAGGGACAGGTAATGGGCCAAAGGTAAGAATTTGAGGAATCAACGACAGTGCAAGTAGGTGAGGTCGTTGGAATGAGCAGTCATTCGGAGCCATGGTATCCAAACTCCTGGAAGTATTAGAGCCAGGACATCTTTCAGGAAATCAGTGTTTACATCGTAATTTCTAGAAAGCAGCCTAAAGATACACCTTTCCCCCTATTTTTAACACTTTCACCTCCACTTTTCTACCCCTTTACAAAAGAAAGTCATATGGGGAATCTAGTCTGACTACGCAATGTATTGTCCCAGGCTGTGAAACCTCTGGGACACCACACACAAGAACGGTTGGAAATAATAGATATTTTGATTTCTGATTTCTTCCCAATTTCTTGCTTTTAACAAAATTGAAGGAATAACTAATTGATAGATACTACTGGCTGATACAGATTATTTTTCAAATTGTTGGTGATACGTGCTTCAAATAGGTGAAACTTTAAGAAGAAACAATAATTGCACAAAGTATCTCCCCCTAATATTTATTATAGTGCAATTTTAACATATAGCCACAAAAATCTTTGATACCTCCTTCCTCCAGCAAGTAGAATTTGAATTATCCAGTCCTTCGAGTGTGTGCGAGCGACTTGGTGCCTTGCTTCTAAAACAGAACGTGGAAAAGGAGAATAGTAGTTTTTACAGTGGGGAAACTGGCAGACACCTCTTTAACCAAGTGGTCAAGGTTAACACCAGTGGGTGAAGTCATGTTATCAGTTATCCCCTGATGTGAGGCAGTGGAGAACTCTACTTCATCTCTGGAAGTCTTTGCAAAAATTCACAACCCCAGACTAATCAAGAGAAAACATCAGCCCAATACAAATTGAGACCTTCTTGAAAATACGTAACCAGTACACCTCAAAACTGTGAACATCATGAAAAACAAGGAAAGACTGAGAAACACAGATTGGAGAAGACCAAGGAGACATGACGATTATATGCAAGTGGGATCCTGGATTGTATTCTGGAACTGAAAAGGGACATAGTGGAAAAATTGGTGAAATCTGAATAATAAAGTCTGTAGTTAAATGATAAGTATTATAACAACTTTATTTTGTTCCCTGTACCGTGCTTTAAGATACTGACTGTAGGGGAAGCTGGATTATATGGGGGACCTCTTTGAACTATCTTTGCAACTCTAAAATTAATTGAAAATTTAAAAGGTAATTGGTGGGGGCAGAATCCACATTGCAGTGGATTGAGAAATGAGTAGAGGGCTAGAAGTAGACGTGTGCAGACGCATCTTTCCGCTTTTTTCCTGATGCATTTTATTTTTATAAAGAAAAGACCTCAGTTAATACAGCAAAGTGTCCACATCTGTCAGATTTGTTTGTGTGTTACACGATTGCCTGCACTGTCTCAGTGGGTTTGAAATAGTCCCTAAATACATGTTTGGCTCTGAAGGAGAGAGAACAGTTGGATGGAGAGAACAATTTCTGAAGGAAATTCAGAGTTGGGGCAGAGGATAGACTGATGAAACAGCTTTACTCATCAATAGGAAGGGAGAGGTTGAAAATACAGGAGGCTTGGTGGTTGATGGAGCAGCTTTGTGAAGAAAGTGGGTGCAGAGTTAAGTGAACTGACAGAGATGGAGAGGTTATTCTTGATGGCAAGGAGGGACTCCATCTCGTGAGACTGGAGGAAAGAAGGGGCAGTGGAATAAGAATGCCATTTCTAATAAGGGCAACAGGAGACCAAGGGAAAATATTGTTGGCTGAGCTCTGAGCCTATACATCTGTGGCTTCCATTTCTGTCTTCCATGCTGTCTTCCAACATACATATAACAGCAAAGATGAATGGAAACATTTGGAGTTTTCAGTTTTGTCTTGTAGATAAAACAGAGCCAGTTTGGGGAATAATCAAAGACGATAGAAAGCAGTTCAGATGATTTAACCATGGCACCTGAGAAAGCAGAGGAACTGGAAAAATGAAGAATTCCATGTCAAAGTTTGGAGAAGGCAGGAACTGGAATGGTGAGAAGTTGAAATAAGAGAAGAAAGTACTTGAACATCACTTGAGCATCAAAACTTTAGGAGAATTCCATGGCCAGCTCACCTGTGAGTAAAAGTAGGTGATGCAAGGAGGAACCAGACCTCACTTCTGGGCTTCGAGAGCAAGGCATCCACCAAACCGGGCACCTCCTCCAGGTTAATTAAAATTAAAATCACTAACAGAGCACCAGGTTGGAGGTTTAGAATGCACACACAGAAACACAGTTTTGGAAGCTCTCAACTGAATCTCCCCAATTTCAGGCTTTCTCCCACTCCAGTATATCTTGGCCAATCCTTCCACACACCACTGAATCACTTCTTGCCTGAGGAAGGTACTTACTGCCTTTCAGAGAGAAGTCAGACTCAGCTCCCTGCTCAGGAGCGCCCAGCAAGTGGTCTCCCTGTCCTGTGGGAACCCACCACGCTCAGCAGGAGTTGCCCCATCCGCAGCTTCCTGGGTTTGGTCCTGCTTCGCTGCATTTGCTCTGCTTTCCTGCATCCTGTTTGCCCTTTGCTCCATCTCATATCCACGTGCATTACATCAAGACCCACATCAAAGTTGTCTCCTCTGCAAACCTTGCTTCCTGCAGTTTTTAAGTGGGTGCATATGACTCAGTAGTCCTGGATTAAAAAGAAGCATATTTTCTGGTGGGCCCACAGTCTAGAATCCCATGTGGCTCATCTGTATGAGGTCTAGTGCAGGGAATTCTTTCCCTCTTAACAAACCATGATATCTTAATATACTTTTCTAAAATGTTCAAAAGGATCAGCTCCCCAACCCACATTCAGGTTGTTCTTGCCTCCTCTTCTTTGCTTGGGGTGTTGTCTCTGACTTGAATGGCAAATGTTAAAGAACATGTTTTAAAATAGTATTGTGACCATTGTTTCACCAAGTGCATGCGTGTGTGTGTGTGTGAGTTGCTCAGTTGTGTCCAACTCTTTGTGACTCCATGAACTATAGCCCATCAGGTTACTCTGTCCATGGAATTCTCCAGGCAACAATACAGGAGTGGGTAGCCATTCCCTTCTCCAGGGGATCTTCCTGACTCAAGTATCAAACCCAGGTCTCCCACGTTGCAGGCAGACTCTTTACTGTTTGAGCCACCCGGGAAGCCCATTGTTTCACCGTATAAAATAATTATTATTTTAGATGAAATTAATAAGTTTAAGAAGCAATTATTTTGACTGATGTCATTTCTGGACTTGTTTTTGTTTTTGGCAGTGCTGTATGCCTTACAGGATCTTAGTTCCCCAACCAGGGGTGAACCTTTGACCACTGGAGGATTCCCCAAATTTCTGGACTTGAGAATGAAAAAGGAGATAAAAATAAAAAAGCAGTATTACATTGTCATCCTATTTTTGTACGTATTCGTTGGTATGCATATGCACGCTCAGTGGTGTTCAGCCCTGCCGCCATCACTCCAAATGTTGCCTTTAAAAACTTCTTCCTGAAAAGCATCTGGGAGTTTGGGTCTTTTGAGCCCAAACCACCTTTTCTCCTTGCTGGGTCCTGCAATAGACCTTTTCTGCTCCACACTCCGATGTCTTGGTTTGTGTGGCCTCACTATGTGTCAGGCACATGAACTTGGGTTCGATGACAGTACTTCTATCATCTTTAGAGAAGAAAAAAAAGATGTTTCAGACCCTTATGGAACCAAAGTTTACTCATTAAAAAAAAAAAAAACAAACAAACCAGGGAATTCCCTGGTGGTCCGGTGATTAGGACTCCATGCTTCCACTAAAGGGCACACAGGTTTGATCCCTGGTCGGGGAACTGAGATCCTGCAAACTGCATGGTCCAAAAAAGAAGATATATGGATTCTAATTCTGCAGAAACGGACCCAAATCTGTGTCCATTTTATGTCTATCAGCACCCATGGGCTTGTAGTAAAGAACCTGCCTACCAATGCAGGAGATGTAAGAGACACGGGTTTGATTCCTGGGTCGGGACAATCCCCTGCAGGAAGGCATGGCAACCCACTTCAGTGTTCTTGCCTGGAGAATCCCATGGACAGAGGAGCCTGGTGGGCTATAGTCCATGGGGTTGCAAAGAGTCAGATACAACTGAAGCAGCTTTAGTGTGAGCATACATGCATACATACACACACACACACACACACACACACACACACACACACACATCAGCACCCATACTCAGCCCTTGCATGAATATTGTCTTGCTGGGGCCTTCAAAGAAGAATGAAGGTTTCCAGAAAGTCCTACAACTTAACCTGCTTTTGGACCTTCTTCCTCCTCCCAGGAGCCTGCCCTTAGCAAAATAGAGTCATCCTTTGGAATCTGAGGCGGGGATGGTTCCAGGACCCCTGAGAAAACCAAAATCTTCAGATGCTCAAGTTCCCTTAAATAAAATATAATATTTGCATATAACCTACACAGATCCTCCCATATACTCTAAGTCGTCTCTAGATTACTCATACCTAATACAACATCAATGCTATGTTAATAGTTACTGGTGCACAACAAATTCAAATTTTGCTCTTTGGAAGTGATGAGTTTCAGGAAAACGTTTTTAAAGGGCTAGGTGAGGGACGGGAAGTCCCAGGATATATGGCCAGCATGTGCACAATTCTCTAATTGGTTGGTGAGGTAATAGGGCAATGTCAGGGCTTAACAGTTCTTAGGCTCCCGTAGATCTGGGCGCTGTGTGTTCATGGTCATCAGTTCATTTCTTCCCCTGGGTGGTGGATAGAGCATCTGCAAAGGAACTCAGGAAATGTGCATCAGATACTGTGATCTAGGTGCCTCAGAGAGGAGCTAAAGCAGAGGATATGGGGGAAGGCCTGTTCATCCTCACACCGCCCCCCAAACCCCTGGAAGGCCCCAAGGGCTCCTGCTTGGTTACCACAGGGCTTTGTATAAAGCTCACAATATGGCAGATGTAGTGGAAGAGTTTCTGAAATAGTAAATTTTCCCTCTTCTCCCTATTTAGTCTTCTACCAGTTTCCCTCCCTCTCTCCCTCCCCACAAAGTGCTTAACCCTGGCTTTGCATTAAAATCATCTTGGGAGCTTAAAAAAAAGACACTGCCCTTTAAAAAAAGACAGTATAATTGAACCCTGTAAAAGAGGGGTCCCGGAACTGATAGAGTTAAGAAAGCTTCCTACATGGTTCTACTGTGCCTTGCTGCCTCCAGGAGACAGGGCAGAGGGAAAAAGAAATGGCCTATTATATCTGTTCCTTAGAAGCCCAGAAAGGGCTCAGAACATAAGTAGAATATTTGGGATAAATGCTTTTCCTTCCCCATGAAGAGACTATCCAGGAGATGAGAAGGGGTGGGCCATGATTGTGTAAAGCCTAGGTGGAGGTAGCCTGGGACTCAGCCTTGCAGACAGCTTGGTGCCTTGGTGTGGCTCAGATGAGGCAGGAAGACTCCTGTGTCCTCTAACCTGGCCCGTATGTAGCAGAGGGAGTAGCGGGAGCTCAAGGATCAAGGCTCCAAGGATGCACAAGGGCCCATAACGGGACACCAGGTGGGGCAAGGGAAGGCTTGGTGGATGCCCAGGTGCGTAGGTAGCATCAAACACCAGCTGCCCCTGCCCTGAACACTGGAATTCCTGTCCCTAGAGACTTAAACACAAACTCCTAGGAAGAGAGAGGAGCCTCAAATTAAATGGATATATAGCCCCCAACAGAATACAGTTCAAAAGAAATCCTGTGTGGGATTATATGAAGAAATGTAAAGAGAAGATAAAGAGGAAATTATGTTCAATCATGTAGAAGAAAAGATGTCACCTGCCATATCAGTAAACAAAGGACGTTGCAGCCACCACCATCGCTACTAGAGTCACCCTGAAGGTGCACCCTGATGGGACTCAGGATGAGAAAGGAGGACGCTAACCTAGATAGTTAAAATGCATATCAGTTCAGTTCAGCGACCCCGTGAATCGCAGCACGCCAGGCCTCCCTGTCCATCACCATCTCCCGGAGTTCACTCAGACTCACGTCCATTGAGTCCGTGATGCCATCCAGCCATCTCATCCTGGGTCGTCCCCTTTTCCTCCTGCCCCCAATCCCTCCCAGCATCAGAGTCTTTTCCAATGAGTCAACTCTTTGCATGAGGTGGCCAAAGTACTGGAGTTTCAGCTTTAGCATCATTCCTTCCAAAGAAATCCCAGGGTTGATCTCCTTCAGAATGGACTGGTTGGATCTCCCCGCAGTCCAGGGGACCTTCAAGAGTCTTCTCCAACACCACAGTTCAAATGCATCAATTCTTCGGCGCTCAGCCTTCTTCACAGTCCAACTCTCACATCCATACATGACCACAGGAAAAACCATAGCCTTGACTAGATGGACCTTAGTGGGCAAAGTAATGTCTCTGCTTTTGAATACACTATCTAGGTTGGTCATAACTTTGCTTCCAAGGAGTAAGCATCTTTTAATTTCATGGCTGCAGTCACCATCTGCAATGATTTTGGAGCCCCAAAAAATAAAGTCTGACACTGTTTCCACTGTTTCCCCATCTATTTCCCATGAAGTGATGGGACCAGATGCCATGATCTTCGTTTTCTGAATGTTGAGCTTTAAGCCAACTTTTTCACTCTCCTCTTTCACTTTCGTCAAGAGGCTTTTTAGTTCCTCTTCACTTTCTGCCATAAGAGTGGTGTCATCTGCATATCTGAGGCTATTGATATTTCTCCCGGCAATCTTGATTCCAACTTGTGTTTCTTCCAGTCCAGCGTTTCTCATGATGTACTCTGCATAGAAGTTAAATAAGCAGAGTGACAATATACAGCCTTGACGTACTCCTTTTCCTATTTGGAACCAGTCTGTTGTTCCATGTCCAGTTCTAACTGTTGCTTCCTGACCTGCATACAGATTTCTCAAGAGGCAGGTCAGGTGGTCTGGTATTCCCATCTCTTTCAGAATTTTCCACAGTTTATTGTGATCCACACAGTCAAAGGCTTTGGCATAGTCAATAAAGCAGAAATAGATGTTTTTCTGGAACTCTTGCTTTTCCCATGATCCAGCGGATGCTGGCAATTTGATCTCTGGTTCCTCTGCCTTTTCTAAAACCAGCTTGAACATCAGGGAGCTCACGGTTCACGTATTGCTGAAGCCTAGCTTGGAGAATTTTGAGCATTACTTTACTAGCATGTGAGATGACTGCAATTGTGCAGTAGTTTGAGCATTCTTTTGCATTGCCTTTCTTTAGAATTGGAATGAAAACTGACCTTTTCCAGTCCTGTGGCCAACGCTGAGTTTTCCAAACTTGCTGGCATATTGAGTGCAGCACTTTCACAGCATCATCTTTCAGGATTTGAAATAGCTCTACTGGAATTCCATCACCTCCACTAGCTTTGTTCGTAGTGATGCTTTCTAAGGCCCACTTGACTTCACATTCCAGGATGCCTGGCTCCAGATTAGTGATCACATCATCATGATTATCTCGGTCGAGAAGATCTTTTTTGTACAGTTCTTCTGTGTATTCTTGCCACCTCTTCTTAATATCTTCTGCTTCTGTTAGGTCCAGACCATTTCTGTCCTTTATCGAGCATGAAGTGTTCCCTTGGTATCTCTAATTTTCTTGAAGAGATCTCTAGTCTTTCCCATTCTGTTGTTTTCCTCGATTTCTTTGCATTGATCGTTGAAGAAGTCTTTCTTATCTCTTCTTGCTATTCTTTGGAACTCTGCATTCAGATGCTTATATCTTTCCTTTTCTCCTTTGCTTTTCGCCTCTCTTCTTTTCACAGCTATTTGTAAGGCCTCCCCAGACAGCCATTTTGCTTTTTTGCATTTCTTTTCCATGGGGATGGTCTTGATCCCTGTCTCCTGTATAATGTCACGAACCTCATTCCATAGTTCATCAGGCACTCTATCTATCAGATCTAGACCCTTAAATCTATTTCTCACTTCCACTGTATAATCATAAGGGATTTGGTTTAGGTCATACCTGAATGGTCTAGCGGTTTTCCCTGCTTTCTTCAATTTAAGATGCATATGGAAGGGATGAATTCAATGAGCCTGTGCTAAGTTGCTTCAATCTTATCCAACTCTTTGCGAGCCTAAGGGCTGTGACCTGTCAGACTCCTCTGTCCATGGGATTCTCCAGGCGAGAATACTGGAGTGGAGGCCGTTTCCTCCTCCAGGGGACCTTCCCCACCCAGGGATAGAACCTTGGTCTCATGTCTCCCGCAGTGGCAAGCAGGATCTTTACCATTAGCGCCACCTGGGAAGCCCTTTCGATGAGCCCAGAGTCTTGCACCTTCCGTGCACAGAAAAGTGCACTAAATTCCTTAACTTGAGGTGTCTGTTTTCCTTTCATTAATAGTAATCTTTTCATGCTCCAACTACCTGGTTTTCATTGCAAAAACTATATATCCTGGCTCTTCCCTTACTTTTTTCAGAGCAGCCTTTCAGAGCTGAGAGACCGTCTTTTGAGCTTAAGTTTTGTCCATGAAATAGAACATAATTCTCAGCTTTTAGGTTGTGCTCTTTTTTTTTTTTTAGTTGAGAATTATAAAAAGAAAGATAAACTCCTTGCCAACTTGAGCTGTGGCCCAAGAATCTCATCTGTGACACTGGTCAAGATGAAAGTGTTAGCCTCCGGAAGAACTGTATTTGTACTTTATAGAGAGGATCCTGGGCTCCCAGAAGGCTTCAGCATCTGAGAGAGAGAGATTGTATGGACTCAAGCATGTCCCATCCCTGAACCAGCCTTGGCCAAGAGTCTCTGGACCCTTTCCTAAAAAAGAGCATCTGGTTAGATGCCCAGAACTCTACAGATTCCTAGGGTTTCCCCCTGCTCACCCCATCCCCACACCAGCCCATGCCCCAATGTTTGTATCATCTATAAAGCAAAACAAAGCATTTTGTGTTCATTATAATTGTCACGAAGATGGAGATAATTATTGTGGTGCTTCATCTCACTGGGGCATTCCTTTAGTCTCTGCTGGAGCTCTTGGTCCTTAATCTCTAGTGTATATAAACTGCTTTGACTAAAGACTCATGATTACTTCCAGTAACCAGATACCTGGGTCCTTCTCAACTCATTTTAAGAAAAGAGTTCTACTCTTCCTTTTATTAGAAAGAGGTAAATCTCCACGTGGGCAGGGATTATATATATAATATATATAATATTAATAAATTATTAATACATGTGACTATATATTAAATAATATATTAAATATACAATATATTATATAATTATATATACTATTTAATATAATTATATTATATACAAGTAAAATATTTAATATATAATATATAAATTCTATATAGAGATAATTATATAATTCTATGTAATTAATATGTATTATATATTATAATACTATATATTATTTAAATTAAAATATAATAATTATCCTATAGTATTATATAACTCTATAGAATTAATATATATTGAATGATATGTTATTTATAGTTCAGTTCAGTTCAGTTCAGTCGCTCAGTCGTGTCTGACTCTGCGACCCCATGAATCACAGCACGCCAGGCCTCCCTGTCCATCACCAACTCCCAGAGTTCACTCTGACTCACGTCCATCGAGTCAGTGATGCCATCCAGCCATCTCATCCTGGGTCGTCCCCTTCTCCTCCTGCCCCCAATCCCTCCCAGCATCAGAGTCTTTTCCAATGAGTCAACTCTTTGCATGAGGTGGCCAAAGTACTGGAGTTTCAGCTTTAGCATCATTCCTTCCAAAGAAATCCCAGGGCTGATCTCCTTCAGAATGGACTGGTTGGATCTCCTTGCAGTCCAAGGGACTCTCAAGAGTCTTCTCCAACACCACAGTTCAAAAGCATCAATTCTTCAGCGCTCAGCCTTCTTCACAGTCCAACTCTCACATCCATACATGACCACAGGAAAAACCATAGCCTTGACTAGACGGACCTTAGTCGGCAAAGTAATGTCTCTGCTTTTGAATATGCTATCTAGGTTGGTCATAACTTTTCTTCCAAGGAGTAAGCGTCTTTTAATTTCATGGCTGCAGTCACCATCTGCAGTGATTTTGGAGCCCCCAAAAATAAAGTCTGATACTGTTTCCACTGTTTCCCCAAGAAAGAGTGAGAATACAGGAGACCTGGGTTTGATCTCTGGGTTGGGAAGATTCCCTGGAGAAGGGAGGGAATGGCTACCCACTCCAGGAATCTGGCCTGGGGAATTCCATGGACTCTATAGTCCATGGGGTCGCTAAGAGTTGGACACGACTGAGCAACTTTCACTTTCACTGATGATGGAGTTCCAGCTCTTGGCTCCCCTGATGACCTGGGCCTGGCATTTTTAGGTTTCCCAAAGTCTCCTCATTAACTTCCCAGAAGACACCTTTATTACTCTCATCACAGGAAATTCCAAGGTTATCAGGAGCTCTGTGTCAAAACTGGGGCAAAGACCAAATATTTGTTCATTTATGCCGCACCGCACAGCTTGCAGGGTCTTAGTTCCCCGACCAGGAACTGAACACGGGCCATGACAGTGAAAGCAGTGAGTGAGACCTAACCACTGGACCACCAGGGAAGCCCCTATATTTATTGAAATCACAGCATCCAAGCAAGATGCATCCTTCCTCCTACAGCTCCCTTGGGAGTCGTGATAGAGCCTGTTGAGAATGCCTGGGTCAGGCCCTGGGGAGTCCTCATGGAGAGCTTTCTGCAGGAGACCAGGAAGGTGGGCCGGGGGAGTGAGGGTAAACTACGTTCCCCTCACTCTAGCCCTACCAAGTTCTGCCAGGATGTGGCAGTCGCTCCTTCTGTTGGAACTGTGGGGGATGCACTGCAGTGAGGAGCTGAGTGTGAAGGAAGCTGCGTGGTGCAGGGCCCCCGTCTATCTGGGGAAGGACAGCAGTTGTCAGAGACTCCAGTAGGGAAAACCTGACAGCAAGCTGGCCTCATCCTGGGGTAAGAAGAGACCTAAGGTTTTTTTTTTTTTTGTTTTGTTTTTAGCCATGCTGTGCGGTTAGTGGGTTTTTATTTCTCAGACCAGGGATTGAATCCAGGCCACAGCACTGAAAACTCAGAGTCCTAACCACTGGACTACCAAGGAATTCCCTTTTTTAAGTCTTTTTTTTTTTTTTTTGACCTGGCTTTTAGAATCTCAGTTCCTCAACCAGGGATGGAACCAGTGCTCCCTGCAGTGGAAATTTAGAGTCCTAACCACTGGACTGCCAGGGATTACTTTTTTAAACATTTTTTGGCCGTGTTGCACGGCATGTGGGATTTTAGTTTGCCAGCCAGGGATTGATCCCATGCCTTCTGCCTTGGAAGCAGTCTTAACCACTGAACTGCCAGGGAAGTCCCAAGAGATGAAATCTTGACCTGTTTCCTTTCCCCTCCTCGACAAAAGGAAGTTTCTGAATGAACCATCAACTTGCATGCAGTTACTCCAGGATTTAAATGTTCATGGTGCAGGCCCAAGAGCCAGGGTCCTCTGCTACCCACCCCACACCAGGCCCAAATACCCTCTGGTCACTACAGAGTGTAGCATCCATGTGTAGTTCCATACAGGCAGGTCGGCTATCTCACGGGTCAGGATCAACATTTTCCCTCCTGTTCTCAATAACCCATGCTCAACCCTGCAGGAAGGCAGTTGTAAGTCCAGGGACGGAGTTAAAGTCTCCAGGAAGCATTGGCTGAAGGTTCTGGGTGGAGGTGCTAAACAGGACATCTTGTCAAGGGAGGGACTACCCATTCACTATTGAGTAGTATTTCCAATTACATTCTATATATTTTTTTAAGCTGCACAGGGCAGCATGCAGGATCTCAGTTCCATGGCCCGGGATCAAACCCATGCACCCTGCAGTGGAAGCAAAGAGTCTTAACCACAACACCACCAGGGAAGTCCTCAGTTAAATCTTGCAGAAAGCGAAGAACTAAAGAGCTTCTTGATGAAAGTGAAAGAAGAGAGTGAAAAAGTTGGCTTAAAACAATATTCAGAAAACTAAGATCATGGCATCCGGTCCCATCACTTCATGGCAAATAGATGTGGAAACAGTGGCAACAGAGACAGACTTCATTTTCTTGGGCTCCAAAATCACTGCAGATGGTGATTGCAGCCATAAAATTAAGACGCTTGCTCCTTGTAAGAAAAGTTATGATCAACCTAGACAGCATATTAATAAGCATAGATATTACTTTGCCGACAAAGGTCCATCTAGTCAAAGCTATGATTTTTCCAGTAGTCATGTATGGATGTGAGAGCTGGACTATAAAAAAAGCTGAGCTCCAAAGAATTGATGCTTTTGAACTGTGGTGTTGGAGAAGACTCTTGAGAGTCCCTTGGACAGCAAAGAGATCCAACCAGTCCATCCTAAAGGAAATCAGTCCTGAATATTCATTGGAAGGACTAATGCTGAAAGCTGAAACTCCAATACTTTGGCCACTTGATTCGAAGAACCGACTCATTGGAAAAGACCCTGATGCTGGGGAAGATTGAAGGCAGGAGAAGGGGACGATAGAGGATGAGATGGTTGGATGGCATCACTGACTCAATGGAGGTGAATTTGAGTAAGCTCCAGGAGTTGCTGATGGACAGGAGGCCTGGAATGCTGCAGTCCATGGGGTTGCAAAGAGCTGGACACGACTGAGCCAACTGAACTGAACTGAACCGAACTGATAACGAAGAGTGGTGGTGCCATCTTGTTCCTGTAGGGGGCGCACTTGCATACACAGGGCTGAACAGAGGGAGGGGTGAAACCCAGGACGCTCACTCGCCCGGAGAAGGCTGATCTGCCATCTATGGAGCTAACCAAGAGAGGAAGTCATACTACTCTCTCTCCAACTCAGATCAGCTCCACACTGGCACAATTGGTCAGTGAACTGAGTAAAGAAAGGTGTGGCAAGTTCATCAGGGTGCAGAATATTTGGGTGTCAGTGTCCCTCTGTTGGACACGGCGCTTTCTAACACGCTGTCAAGGGTCCTCATCTGAGTTAGAGGCTCAGCTCGGGAGCTGTGGGGGGCTCCCGGGTGGTTCTCAGAGGGCTCAGAAGCAGAAACTGTCCCAGGAGCAGATTACCTGAAAGACAATCACACTTGTATCCGCGGTTCCAATGCAAAACAGAACCGCTGTTGTAGAGGCTAAGAAGTTCAACAGTTCCAAGTCCTGACTGTCCTTTGGAGGACAGTCTTGCTTCTCTGGTGGTTCAGATGGTAAAGAATCTGGCTGCAGTGTAGGAGACCTGGGTTTGATTCCTGGGTCAGGAAGATCCCCTGGAGGAGGGCATGGCAACCCATTCCAGTACTCGTGCCTGGAGAATTCCCTGGACAGAGGAATCTGGCGGGCTACAGTCCATGGGGTCACAACTGAGCGACTAACGCTTCTCCCAGGTTAGGGCAGAGGGACGAGGAGTTTGAACACAGGCACCACTCTCGGTATCGACTCAACGGACATGAGTTTGAGTAAGCTCTGGGAGTTGGTGATGGACAGGGAGGCCTGGCATGCTGCAGTCCATGGGGTCGCAAAGAGTCGGACACAACTGAGCGACTGGACTGAACTGAACTCAACCACTCTTGGCTTTTCATCTAAGGGAATGTAATGGAGTCACTTGGAGAGGAATGGTCCCTTGTTTTAACAAAGTCTTCCAGCAGGAGGCAGCACTGAGCCAAACACAGCAACTGGAAACTAAAACATGCCTCTTCAGAACCTTTGAGTTAGAAACAAAAATAGCAGCTCCAAGTCTTCCTTTTAGAACCGTCTCCCTGCACGTAATAACTTTTAACTCACAATTACCAGTCAAGAAATTTAACACGCATACTTCTGGAGGATTTGGTTTTCTTTTGTCCTGTTTTTCAGTTTCCTGGTCTTTGCTAGACTTTTTTTCCTGGAGAAATGAACTGTATTATTTAAAATATGAAAACTTTCAAGATAAAGATTTTTATATTTGTTATTAAAAGCACACTTTAATAAATTACTTAGATTTACCTCATCCAAAAAAAAAAAAAAATCTGTCTCCCTGTCCTCTGACTTCTGAACAGTTGGGGGGAAGACTGCTGCACCTCCACTCTGGCCAGGGGGCTTCCTCTCTTGCAGGACACATTTAAGTCCTACTCTTTGGAATGTGTGCATCAAGAGAACCTAATCTGTAAGGGCCGTACTTTTCCCCAGTTAATCTGCAGTTTCCTTACCTTTTCATATGCATTTAATTGGCTGCAGAGAGAAGGGAGGCTTTATTCTAGTTAATTCCAGAAACTGAGGTGTCTATTGCCCGTCATTGGGGTGCTGTCTCTTCCACTCGAGATGAATTGCCCTGAGGCAAGGGGCACAGTCCTCTGCTTAGGGCAGTCAGGGAGGGCTGTACGTGTTAAGTTCTGAAACTCAAAGCACTGATTTTGTCTGTATTTACAGGATTGGCCGATGTGTGGAAGCTGTGTCAATGCCATGAGTTAGGAACTAAACTTCAGGGAGAAGGGACTTGGTTGGACAGGTAGGGTTTTGATGTAGGGAGGGCCTTCCTGGATGGTGGATGACCTGAGGTACAGGGGGCGCCAAGAGAGCATGTTAGACGGAGGAACGTCGGAACAGTTGGATTTTCTAGATGAATGAAGAGGCTGCCCCAGGGCAGTGGACTGGGGAAGAGGTGCTGTCTCTGATCATTTGGTGAGGTGCAGGAAGTCATGGAGGTTTCTGGTCTGACCACACGGTAATCCGGGGCATTGACACAGCTTCCACGCAACAGCCAATCCTGTAAAGAATACTTTAAGACATTTCTGGGTGTCCTTCTCCAGAGTACTGCTTGTCTCCAGATCAAGTCAAAAGATCCTTGGGACACACACACCGTAGCTTAAAACAGTTCCTTGTCCTTTCCTAGCTCATAGCGTGTGGCCTCTGCCCCATAGCTGTCCCTGGGTTTTCCCTTGACTACAAAATCAGAGCTTTGGGTGATGCCTGAGGCGGGCAGGCCCAACTGTGAAGGTTTCTCAGAATATTCCTGTGGATGCTAAATTGGACCACAGGAGCTTTATCTCCCCAAGATTTTAAGTTCCCTGAGGACCAGGACTGTGTCACAGACCTTTCCCACTCCACAGCAACACAGCCAGGGTGATGCTCAAGAAATACCTGGGTTTTCCGGAGGAGATACTTCTGTTCAATGGGAAAGGCTCACAACACGTAAACAAATTTCTTATTGTTGGAGAGGCCAACTTTCTACCCTTGGACACTGGGATGTGACCAAGAAGGGGACTGGACTTGTGATCATGGCCTCGGGTTGGACATCAGAAGGGGAGAGAGTAAGAGGTTTTTAGGGGAAAGTTGTGCCAATCTCTAGTTTGATCCTAGTTGGGGCTTTATTTGTTGTTGGGTTGGTTTTATTTAATGTTTTTGTTTTTTTTTCTGGCCATGCCATGCAACACGTGGGATCTTAGTTCCCTGACCAGGGCTTGAACTCCTGCCCCTGAATTGGCACTGCAGTCTTAACCACTGGACCATGAGGGAAGTCCCCTAGCTGGGGCTTTAGTTGTTGTCTTTGCTCTGGTGGTGGCCCGTCCAAGTCTCACTTCCTATCCACAGGAAAAGTACATGCTGCATGCCTGAGTCAACCTGCCCCGGATCCTCCCACACTCTGTCACCAGGCACAAGGCTTCCAGCCGCCGTTGCAATCCAGGGAGAGGAGGAGACTCCAACTCAACTATAGGGAAAAAGAAAAAAGGAAAAAACAGGCAAGGGACTCAGCCACTAAGGCCTTCTGCTCCCCAAACAGCAGGCTGATGAGTGTGCTGAGTCCAGAACTGGTGAGCTCCAGGTTGGCCATGGCCTCTTGGTCAAGGGCCATCCGCCCTTCAGCACACCCTGTATATGAGATGAGAAACACCTGCTGCTTCTCAGTGGGCCCCTCCGCCTGGCATCTGAGGCCCTTAGAAATCTGAACCCCTTTGTTATTTACGAAAGGCACCCCCACCCTCACAAACTGCCTGCTCTGGCCAAAGCAGGCAACTTGATGCCCTGTCCTGGTACAGCCTGTTTCTCCAGGACCACCTGCCCTTGGCCACCCGGGCCCTGGCCTCCTCCCAGCCAGGTATTCTCAGGACCCAGCTGTAGCATCAGCTCCATGAAGCCTCCCCTATGTGGACCACTCGCTGGAAACCAATTCCTATGCAGTCTCTTTCATGCTACCTTTTCTATGGGCAAATCTTACATTTCAATGAAATCCCCAAGGCAGGGAGCTTCTTCAGGGGTCTGTGGCCCGCTAACAGTCACACAGGGACACTTGACGAACACCGGGGGTCAGGCCTTTGATGCTTGCAGTGTGGGGGCTGCAGAGCAAAGGGGACTGCACCGCTGGACACGTTTAGGGGGGTGCCCAGCCCAGAAAAGAGGCAGCCTCCAGCACCAAAAAACAGGAGACAAGAGTAGCATAGCTCAACCCTTGCCAGGACGACACCTGTGATGGAGTGTGTGGGGTTCACTTCCTGGGCCGGACCGCGAGGGTAATCTGTGTTCTACTCACCCGCCCCTCACCAAGGGTCCCTCGACCATCAACTTGAGAGGCCAACAGGAAGTGCTTGAGAAGCATTAGCCATCCATACAGAGTTGAAAAGAGCTCAGACAGGGGCCAACTCTTGGCCCTAGGGCGAAGGTGGCTTTTATTTCCTTTCTCAGGAAGGGAGGGGGTGGGGAGCTTTCCCCACACACCAATCTAAGTCGGGGAGGTGGGGGGGCGTGGGTGCTCCCCCAGAGGAGGGGGCCGGGAGAGCTGGAGGACCATTCAGAAGGCCTCCTCCGTGTCCACTTGCCGACCCTGGGCTGCGGGATGCGCCCGAGGTCACTGCCCTCCGGGTACTAGTTCCTGCAGAGTTGGAGGCACATGGAGGTATGTGCTGGTGTCCACGAAGAAAAACGGGGAGCAGGGGCCCTGAGTGAGGGAGCAGGGGGCTGGGGTGGCTGGCCCCACGCCCACCGCCTGCCCAAGATGGTCACTTGCATAAGGCCTGGCTGGTGTGGCTTCTCCCAAGAGGGGCCGCTGGGGCCCGGAGGCATGGCTCGCTCTGATGGCTGGCCCTTTAAATGTCCATCTCAAACTGTGACTCTTCACCTGGGGAGAGAAGGGGCAGAGGACCAGGTGAGCCATGGGCAAATGGCACGGCTGAACCTTCGAGAGGCCGGAAGGGGGTGCTGTTTCCCGTTCTGTTGTTCCAACAGGGAGAGCAGGGGCCAGGGGCATGCTGCCGAGGATAGCGGACAGAGGGCAGGCCCAGGAATTCCCAAGCCACACGTCCAGCTGTGCTCGCTCCCCCGATCCCAGAGCAGAGACCACATCTCCCCACTGGACAGCTGACAGCCCTGTGTTCTGGATCACTTGTATTTTCTTTAACAAGAGTGAATGGCTCCTTGTGATTTGAAATGAATATAATTTCACAGACACATACTCCTTAAAACATAAAACCTTTCTGAGCACGTGTCCCAACTTCTGGGTTAGGACATGGTACCGTAACCTCCTCTGCCTACACCTGATTCCCCAGAGAAGAGCCTGACCCTGCAATACAGTAGCTATTTGGGGAATTCAGCTGCTCACTGCCGTCGCCCAACTCTCACCATTAGAATTTCCAAGTAATTCACACAGCGGCACGTTGTTTTCCTTTTTAATGAAACTGCCTTGTGCCTGACCTCCTGGCCAAGGCTGCTCCAAGGTTCTGGAGGGCAGAAGGCCTGCTCTGACCCCCTATGGGGAAACAACCGCCCTTGACTTCTGGTTATGTTGACACAAATATGCTTGTCCAAGGGCAGGAGCCTTGGTTTCTTACATCCAGTGAAGCAACATGGAAAACCACGTGCCTCCTCCTTCAGCCCACCCCATCCCAACAACCGTGTGGCCTATGAGGCTGCCACGGTGGGGTCAGAGCCTTTGTTGTGGGCCAGCACAGCTTGAGAGGCTGGGAGGGGCGAGGGTATGCAAGTGCAGGCGGTGGACAGCCTTCAGGTTGTGCTGACAGCCTCCATCCGCAACGGCCAGTCTGGTTTAAGGGGAAAGAGGAGTGGAGCACCAACCACACGACTCTGTCCATCCTTCTGTCCTTTTAAAAAATACTGGTCTCTTTATTTTTGGCTGTGCTGGGTCTGGGTTGCTGCTCACGCTTCCTCTAGTTGCGGCCAGTGGGGGCTCCTCTCTAGCTGCAGGGCTCACACTTGTCTCTCCAGTGGCTTCTCCTGTTGCGGCTCTGCGTGCACGGGCTTCCGGAGCTGAAGCACGTGGGGGCATTAGCTGCGGTTCCTGGGCTCTAGAGCACAGGCTCCCTAGTTGGGGGTTCATGGGCTTACTTGTTCTGAGGCATGTGGGACCCTCCCAGGCCATGGATCAAGCCGGGTGTCCTGCATTGGCAGGCAGGGTGTCTACCACTGAGCCACCAGGGAAGCCCTGTGCATCACTTATCACAGGGCAGGGAACCTCGCTGCCTGGGCCGTCCTTCCTGCTGGGCTCTGTGGGTCCGTGTCCATCTCTCTTTTGCCCATGGATCTCCAAGTGCGGCCCGCTCTGGGAGGTGGGGCTCCTGACTTTCTGATGAACCACAGCCTGCAGGCCCCAGGGAGCTGGGTTCCATGCTGTCAGCAAGACCAGCCAAGCTCGAGGGCCCAGCTGCTTCCTGTCTGGGCTTGGTTGCTGCCTTCAGGTGAAGGGTTAGCAGGTTCCAGGCTCTGCCAGTGCTTATGGTCCCTCCTCCCACAGCAAGAGCTCAGATACTCTGGCTAGCCGGTCCCTGATGCTTGAAGATAGTATTCAAGCACCTCTGCGGGGGTGGCTGCTCTGATTGATGAGGGGTGGGGGTGGGGGTGGGAGGAAGGACCCAGCCTCCCCTTGTCCACTACAGAAACAACTGGTTGCACTGTTTCCACGGCCTGATCCACTAGGACACCTGACATCCCTGTCGCCTTTCTGATTCCGCTGCTGCTGCTGCTGCTGCTGCTAAGTCGTGTCCGACTCTGTGCGACCCCATAGATGGCAGCCCAACAGGCTCCTCTGTCCCTGGGATTCTCCAGGCAAGAACACTGGAGTGGGTTGCCATGTCCTTCTCCAATGCATGAAAGTAAAAAGTCAAAGTGAAGTTGCTCAGTCGTGTCCGACTCTTAGCGACCCCATGGACTGTAGCCTACCAGGCTCCTCCATCCACGGGATTCTCCAGGCAAGAGTACTGGAATGGGGTGCCATTGCCTTCTCCTCTGATCCCGCAGACGTGTAATTTCCTAGAGGGCAAGGACACTGTGCTTTTGATAAGCAGCTTCCTGCACAAAAACATCCTGGGTGTGTTCCAAATTGCTGCAGACACAGAGAAATGCCTCAGGGACAGTTGTATAAAGGTCATCCAAGGGCTTATGAAAGTGGCCGCCTGGATGCCATCTCCTTTCAAACAAGCTCCCCGCTAATGAGACTATCTGATGAGGCTGAATGGCCTTGCCTGGGCTTCCTGGGCCCCTTTCCTGGGGAAAGTGGGTTCCAATGAAAATGCTGCACCCCAGACCCTTCCCTCGCCCTCTGGACTGCTCCACGGGGCAGTTGTGCTCCCTGGACCACCCACCCCCACGCCCGCTCTTCAGCTTCCTGGAGGGAGAGCCCAGCCATTCCCAGCCACTCACCGCCTGCCGGTTTGTCCTCGGGGCTGCTGCGCAGGTGATTCTGGCTGGCTTCCGTGGGGGGCTCATCGCCTGTAGGGCTAGTGACCCCGGGAATGGTGGGCAGGTCCCGCGGGGGCGTCTTGGTCACAGGTGAGTTCCGACACTCCATCAGGAACTTCCGGTCATAGATGATCCTGGTACCTGCAAGGGGGCGGGGACACGGATAAAGCCCCCTGGCCTGCTTTTTCCCCGAGGCCCGGCTCCAGCAAAGGTGGCAGGCTTTCCTGCAAAAGCCCAGGCGGAGGTGTGAGGCTCACTCACTGCCTCCTGCAGCCCCGGACTCTGCTGTCGCCAAACCGCCCCATCTCCCCGGGGTCAGCGGGTACTCTATGGAGAAAGATTTTTTTTTTTTAATTTTTGGCAGCACCCTACCAGTGGCTTGTGGTTAATTCCCTGACCCTGCCCCCTGCATTGGAAGGCTGAGTCTTAACCACAGGATCCCCAGAGAAGTCCCCAAAGTGGGTTTTTTATGCGTTTTTCAATTCTGTCCTTACACACCCTTGGGGAATATCCAGCATCTTTTAACTCCATTTGGCAAAGAAGCAAAGAGAAAAGTAAGTGATTTCTGCACCCCACCGCCCCTCTAACCACTCCCCACCAGTAAATATGAGAACTCCTCCTGTCTGGTCTTTGTGGAAAAGAGTAACAGGGAGCACCCCCAGCGTCACCGCGGATCTCTCAACTCAGTCCACCTCGCCGGAGACGCCCCGCTCCGCCCAGCATCCGGTTACCCATCCTCTGTTCACGTGTCACCCGAATTCAGGGTTTCTCCTCAGTCTGCCTTCCATTCCTTTAATTTTCACTCTCCTTTCTCAAGTGTCACCCTAGGGTGAGGGACCACGTCTTACAGAATCATTCACTGACCTTAAGCCTCCCAGGAGCCCTCCTATGAGGGCAGCTGCCTGAGAGATTCCTTAAAAAAAAGGAGTGTGTTCTCAAGCACAGGAGCCAGGGAGGAGGCCTGCTGATTCACAAATAACGGTGAAGAGTGAGAAGGTGACTCCCGTTGGGCCCCTGTCTAAATCCTGATCATCTCTGCAGCCCCACTGTGGTCCTAGTAACATAACACCTCCAGAACATTCGCTAGTGGCTCCCTTCTCCACAAGGAGCAGGCCCCAGGCTCAGCCTTCAACAGGCAGAGGCATCTAGCTAGAATTTAAAACTGTCTTCTTATCATTATGTTCTTTTTATAGCTACTTCTATTTATGGCAAGTGACTGGTTTTCCATATATAGCTGTGATAGCAAACTCCCTTTTAATATATACAACAGGATATAATTGAATATGGTAATGGTACATGTTATATATCACATAACCTATAATCTACATAATAAAAGCTAGGGAATTCCCTGGCAGTCCAGTGGTTAGGTCTCTGAGCTTTTACTGCCCAGGGGGTGTGGGTTCAATCCCCGGTGAAGTGAAGTGAAGTGAAGTGAAGTCGCTCAGTCATGTCCGACTCTTTGCGACCCCATAGACTGTAGTGTACCAGGCTCCTCTGTCCATGGGGTTTTCCAGGCAACAGTACTGGAGTGGATTGCCATTTCTCGGTAGGGGAACGAAAGATCCCACAAGCTATGGGGCTCGGCCAAAAAAATAAAAAACAATAGATTTTAAAGGAGAGGTGATACAAAGATAAATATTAAATATATGTACAAGTAGAATGTAAAGTATGATAAAGACTACAGAAGAGGGGGAGGGATAATGAGGAGTTTGGGATTAATACATACACACTAGTATATAGAAAACAGATAACCAACCAGGACCTACTGTACAGGAAGAGCAATACTCAATGGCTGATAATAACCTACTGCTGTTGTTTAGTCGCTAAGTCCTTTCTGACTCTCATGACCCCATGAACTGTAGCAAGAATGATTTTCCAGGCAAGAATACTGGAGTGGGTTGCCATTTCCTCCTCCAGAGGACAGAGAATCTGAAAAACAATAGATTTAGACATATGTATAATTGAATTACTCTGCAGTATTCCTGAAACTTAATATTCAGTCCTGAATATTCATTGGAAGGACTGATGCTGAAGCTGAAACTCCAATATTTTGGCTACCTGATGCGAAGAACTGACTCATTGGAAAAGACCCTGATGCTGGGAAAGATTGAAGGTGGGAGGAGAAGGGGATGACAGAGGATGAGATGGTTGGATGGCATCACCGACTCAATGGACATGAGTTTGAGTAAGCTCAAGGAGTTGGTGATGGATAGGGAGGACTGGCATGCTGCAGTCCGTGGGGTCGCAAAGAGTCGGACACGACTGAGCAACTTAACGGGAGCCAGCGTGAGGAATTCCACCCGTGACAAGGTCATGCGGCAGAGCTCTGATGGCAAGGCTAATCAGACTTGGAATTTTCCCCTGGAATTTCCTGAGCATCCACCCCCCAAAAATAAGAATCTGCCTGCTTTTCCACTCTTCTGACATTCTCTGGAAAAAGTCAATTCAGGGCTTTAGTCTTCTGCATTTGAAAGTGTTTCAATCCAAAAACCCCTCTGATGGCTTTCTAGCCTGCCTGCAGGACTCGCACAGCTGCACATGTGATTGTTTGAGGCCTCCTGACTGCAGGAGGCACAGGAAGCTTAAAACATCCTAGGAATGTAGGGGCTTCCGAGGAGTCAAAGTCACTAGAATAGGACTGATTAAAAGTTTCATTTGTTGAGCCAATACTTGCTGCCAAATTTTCATATCCTTTATTTTTAGATATAGTTGGTATATAGAAAAACAAGTAGTAGACCTGATATTAGCAACATTAGATCTTTGAGTTAAGTACCTTCTTTGTTATAACCCACTGCCCCTTTGTTCTATTGAGATGTAACTTTAGCGCTTTAAGGAGATGCAGATTAAAGAAAAACACTTAGGGGAAACGAAATTAACATTCATTAAGGAAGAGAGCCAAAGAGTGTTAACAAGCCTCTTGGCCAGAAGATAATGTAAATCACCTGAGACCTTTTGCATACAAAAAGATATACAGAAAGAGTCTGGGCTGCTAACGCTACATAATTTTATATTACCCATTGATCTCTATGTATAATCAAAAGTATAAAAGGCCTTGAAGGACATTAGAAGGAGAGCCAGTCGCTGGACTGGTTTCCCCCGTGTCTCTTTACTCTAATTTCAGGCTGAATTCCCATCTGGGACGTGGAGGCTCACTATGTCTACTTACTTGTCCCGGCTTTTAAGATCCGCAAGAGACAGAGCCCAAGGCGGGGCACTCTCCGATATTCAAACAGGCGCCGGCGGCCTAACGTAGATGGTGCAAGCTCCTTGTCTGGAACTTTGTTGGTTTTCCACGTAACCCAAGTTAATCAGCCTCTTCTCTCCACTTAATTTTCCTACTACACTATTTCTTCCTAATCTAATCTTATATTAATAAATAAATAAGTTTTCCTCGCCAACTCCGTCCACCCTTCGAAGTCCCTGGATCCACTGGGGCTGGACCCCGGCAGCAACTGAACTGAACTACCTGAAACTAACACAATCAACTATACATCAATTAAAAAATGAAGACTATAGGAGGATGGTGAATGGCCTCAGTTTAGAAACCAGGACGCAAGGACTCCAGGAATGCCCATCCTCATCAATAGCTCTGAAATATGTCCCTCACTTAAGGGCTCTGCTGAGCGACATTCCAACAGCTGACATTCCTTTCTTGATGTTGAGCACTGCCTGTCTACTAACCCCGGAGACAGGAGAGGGATGGATGGGCTTGCATCTCTGAGCTCTGAGGTGAGTTAAGATTGGGCTCCTGGTGCCGAGGAGGACCCACGATGCTGAAGAGCAGGGGTTGGTGAGAGAGACCCAAGGATGAACTTTGCCTCCTTGCTCGTGTTGGCCTGGTCTAAGCTCGGCCTGGGCCAGGCAGCCACCTGGGCTTGCTCTCCTGGTCTGGAGCAAATAATGCTGAGGTTGGCAGCCCTGCCCCTCATCACCAGGAGGACTACAGTTCAGAGCTCATGTTTTTAAGGGGGAGGGGTGGACAGCAAAGGACACAGACCTGGGGCTGTATTTTAGGCCCTGCTATCAACCAGCTATCTCTGGTGGCTCAGATAGAATCCACCTGCAGTACAGGAGACCCGAGTTCTATCCCTGGGTCGGGAACGCCCCCTGGAGAAGGAAATAGCAACCTACTCCAGCATTCTTGCCTGAAGAATCCCAAGGACAGTGGAGCCTGGTGGGCTACAGTCCATGGGGTGGCAGAGTCCGACACAACTGAGAGACTATCACTTTTACCAACCAGCCGGGCAGCCCTGTGTCCCTTCTACCTTTGGGCCTCACCTGTAAGGGCAGTTTCCTCACCTGTAGCATGAAGGGCTGTGTGCCGACACGCCCAGCGGGCTCCAAATGGACAGCAGCAGTGCCCTCTCTGGAGGAAGGGCATCCTGGCTTCAGAGATGGGCCCATTTTTCTCTGTTTCTTAGTCATCATGGCGTGGGCACCCTACCCCCTTATCTCCTTCCCACCCGCCACCTTGGCATTTAAAAAGATTTTAGTTATTTTTATTGAAGTATAGTTGACTTACTATACTGTGTTAGTTTCTGGTGTCCAGCAGAGTGATTCAGTAATATATGTATTTCTGAATATATATCATGTGCCTCATATTTTCTCCCATTATGGTTTATTACAGGTTATTGAAAATAGCTCCTTGTGCTATACAGTAGGACTTTTGTCTGTTTTATGTTGGCTGTACTGCACAGCTTGTGGGATCTAAGTTCTCTAATCAGGGATGGAACACTGGCCCTCGGCAGTGAAAGCAGAGTCCTAACCACTGGACCTGCAGGGAATTCCCTGTTTATCTATTTTAAATATACAAATTTGTATCGACTGATCCCAAACTCCTAATACCACTTTGGGTTTTTTTGTTTCTTTGTTCACCACGGCATAGAGCAACTGACCCTATCAGAGCTGAACCTGAGAGCTAGAGATTTAATCATCTCAAAAAAGAACTTGGAGATCAGCAGCTTCTGAGGTTCTTTAAAGGTCACGAGCCCCCAGTGGTTTTGTTGTTTGTTTTTTTAACAAGTGTGGTAAAACAGAAATAACATAAAACTTAGCATCTGAAGTAATCTTAAATGTACAGCTGAGTTGTTTACGTACATCCACATTGTCATACAACTCATCTCCAGGCCTGTTTTCATCCTGCCAAACTAAAACTCCATCCAGGAAACAATCCCCCCTCCCCAGCCAGGGCAACCACCACTCTGCTTCCATCTGAATTGGACTGCTCTGTTGCGTTAGTCGCTGAGTCGTGTGCAACTCTTTGCGACCCCATGGACTGTAGCCCTCCAGGCTCTTCTGTCCATGGAATTCTCTGGGCAAGATATACTGGAATGGGTTGCCGTTCCCTTCTCCAGGGTATCCTCTCAACCCAGGGATGGGACCTGGGTCTCCTACATTGCAGGCAGATTCTTTACCATTTGAGCCACCAGGGAAGCCTGGACTGCTCTAGGTACCTCATGTAAGTGGAATCTTATAGTATTTGTCTTGCAATTGGCTTGTTTCACTTAGCATAATGTCCTCAAGGTTCATCTACATGGCTGGACTCTATGTGGGAATTTCCTTCCATTTAAAGCTGAATAATATTCCATCATGGGCTTCCCTGCTGGCTCAGTGGTAAAGAATCTGCCTGCCAATGCAGGAGACTCGAGTTCAGTTCCTGGCTAGAGAAGATCCCCTAGAGAAGGAAATGGCAACCCAGTACAGTATTCTTGCCTGGGAAATCCCACGGACAGAGGAGCCTGGCGGGCTACAGTCTGTGGGGTTGCAAGAGTCGGACATGACTTAGTGACTAAACAACAATATTCCAGTGTATGGATATACCAATTTTGTTTAGCCACAGACATTCAGGTTACATCCACCTTTTCGTTATTGTGAATCATGCTACTAGTGTACAAATATCTTGATAATCTCCTTTCAATTTTTGGGGGTACATACACTGAAGTGGCCCCCAGAATTTTAAAAATCAGTAATTACACTTAAAAGAGAAAAAGAAATAGCCTCTGCACCCTCTATCCTGTGGCTAGGGCACTTATTTAACAAAAAAATCCTCACAATCTAAATGCCGGTAGGGGTGGCACCTTAAACATCCACCCCTGGACTTCCCTGGTGGTCCAGTGACTAAGGAAGATTGCACTCTGAGCGCAGGGGGCCAGGGTTCGATCCCTGTTCAGGGAACTAGATCCCATATGCTGCATCTGAACGGTCCTGCATGCCACAATTAAGACCCGGCACAGCCTAATAAATAATATATATTTTAAAAAAAATACTCACCATCAGAGTAATTCAGCCAGAGAGGGAGGGTGTGTGTGTGGGATAGACAAAGGGGTAAACAGTGGTGTCCAGAAAGTCAGCTGACAAGGCACCGAGCCTGGGATAAGACCACAAAGTCACCACTGACTGGCTAATTTGGGGCCTGTGAGGAATAGGAGCTGGAGATGGAACCGCTTTGGCTTTTTAACTCTTTCTTCTTCTAAGCCTTCATGGGACCCACCTCCGTGGCCAGTGATCTGGAAATTCCCAAAGGCTCCCACAGATGAGGCAAACCTAACAAAACACACACAGGCCCATATTGTTGAAAATAGGAACCCCTGGCCGACGAGGCTGCAGCGCAGCCCCGGAGCTGGGACCTGGCCTGCACACGGGGACAGGAAGTGGGGACCAGCAGGGATGCTGAGGACCCTATGAGGCTGAACAGTGGCGGCGGGGGTGCTGGTCTGCTGTGGTCCTCTGGGGCGTGTGGGTGTCACACTAGGCGGCCCCCCATAACACTCTTTAGCTGAGGACCCACTTCCTCTCCGTGCAAGGGAAAACAAGCCCCCTCTACAAGGTGTCTATGCGAGCTTTTGAGGATCTGGGCAGCTTCCAGGAGGCAGAAACAAGACGGGTTCTTCCTTCTGCTTCTCTTACAAGTCATACAAAACACCAAGAACTAGAAACAGAAGCACCTGTGCCCACCTGGATGCCAACGGGGCTCTGACTGTTCTCCACATCACGATATATGAAGACAGAAAGTGAATGAAGGAATGGCTCTTTTTTCCCCTTTCCTCTTTTTTTTTGAGGGGGGCCTCCCTCTGTGGCATGTGGGATCTTAGTTCCCCAACCAGGGGATGGAACCCAGGTCCCCTGCAGTGGAAGCACAGTCTTAATCACTGGACCACCAGGGAAGTCCCAGGAATGGTTCTAACAGGGAGGAAAAGGGGGACAGCTAACGGTAGCAAGGTGGCGGTGGAGGTTGTAACAGCAAGCAAGCGGGGTCGAACCCAGGAAGTTTCGGGAATTAGAGGTATCAAGGAAAAGGGGGCTGGGGGCTGAGAACAGGACAGGTGCCACCCGTCTGTCACCCAGGAGGAGGCCAGGCAGGCAAAATAAGCTGACCTCCTGAATGGTGGCCTCAAACCCTTTGCGCTCCTCTGCTTCAAAATAAAGAGCAAAGATAAAGACCTACAGAGACAGATTTTGGGAGGGGGTTATCTCAAATGAAAAAAAAAAAAACCCAAATAGCCACTAGATTGAGTGCTTTGGTCTCTGGAACAGACAAGGGGCTTCTGGCCAGGTCTTGAGCAACTCCTCTCTCTTAAATAATAAAGGGAGCAGAAGACAAAAAGATAACCAATTAGAGACAGTACCCAAATCCTGGATAAAAGGAAATCAAGAAAAAGAGACAAGAGAACTTGATCAAAAGAATTACTTAAAAGATCAAAAGAATTAATTAAATACAAAAAAAAAAAAGATACTTTTGCTGAATTGAGAGAGATGAGTCTTGAAAGACTACTTGACTATCCAGTGCAATGAATTAAAAACCACCAGCTTAAGATTCATTATAAATCATGAAATCTTCCAGAAAGGGTTGAAAGACAACAGGTGCCCACTGAGGATTGGGAGTAAGAATGTATCAAAATTTTCAACTGTTACATGGAAAGCCTGAAGACAGTGGGTCAAATGCCTTCACTATCCCGGGGCAAAAGTCATCCTGACCTAGTTTCATACCCAGCCAAACAATGAGCAGGGATTGAACCCCGGCCCCCTGCGCTCAGAGTGCAGTCTTAGTCACTGGACCACCAGGGAAGTCCAGGGGTGGGTGTTTAAGCTGCCATCCCTACCGGCATTTAGATTATGGATTGTATTAGCTCAAATGAGGATTTTTATTTTTAAATAAGTGCTGTAGCCATAGGATAGAGGGTGCAGAGCCTGGCAGTCTGCAGTCTATGGGGTCGCTAACCAAATAGAAGGAGAACAGAGCCATCTGCAGAAAGTGCCAGGAAGATGGAGTCTATAAAATCAGAGAAAGAGCAGAGGCTCCTGAGAATCCCATGCCCGCAGCTGTGTGGCAGGTCCCGAGTCACCAAACTGCTCAGAAAAGAGGGAAAATGTATGGAGAAATGCAGAGGTCTGACTGTGAAACCATACTGAGAGGCACTTCAGAGGGGCTGGCGGGTGTGGGAAGACTCACCTGAATGAAAACTAAGCACATTTTATTTTTTTATAGTTACACTTTTCAAAATTGCTCTTTTAGATTTAATTAACACATTGTATTAGTTTCAGGCGTACAGCAAAGTGATTCACATGTATCTCTTCTTTTTTAAATTCTTTTCCCATTACGGTTATTGCAGAATATTGAGACTATTACAGACTACTGAAGAAAGAGGGCGGCAGAAGATGAATGGTTGGATAGCATCACTGAGTCAATGGATATGAACTTGGGCAAACTCCACAAAATAACGAGGGACAGGGAGGCCTAGCATACTGCAGCCTATCAGGTCAAAAAGAGTCGCACATGACTTAGTGACTGAACAAGACTGTTGAGCAGAGTTCCATGATTTCAGGATTTGGGTACTGAGCATATTTTAAACTAAAGAAATTAGTAATTCTACTTAAAAAAAAAAATTGTAAAAAATGGAAATGCTATCACTAAAATCTACATGGCTCATCAAGAATCATATTATTAAAAACAATAAATATGTAATTAGAAGTAACCTGTATCCATCAACAGATGAATAGATAAAGAAAATGTGAAATACATATACACAATGGAATACTACTCAGCCATAAAAAAGAATGAAACTTTTGCCATTGGCAACAATGTGGATAGATCTGGAAGGTATTATGCTTAGTGAAACAAATCAGAGAGAAAAACAAATATTCTGTAATTGCTTATGTGTGGAATCTAAAAATAAAACAAACAAATGAATATAACAGCACAGAAACAAACTCACAGATAACAGAACAAACCTGTGGTTACCAATGGGGAGAGGGAAGGGGGCAAGGCAGCGGTAAAGGATTAATAGGTATGAATTACTATGTAGAAAATAAACAAGCTACAAGGATATATTGCACAACATTGGGAAACATAGCTATTATTTTGTAATAACATTATTTTTTATTATTTTGTAATAACTTTAAATGTAGTATGATCTATAAAAATATTGGGTCAGTATGTTTTACAGTGTATAATGTTACAAATCTCCATTCATATTTCTTCAGGAATCCTGTCTGATCCCTTGAATCTATTTGTCACCTCCACTGTATAATCATAAGTGATTTGATTCAGGTTATACCTGAATGGCCTAATGGTTTTCCCTGCTTCAATTTAAGCCTGAATTTTGCAATAAGGAGTTCATATCTGAGCCACAGTCAGTTCCAAGTCTTGTTTTTGTGGACTGCGTAGAGATTCTCCATCTGGAGAAGACTCTAAAGAGTCCCTTGGACTGCAAGGAGATCAAACCAGACCATCCTAAAGGAAATCAATCCTGAATATTCATTGGAAGGACTGATGCTGAAGCTGCAATACTTTGACCACCTGATGCAAAGAACTGACTCATTGGAAAAGACCCTGATGTTGGGAAAGATTGAAGGCAGGTGAAGAAGGGGATGACAGAGGATGAGATAGTTAGATGACAGCATTGACTCAATGGACATGAGTTTGAGCAAGCTCCGCGAGATGGTGAAGGACAGGGAGGCCTGGCAGGCTGCAGCCCATGGGGTCGCAGAGTCAGATGACTGAGCGCGTAGGCGCGCACATGCGCATACACACACGCACACACACACAACTTTGACTTAAAAAATGAAGAACTAAGGGACAGGTTAAATAAACTATGGATCAGACCCACAGTGCAGTGCAGGTACTACTTGGGATAAAGTGTACACTGTCTGGGCTTTCTCTGTGGCTTAGCTGGCAAAGAACCCGCCTGCAATGCAGGAAACCTGGGTTTGATCCCTGCATTGGGAACAGCTCCTGGAGAAGGAAATAGCAACCCACTCCAGTGTTCTTGCCTGGAAAATTCCACGGACAGAGGAGCCTGGCAGGCTGCAGTCCATGGGGTCACAATGAGTTGGACACGAATGACTAAACCACCACCACACTGGCCACAAAAAAAAAAAAAAATCACACCTGTATTTTTTGTTTACTTATCTCTGGGGGTGAGATAAGGATTAAAGCAAGGAATACACCTTTTATACTGAATAATTTTAAAATAAAAAAATTCAAGGATCTGTGTGTTAGTTGCTCAGTCATGTCTGACTCTTTGACATGTAATAAAGATACAGGGATAGTAAACAAATAAATAAGGATATAGGGTCAGAATCTCCTTTCCTAGTAAGTCAAGTTGAAACTGCCATGGTTGGAACAAGACAGATTCCCCATGTCCTGAAGGCTCTCTGCTGGGCTGGGGAAAGAGTGGTGAGCTCACCCTTCTAGCATCTCCAGGCAGTGTGCACCAGCCCCGTCCATGCTAGACTCCAGGAACTGTATTCAAGGATCAGGACAAGCATTAACACCCACCCACACAACTGCCAGCCTTTGCTCAATCACATGCCCTGAGAGTAGGGGTTATGGGTCATATATTCCCTCACTGAACCCCTCTGGACCACAGCAAGCCAGGTGTGACAGATGCAAGGGACCATTAGATACAGGAACAGCCCCCTGATCTACACACGCTTAGTTGGAGAAAAACCTGGAAACAAGTGTGTGGAGTCTAGAGACATAGATGGGGACTACAGAGGGAAAGGGAGAGGTCTACCCCGTGTGTACCACTGGCAACAGGGGATCCAAGCCCCCGACTCTTATCTCGAGCCGGAAGCATCCTTATCACCCCAGTTCTGCACTGACCCAGAGTGGGGGGTGGTCCTTGGATGATCCAGACGGGAGGGACTATAAGTGCAGAGCCAGGGAATCCAGAAACTGCCTCCCACAGGGTGGGGGCAGAAGAGAGATGAACCTCGCCCCCAACTCTTCCAAACACTTGCGTAGCTGAGATCCTACTGGGTTCTGAGTTCAAGGGTGTGTCTCGAACTACATGTAGAGAATAGCTGAGGCTGTCTTCCAACTGGAAGCCCATGTAAATGCATCACCCTGAGTCCAGCTGGCTGCCAGAGTTCCCAGCTACGGAGAGAGGCGGGTGGGGACAACATAATGGGGGCGGGGTGTGAATGCCTGCTGTTCTTATTACAGCCTAGTGGTTAGAAGCCCAGCTCTCCTGCTTGTTGGTTCTATCCACTCTGGGCATTATTGCTCCATGTTTCTGTGCCCTGATTTCTTCTTTCTCTTTTATTTATTTATTGGCTGCGTCAGGTCTTAGGTGAGGCACGAGGGCTCAGTAGTTGTGCATGTGAGCTTAGCTGCCCCTTGAAGTGTGGGATCTTAAGTTTCCCAACCAGGGTTCGAATCTGCATCCCTTTCACTGGAAATTCTTGACCACTGGCCCATCAGAAAAGTCCTCGTGCTTCGATCTCTTCCCCTGAAGAATGGGGGTGATGGTGATGATGGCAGGTCAAGCCTCCCGGGGTCACCGCGTGGGTCAGCACCGTGGCTCACACAAAGTCAGCCCGAAACAAGCAAGTCCTCGGCATTGCCACGACCAGTGTGACTTCAGTTATATGGAGGTAAAAAAAAAAAAAGCTGGGATAAACCAGAGGGGAGGTAAGAACCCTGAAAAGAGACTTGGAGAGAAGGGGGTGGGGTTGAGGGGGGGAGGGTAAGGGCATTCTCCCTCCTGTTTTGGTCCACAAAGAAACAGGCTTCAAGCACCACCATGAGCTGTGGCATGTTCGGTAACCAGTGTCATCTGGGATTTTACATTCCAGGTATGCACCAAATGCAAGATTTGTATTTTTTCTTCAGGCAGGCTTTAGGGGTGAGGACAGCTTGCTTGAACATATAAAGCAAGGCACACATGCCCCGGGGTCTGGTTTCCTCGCCTGTAAACAAGGACTTGTTCTGGGCTCATTCAAACTATTTTTAAAGCCCCAACCCTAGGCCAGGCTTTAGAGATAATCTCTCGGGTGCGTTCCAGCTCTGATACCAACCATTTATTTTTAGGATCCCCTTGTGGGCAGGTGCTTTTAAATTGAAAGTGGTGCAACTAGCTTGGGGACGGGAGGCAGCAGTTCTGGGCTCAAAATTGGATGTGACATTGCACCAGCCCTCACCTCCGAGTCCCAGTTCTTCACTCAGTGAGCATAAAAGCCTCACAGGAGTGTCAGGCTGTGAAAATCATAGCGCCATGTGAGCCCTGCCTGCCACAGCCTGACCTGCTAGGTCTCCGTGGACCCCCATGAGGGAGACACCTTATTCTGAATTCACAGGCAGGAAACAGGTTCAGAAAGGCCGGCCCCTTGCAGCCATCCCAAGATAGACCCAGCCTGTCTCGCCTCCCACCCTAAAGACCAGCCTCTGTTTACAATGAGCCAGGCAGCCTGGGCCCCCATGCCAGCCAGCTCTGGCCAAGGGGAAGCCACCAGGGTCTTCAGATTTCTGCCTCCTCTTCCGCCTGTTTGAGGACAGGATGTTCCCCGGGAGGGAGGCCTCCTACATTCCTCTTCCATCTCCCTGCGGTCCAGCCCCAGGGGCCCAGAGGCGGCTGGATGCGGCTCCTGTAAGTTGAGACGCTGGTCCCGCTTTCTTCCCAGGCCTCCGCTGGCAGGAACGCACCTCCCAGGGGCCGAGGACGTGAGGCCCAGCAAGAGTACAAGCACGGAATTCCTAGAACTGCTGTTCCCCTTCCAGGGGCGGGAGAGCATTTCATAACAGGGTCAGACAGAGGGCTGAACGCCTGTGCTGGGACGCGGGCCAGCCAACCGGGAGAAACCCATTGGAACGAGCGTACGCTCAGCTCAGCAGCAGTGCCCGGCTGTTTCTTGCAGGACTGTCTGCCTGGCAAACCCAGCTGACTGGCCGAGGAGTGGGGGTTGGGGGGAGTAGCTTGGTAAAGAAGCAGAGCTCGCTCACTCCAAGACTGCCCTTCCCCTCCCACCCTGCCAGCTCTCCGGGGAGAACCAAGACCCCTACAATCCTCGGACTTCCCTGATGGTCTAGTGGCTAAGACTCCAGATTCCTAATGCAGGGGACCCGGGTTCCATCCCTGGTCAGAGAACTAGATCTTGCAACTAAGACCTGCCACAACCAGATAAATAAATATTAAAAAATAATAATAATAACCCCCCAACCCCCGAACAAAGACCCTTTAGGGGTCTTATGAAGGCCCTGAAGTAACAAAGGGACCATCAGCCAGTGGCAAATGGCCCTTCCTTCAGGTCCCATGAGGGAACAGGCAGGCTGATTTGAAAATTAAGCAGAAGGGACAAAGTTTCTCCGGAGACAGAACAAAACAGCTGACCGACTTCTAAGGTTGGCCAAGCTCCTCCCCTTTCCCTCTGCACCTGGCATAGCCAAGTAAGTCTGCCCCCTGAAATGCACTACCAACAGTGAGTGCCCTTCTGAAATATACCACCCCCCTTGCTGCTGGAAAGTGAAGGAGTCCTGCTTTTTTGTGTGAATGGCACGCCCCCAAGTTCACATGCTGAAGCCCCAGCTCCTAGTACCTCAATGTAACTGTATTTGGAGATAAGGTCTCTTAACCAGGCTATTATGCGAAAATGAGACCGTTAGGGTGGAGCCCTAAAACAATGTGCTGGTGAGCCATTCTACAGAAGGATCACAACCTCGGAAAGGGGCAGCAGGAGGCGGCCTCTGCAAGCCACGGAGGGGGCCTCAGCAGAAACCAACCTGTCCACACTTGGATCTTTGGCTTCCAGACCAAGAATATAAATTTCTGTTGTTTAAACTACCCAGTCTATGGATTTGGTTACAGGAGATCTATCAAATCCACACAGGCCCACTGTCCCCTTTTGTCTGGGAGGGAGAAGAGGGAAACCCATTCACACTCCTTAAGTCAAGAGACCCAGTTCTGCAGCTGCCACTTCATTGTGCATGTGCTGAGTGTGATCCTGCCCACACCAGCAGTAGTCTCCCTCCCACTCACCTGTGGACCCCTGGGCTCAGACACCTGCCTCTTGCCAGTACTCCAGAAAATCAAAGATGTTCAAATGCAAGTGCTGGGCAGAGGAGGCCATACCTGAAGCCTGGCCATTTGAAGGGGAAACAGGAGGTAGGCTGGGTGGCAGTTAGTACGCGTCACACCAACTGAATATACGGCCCAGAGCCCTGGCACCATGTCCACCTGTGTGTTTTGCTTTGTGGAGCTGAATAGAAGGGCTTGAAAGCAGGACATGGGATCCATGACTCAATGTTTTCAGGAAGGTGTCCTCTGTTCTTAAACCAACAGTCAATAAACACACAGGCTCGTGATTCCTGTCTCCTACACCTGGCTGGATAAAGCACAAGCTGGCATCAGGACTGCTGGGAGAAATATCAATAACCTCAGATATGCAGATGACACCACCCTTAATGGCAGAAAGTGAAGAGGAACTAAAGCGCCTCTTGATGAAGGTGAAAGGAGAGTGAAAAAGTTGGCTTAAAGCTCAACATTCAAAAAACAAAGATCATGGCATCCAGTCCCATCACTTCACGGCAAATAGATGGGGAAACAATGGAAACAGTGAGAGACTTTATTTTCTTGGGCTCCAAAATCACTGCAGATGGTGACTGCAGCAATGAAGTTAAAAGACACTTGCTCCTTGTAAGAAAAGCTATGACCAACCGAGATAGCATATTGAAAAGCCGAGATATTACTTTGCTAACAAACGTCCGTCTAGTCAAAGCTATGGTTTTTCCAGTAGTCATGTGAAAGTTGGACTATAAAGAAGGCTGAGCACCGAAGAATGAGTGCTTTTGTATTGTGGTGTTGGAGAAGACTCTTGAAAGTCACTTGGACAAACCAGTCAGTCCTAAAGGAAATCAATCCTGAATGTTCATTGGAAGGAATGATGCTGAAGCTGAAGCTCCAATACTTTGGCCACCTGATGTGAAGCACCGACTCATTGGAAAAGACGCTGATGCTGGGAAAGACTGAAGGCAGGAGGGGCAGGGGACAACAGAGGGCACGATGGCTGGTTGGCATCAATGACTCAATGGACCTGAGTTTGAGCAAGCTCCAGGAGATGGTGAAGGACATGGAAGTCCTGGCACCCTGCAGTTGCAGAGTCGGACAGGACTGAGTGAGTGAACATCAACCTCTGGCCCTGGCTCTGCTGGCCACTCAGCAGGACAGGCAGTTAAATCCCCTCAAAGGACTGTCCTTTGAGGCCTGACCCTTGCTGAACCTCGTCTCAAAGCATGGCCCACATAAATCCTCCTACCCCTGTTTATACCCAGCTTCTCTCATCAAAGGAGTTATTTCCCTTCTCCTAGAATCTGGGCTAGCCTTGCGGCTTACTCTGACAGACAGAATACTGTGTAGGTGACATACTGTGACTTCTGAATAAAGGCCTTAAGCGGCCTTGGAAGCTGCCATGTAAATAACTCATATTCTGAATGGTGTGAGGCCATGAGGACAGAGAGAGAGCCCAACCTTCCAGCTGTCCCCAGCAATACCCAGACAGGTGGCTAAGGCCACCTTGAAACTTCCAGCCCAGGACAATTCAATGGCCAACTGTATGCAGCCAGATGAGTGGGCTCAGGCAAGATGATCAAAAAATGCCCAATTTGCCCAAAGAATGAAGAGAAATAACAGATTGTTGTGGTGGTGGTTGAAGTTACTAAGTTTGGGGGGTTGCTTGTTACACAGCAGTAGCTAGCTGATACAACCCTGCTCATCAAGACTAGATCTCTGGGTCTAGTATCTGAGCTCTCCCTGTGAACCCTCATGAGCATAGGCAGTGGATTACAAGGCCCATGTCCTAAGCATCCAAATGCCATGGGCAGATGTCACCTATTTCTGCTGAGTCAGCAATACTGGCTGCAAACAAGTCAATGAAGACCATGAATCTCCCAGTGTCTGAGACGTAGGCCCCAACACTGACTAGTTCACTATAAAAAGTCACCTCCTTCCACAGTCTGCTTCATAATAACTTGGAATAATACTGGGATAAGTGGGAATGTTCAGAGAAAGTTAGCTTCTGCTTCTGGGACATTCCAAGATAAACAGCTATACTTGTAACTAAGAGGACAGAAAAGAAAATTTAAACATTGTTATTAAGCCAGCCCAGACCCAGGCCTAGTAGTAGAGACACTAGGTCACCCTGAGAATACTCTCATCACAGGAGTTTTTCACCCCTCACCTTTTAGACATCTGATGTGGCTGGCCACACCACAAAGATGAGTAAGCCATCTCTGAAAGAACTTCCTGTCTAATCTAGGGAACAAATATGTAAACAAAGACATGTGAATCATTGTTATGAACCACAAAAGAGGAAGAACACTGGCATGGATCTCAGTAAAACGAGAAAGTAACATGTTTTTCGTTCATACGTTTGAACACTGAAGAATCAAGAATCTATGTGTACAAATGAACACTTTTCATTCATTTCACCCTGGGAAGCAATCCTTGTTTCAATAATGCTGCCTTTTCCTAACTTGACGTCAAATAAAGTCCCTGACAAGCAAATGCCTCACTACTTTATACCAACAGTCAATATGGCACCATCTTGCTGGCCCTTTCTCCAAATTTGGTAATGAAGGACTTTTTTTTGCTCTTTCAGGAAAAGAACAAACAAACCCCTTTATCAATAATGAGGCCTTGCCACCCTTGAGGATATTGGGGGAAAAAAAAGTAAGGTCTGAAGGCAATTCATATCCAACAGCTGTGTTTACATTGTTAGAATGTAAGGCCAACCACACTGGCTACTTGGAGTGGGCAAGTCTCATTTAATATCATGTAAGGCTTCCCTGGTGGCTCAGAAGTTAAAGCGTCTGCCTGCAATGCGGGAGACGCAGATTCGATCCCTGGGTCGGGAAGATCCTCTGGAGAAGGAAATGGCAACCCACTCCAGTATTCTTGCCTGGAGAATCCCATGGATGGAGGAGCCTGGTGGGCTACAGTCCACGGGGTCGCAAAGAGTCGGACACGACTGAGCGACTTCACTTTCACTTTCAAGTTTTCAGGGGTGGGGTAAGTGTCTGTCTAATTACTTTAGATACAACTCTGATGGTTATAATTCTATTTCGGGTGTGTTCATCTTTCTAGCTTGCAATGGAAGACCTTGAGGTCACACTTTGTCTTCCAATGCCATGGCTGTAAGATTAGGAAGGCTATGGGTGCTCTACACCAGGGTCCCTGCCAGTCTTTAATGAAGCACTTAGTATGGAATGTTCTAAATGCTTTAAAAGGAAGCTCGGGTCAGTATAAAGAGACCCATTATAGTTCCTCTTTGCCTTAATGTCAATGTCAAGTTCTCTTGACCTGTAATAAAGAAGCAGTGTAACTGAGGCCTGGGGACACTGGCCACGCTCCGGCTTCAGTGCCCAGCCTACCCTATCCTCTTCCCGGCACTCTCTGTTCCAGCGCCAGACTGGGAGCTGCCCCAAGGTAAGCCTCCTGGGCGTAGGCTTTGTTTGTCTAACCAAATAGGATGCCAGTAACACCTGCAGTCCTAGCGGCTTACCTCTGATTAACCTTATCCAGACCCAGGGCTTAGGTACGACTACCACCCAAGCCACAACTCCTGTAGCTTTGGGTCAAACATCCAGTAAGGAACTGGGAATGTAGAGGTTGGTGGGGGAAGGGTGGATGAAGGGTTCTGACCCACTCAAAGGTTCTGGTGGTTTAGTGTTACTTAAGACTTTTAAGACTCCACAGATACACAGAATAGACTTGTTGCCAAAGGAAAGGGGTTGGGGTGGGGAAGGTAAGGGTTGGGAGTTTGGGATTAGCAGATACAAACTATTTTATACAGAATAGATAGACAACAAGGTTCTCCTGTATAGCACAGGGAACTATATTCAATGTGATAAACCCCAACAGAGAGACTTCCCTGATGGTCCAGTGGATAGGACTCCACGTTTCCAAGGAAAGGGGCACAGGCTCAATCACTCATCAGGAAACTAAGATCCTGCAAGAAGCATGGCACGACCAAAAAAAAGGGGGAAAAAAAAACCACCAAAAAACCTAATGGAAAAGAATATGAAAAAGAATATACAACTGAATCATTCTGCTGTACAGCAGAAATGAACACACTGTCAACCCACTATACTCCAATAAAGTTGGAAAAAACAAAATCATAAGATTCCACAAACTTGAGTGTTCATCAGTGACACTCTCTTAAGTAATTTTCTTACGTAAATCACTCTTCAGTTCTCCAGACATCTAACTTCTTCAGATCAGTGGTTCAGCCTGTGTAGGGTTAATGAGCATGGAAAGCAAACTGGAGTCAGAGGACTGGAGATGGCTCAAGTCATCTGCTCTTATTTTCCCCCAGGACACACACTGCAGAGCCATTCCCAGCAAGAGTGACCAGTGGACAGTTTACTCCAGTAGCTTCTGACACTATCCAACCACGCAGACTCTGCCGAGAGCCTGGCTCTCCAGAGTCTAGTTTAAAGACAGATGCCAAACCCAACCTCAAGAGAAGTTTACCTGGATGGACGCATCACCTTTTTTGTCAGACCACAGAGGAGAGCCTGGTGAGGGCTGTCACATTCCAATTCCTGAGAGCTCAGAGAATAGTCCTTACACCAGTCACTGGGAGCTAGTTAGAAATGTGGAATCTTAGGCCCTACCCCTAACCTACAGAATCAGATGTGGTCCCCAGGTAATTCATGTGCCCCCTAGAAGACTGAGAAACAGCACTCTTGACCGAAGCAGAAGGGGGCCAGGAATGACCTTTACTCATTAGGTCAAGCCCCTCTGCCCAGGCAAAGGGTTGTGTTAAAGTGGGCTTTGGAGGAAGACTCCACGCCTTGGTTGTGCAGAGGCAAGCCTGGATTCTCTGGGTTATGGACTGTGAGCTGCGTCTCCCCCGCTGGTCACTAAGGCTGGTCACTCTCTAGGCTCCTGGCACTGCTAGCTTCCTTCCAGTTGGCCTCAGAAACTGTTACACTGATGCAGAAGCCCCTTGTCCCTCTCCCAGATGAACACCTTCAAAAGGAGGGAGACTGGCTGAGGTCTGCCCCAAACCGCAATTTACCAGTACAAAGGGAGAAGTGGAAGCGAGTTTCCCATTAACAGCACCCCGGCTGTTGCTTCCAAGCTGATCCACCCCATCTAGCAACAAGGGTGCAAAATAGGGCCAGCTAAGCCTTCCGGCCTGAGTCAGTGCCCACCCTGAACAGATGAAGCAGTGGCTCACACCTTCACTGGAGGGGACCCCAAAATTGTCCAGAAAGGTCCCAGTAGACACATCATAGCACAGAAAAAACGTAGTAGCATGGACTACATAAGGTCCAGCATGGAAAAAGAATCTGAGTCAAGAGGACAGCAAGAGTCACTGGGAACTTTCCCTTGGATCATTTTTAATAGACGCGGCAGCATTTTTTTCCCCTCTGCGCTTGGCGACTCTTTCTTGTTCAGTTTGGGAAATCGGGTGTTCGATTGGACCGTGGGCACGTGTTTGGGGGCCTCGGTGCCGCGTCTCAGAAAAAGGCGGCCCCCGCTGTCCAGGAACCACTCAGCTGGCAAACAGCTCGAACGCTGTATGTTTTGAGTGAAACAAAACCAGGGCTTCGGATCTGGCTGTGCTCGCCGGGGGTGGGACAGCTGCCTGAGAAAAGAAGCAAGTGACCCCCGACGCTGCCAGGCGACAAGGCGGGCAGCCCCGCCCGAGTGCGTGCGTCTCAGCCGGGACGCCAGGATGTGCGGCGCTTTTCTCGAGTAGTTTGGGAAGCGGCAGAGGGCGTAAAGGGAAGGGGAGAAGGGCAGGAGCGGGTGAGGACAGAGCGAGGGAGGGAGCGAAGCGGCGAGCTCGGGGATTTCATCACGCAAACGCGCGGGCAGGTTTCATCAGCACCCAGGCTCCGGAGCGGGGAGCGAATGCCAGGCTCCCGAGGGCAGCGCAAAGCGGGCCCCCACCCGCGCCAGCTCAGCTTCCTCTTCCTCATCCACGCTCCCGGAGGTCACACGGTTCCCTCCCTCCCCTCCCCCCCGGACAGAAGAACGTGTTTTTCTGCATAGCGCGGCTCGCGGCCCCAGGTCCCTGAGCAGAGAACCGCCGCGCGCCTGAAAGAACCATCTGGTCCCCGTGCAGCCGAGGCGCCGCAGGGGCAGGCGAGCACCCTCCGCCCAAAGCTGGGGCTGGAGGTCGGGTGAGGTGGGGGTGGGGGGCCTCGGGAAGGAAGAAGAGTTCTGCAAGGGTCATTGATTCCAACGTCCCATCCCACAAAACCCTTAGCCCGGCCTCTCCGTGGTGCGTGGCCCACCCCGACCCCACCCTATCAGCCTCAGAACTGCCCCCAACACCCGCAAGGGGCAGCACACCTCAGCATGTGGTGGTCTTGGAAGCGTGCGTTTGTTTGTGCGTTTGTCGACGATCGGAGGAGTCAGGAGTCTCTCCCAGAAAGAAGAAAACTCCTGGCATTGGCAGACGCTGCACTGGAGTTCGCACCCGATGGCTGGCGATCGCAGGCGACCCCCATGCTCACTCCCTGCGGCCACCTCCCGGACTCTGACTGCCTCCCTGATACCCCGTTCCGTTCTTCCCAGTCACCGCGCCCCGGAACTCGGTCGCCCCGTCCAGCTGGCGGCTCCCGAGCACTCCCCGCTCCTGTCAAGTCCGAACTCCCCACCGCCCGCACCCAGAGCCGGGGGGCAGGGGACCACCTCCCCGGAGCCCGCGCCTACCTCCGGGGGTGGTGCTGAAAAGCGTGCCGCCGGGGGTGGTGCTGTAGTCCCCGGGGGGCAGCTGCACGCCGTCGGCGAGGACCACCCTCCGAGTGGTGGGGATGGCCCGGCTCGGGGTCTGGCTGCAGCTGCTGCCTCCGGACATGGTCTCCCCGAGCGCTGAGCCCGCAGCCGGGGCGTGGCCCTAGAGCCCCTCGGGCCTCGCTCCGCCCCGCCCGAGACCTCCCCTTCCGCCTCTCTGGCAGACGACCCTTGGGATTTGTAGTTCCCGCCGCACCGCCGCGCCGCCGCGCCTCCTACCTCTCCCCTCGGCTGCGGGCTCGGGCGCTCCTCGCCCCCAGCGCAGGCTCCCGCTCCCGGGCGGCCGGAGCCTGCGCCCGGCCCAAGTACCTTCCAGATCCCTCGCAGCCATGCCCCTAGTCTTTTCGGGTGCCCGTTGACACGCCGGCAGGGACTGGTCGAATGGGGGTGGTGGTCGCGAGCTTGCCCCGGTTAATGCCTTGCTGCTGGATCGGGGGCGCATCTCAGGCTGTGCGGGGATCCTAGCCCACCCTGGTTAGTTTCAACACTGGGACCTCAGCGGAAGGCCCCCTTCAGTCCGCCCCTGTTCCGCGTTCTAGTTCCTCAGACCAGAAGGTGGGCGTTGGTCGTCGGTAGGTCATTCATCAACTGGTTGAACATCCGTCATGTGGCAGGGGTGGAAGAAATGGCGAGAAATACACATTCCTTTGCCCGAGGGTGGGACGAAGGACCCGGGAATCAACCACCCAGTTGGTTGATCGAGAGCTAACCTTGGAGCTAGGTGGGGCGAGGTGGGGTTGAACCTCAGTGAGGTGGGTGTTGCGGGGAGGCTCAAGAGTTGGTCAAAGAAGATTCTTGACACCCTTTGGGTTGGGTCCGTCGCCCACCGCGCTGCCTGAAGTTTGGTAGGTACTCCTTGAATGAATGAACCAACGAATGAATCTTCAAGTGTCCCCAAGTGAAGGACAGAAAAGCCTGCAGTGATCACCTCTTGGAGGGGAGAGAAAAGAAAGAAGTTTAAAAGGCAAATCTGGGTGGATTGTGAAGGGTCTTTCACATCATGACTGTGTGTTGCAGACCTTGTCCTCCAAGAGCAGGAGATATCAGAGATCTTTATTATTTATTTATTTATTTATTGGCCACTCTGCATACCATGTGGGATCTTAGCTCTCTGACTGGGGATCAAACCCATGCCCACTGCATTGGAAGCGTGGAGACTTAACCACTGGACCACCAGGGAAGTCGCTCAGAGATCTTTTGAGCTGGGGAGTGACACAATGATCTTCCTAGAATGGACTATGGGAGAGTGAGGCCTGAGGTAGGAAGACTGGTTGGATGTGGTCACTCCTGAGCTAAACCCTAGGCCTACGCTGTCCAGCATGGTAGCCACTGGCCACGAGTGCAAAATATCTCAATAATTTTTTTATACTAATTGAATGATGAAATAATATTTTGAATATATTGGGCTAAGTAAAATCTATTATTAAAACTAATTTCACCCGTTTCTGGTTTTTTTTTGATAGGACTAGAAGAAATATATATATATGGATCATAACGTATTTGTATTAGACAACCTTGCTCTAGAATGAGGTGTTATGAAAGCAATACTTAAGTTCTCAAAACTTCTTCCCCGAAAACTATGGACTCATCAAATGTTAGCTCTGGCCAGGTACGTTATAGCTCATCCAGTACGATACTTATCTCCATCATATTGAAAAACAGAACAAACATAAAACAGAGGCCCAGAGTGTTGCAGGAAAGAAAGTCGGGCCCAAGAGGATGGTCACGTCCCCAGGTCACATCCGAGTCCCTGGGATGGTCTCCAAGTGTGGGTTCTTGGCTTCTTACAGGAAAGAATTAAAGAGCAAGTCACAGTAAAATGACAGAAGAGTTCCTCAGGGACTTCCCTGGTGGCGCAGTGGATAGGAATCACCTGCCAGTGCAGGGGACATGTGTTCCATCCCTGGTCCAGGAAGATTCCACATGTCTCGAAGACACTAAACCGGTGGACCACAGCTACAAGCCTGCGAGCCTAGAGGCCACACGCAACAACAGAGTAACCCCCGCTCACTGCCATCAGAGAAAGCCCACACCAAAAAGGAATGAAGACCCAGTGCAACCACAATTTTTTTTTTTTTCCAAAAAGGGTTATTTAGGAAGGAAACACACTCCTTAGAGAGAAGTGAGGCCCGAGGGCATGGGGTTGTCAGTTTTTATTTTTGCTGTTGTTAAGTCACTAAGTCCTGTCCAACTCTTTGCCACCCCATGGACTGCAGCACACCAAGCTTCCCTGTCCTTCACTATTTCCCAGAGTTTGCTCAGATTCATGTCCATTGAGTCAGTGATGCTATCTAACCATCTCATCCTCTGCCACCCTCTTCTTTAGCCTTCAATCTTTCCCAGCATCAGGGTCTCTTCCAATGAGTCAGCTCTTCGTATCTGGTGGCCAAGGTATTGGAGCTTCAGCATCGGTCCTTCCAATGAATATTCCAGGTTGATTTCCTTTAGGATTTGACCAGTTTGATCTCCTTGCAGTTCAAGGGACTCTCAAGAGTCTTCTCCAGCATCACAATTTGAAAGCATCAGTTCTTCGGCGCTCAGCCTTTTTTATGGTGGAACTCTCACATCCATACATGACTGCTGGAAAAAACATAGCTTTGACTAGGTGGACCTTTGTAGGCAAAGTAGTGTCTCTGCTTTTTAATATGCTGTCTAGGTTGGTCATAGCTTTTCTTCCAAAGAGCAAGCGTCTTTCAGTTTCATGGCTGCCATCACTGCAGTGATTTTCGAGCCCAAGAAAATAAAATCTGCCTCTGCTTTCACTTTTTCTTCCATCTATTTGCCATGAAGTGATGGGACTGGATGCCATGATCTTAGATTTTTGAATGTTGGGTTTTAAGCCAGCTTTTTCACTCTCCTCTTTCCCCCTCATCAAGAGGCTCTTTAGCTCCTCTTCACTATCTGCCATTAGAGTGATATCATCTGCACATTTGAGCCTGTGGGTATTTCTCATAGCAATCTTGATTCTAGCTTGTGATTCATCCAGCCCAGCATTTCACATGATGTCCTCGGCATATAAGTTAAATAAACAGGGAGACAAAATACAGCCTTGTTGTACTCCTTTCCTAATCTGGCACCAGTCAGCTGTTCCATGTAAAGTTCCTATTGTTACTTCTTGACCTGCATACAGTTTTTCAGGAGATAGGTAAGGTGGTCTGATATTCCTATCTCTTTAAGAATTTTCCACAGTCAAAAGCTTTAGCAGAATCAGTGAAACAGAGGTAGATGTTTTTCTGGGATTCCCTTGCTTTCTCTATGATCCAACGAATGTTAGCAATTTGATCTCTTGTTCCTCTGCCTTTTCTAAACCCAGTTTGTAATCTGGAATTTCTTTGTTCAGGTACTGCTGAAGCCTAGCTTGAAGGATTTTGAGCATAACCTTGCTAGCATGTGAAATGAGCACAGCTGTACATTCTTTGGCACTGCCTTTCTTTGGGATTGGAATGAAAACTGACTTTTTCCAGTCCTGTGGCCACTGCTGAGTTTTCCAAGTTTGATGACATATTGAGTGCAACACGTTAACACCATAATCTTTTAAGATTTGAAATAGCTCAGCTGGAATTCCATCACCTCCACTGGCCTTGTTTGTAGTGATGCTTCCAAAGACCCACTTGACTTCACACTCTAGAATGTCATGTTGAGTAACCACACCATGGTGTTTATCTGGGTCATTAAGACCTTTTCTGTATAGGTCTTTCTGTGTATTCTTGCCACCTCTTTTTAATCTCTTCTACTTCTGTTAGGTCCTTTTCATTTCTGTCCTTTATTGTGTCCATCCTTACACGAAATATTCCCTTGTTATCTCCAATTTTCTTGAATAAATCTCTAGTCTTTCCCATTCTATTGTTTCCTTTACTTATTGGCACTGTTTATTTTAGAAGGCCTTCTTATCTGTCCTTGCCATTCTCTGGAACTCTGCATTCAGTTGGGTGTATCTTTCCCTTTCTCTCTTGCTTTTTGCTTCTCTTCTTTCCTTAGCTATGTGTAAAGCCTCCTCAAACAAACACTTTACGTTCTTGCATTTATTTTTCTTTGGAATGATTTTGGTCACTGACTCCTGTACAATGTTATGAACCTTTGTCCACAGTGGTTTTGGTCATTGACTCCTGTATATTGTCACAAACTTCAGTCCATAGTTCTTCAGTCACTCTGTCTACCAGATCTAATCTCTTGAATCTATTCATCACCTCAACTGTATAATTATAAGAGATTTGATTTAGGTCAAACGTGAATGGCCTAGTGGTTTTCCCTCCTTTTCCAATTAAAGCCTGAATTTTGCAATAAGAAGCAAAGGGGTGGGTATTGCTCAAAATTTTCCAAGTAAGACTTCGACAGTATGTGAACCGACAACGTCGAGACATTCAAGCTGGGTTTAACAAAAGCAAAGGAACCAGACATCAAATTGCCAACATCCATTGAATCATAGATAAAGCAAGTGAGTTCCAGAAAAACATCTACTTCTGCTTTATTGACTATGCCAAAGCCTTTGACTGTGTGGATCACAACAAACTGGAAAATTCTTCAAGAAGTGGGAATACCAGACCACCTTACCTGCCTCCTGAGAAATCTGTATGCAGATTCTCAAGAATCTGCAAGAAGCAACAGTTAGAACAAGACATGGAACAATGGACTGGTTCCAAGTTGGGAAAGGAGTACGTCAAGGCTGTATATTGTCACCCGGCTTATTTAACTTATATGCAGGGTACATCATGAGAAATGCCGGGCTGGATGAATCACAAGCTAGAATCAAGATTGCTGGGAGAAATATCAATAACTTTGGATATGCAGATGACACCACCCTTGTGGCAGAAAGAGAAGAGGAATTAAAGAGTCTCTTATTACTTTGCCAACTAAGGTCCGTTTAGTCAAGGCTATGGTTTTTCCTGTGGTCATGTATGGATGTGAGAGTTGGACTGTAAAGAAGGCTGAGCGCCGAAGAATTGATGCATTTGAACTGTGGTGTTGGAGAAGACTCTTGAGAGTCCCTTGGACTGCAAGGAGATCGAACCAGTCCATTCTGAAGGAGATCAACCCTGGGATTTCTTTGGAAGGAATGATGCTAAAGCTGAAGCTCCAGTACTTTGGCCACCTCATGCGAAGAGTTGACTCATTGGAAAAGACTCTGATGCTGGGAGGGACTGGGGGCAGGAGGAGAAGGGGACAATAGAGGATGAGATGGCTGGATGGCATCATGGACTTGATGGACGTGAGTCTGAGTGAACTCCAGGAGATGTTGATGGACAGGGAGGCCTGGCGTGCTGTGATTTATAGGGTTGCAAAGAGTCAGACACGACTGAGCGACTGGACTGAACTGAACTTGATGAAAGTGAAAGAGGAGAGTGAAAAAACTGGCTTAAAACTCAACATTCAGAAAACAAAGATCATGGCATCTGGTCCCATCACTTCATGGCAAATAGATGCGGAAACAGTGGAAACAGTGGAAACAGAAAATGACAGATGTCATTTTCTTGGGCTCCAAAATCTCTGCAGATGATGACTGCAGCCATAAAATTAGAAGATGCCTGCTCCTTGAAAGAAAAGCTATGACAAACCTAGATAGCATATTAAAAGGCAGAGACATTATTTTGCCTACAAAGATCCATCTAGTCAAAGCTATGGTTTTTCCAGCAGTCATGTATGGATGTGAAAGTTGGACCATAAAAAAAGCTGAGCACCGAAGAACTGATGCTGTTGAACTCATGTTGGAGAAGACTCTTGAGAGTCCCTTGGACTGCAAGGAGATCCAACCAGTCCATCCTAAAGGAAATCAGTCCTGAATATTCATCGGAAGGACTGATGTTGAAGCTGAAACTCCAATACTTTGGCCACCTGATACGAAAAGCTGATTCATTGGAAAAGACCCTCATGTTGGGAAAGACTGAAGGCAGGAGGAGAAGGGGATGACAGAGGATGAGATGGTTGGATAGCATCACCAACTCAATGGCCATGAGTTTGAACAAACTCTTGGAGTTGGTGATGGACAGGGACGTGCTGTAGTCCATGGGGTCGCAAAGAGTCGGACATGACTGAGCAACTGAACTGAACTGAATGAGTGGAAGGAGTATTCCAGCCATTTGGGGGAAGGGATGGGAATTTCCAGGATTTGGGCCACTGCCCACTTTTTGACTCTTTGTGGTCACCCTGGGGATGTTCAGTTTGCTGCTGTGCTACAATGAGCGTGTGCCGAGGCTCAAGGTCTAGAGGAAGTCAACTCTATGCCATCTTGAACCTACTTGGCTCTTACTGGCTTATGTCTTGTCCTCATGTGTCTGTGTGTGTGTGCGCTCAGTCGTGTCTGACTTTGTGACCCCATAAACAGTAGCCCGCCAGGCTCCTCTGTCTCTGGAATTTTCCAAGGAAGAATACTGGAGTGAGTTACCGTTTCCTCCTCCAGGGGATCGTCTCAACCTGGGGAACAAACTTGCATCTCCTGCATTGGCAGGTGGACTCTTTACCACTGAGCCAACCGGGAAGTCTTGTTCCCAGGCTGTGTCATTCTTTTAGGGGTTGTGCCCTGTCCCCTTCCCATCTCAAGAGAGGAATGGGGGTTTGCTCAAGATCACACAGCTGTGAAATGCTTGAGGCGGGAGCAGGACTTGCCTCCCTTCCTGGCCAGCCCCCTTCTCAGCCCACAAGAAAACACAGGGGCCCACCCGCTCCCTTGGGGAGGACTGTTTTGGGAAGATCTGTTTGGTTGCCTTATCAGACGGGCAGGTTTGGCTACAGTGGAAGCTTTAGGGAAGGGGCCTGCTTAGAGAACTCCGCACTCACTATGACCTCTCAGCATGAGGGCTGTCAGAGCTGCAGAGGAGGGTCTGAGGACTGCAGCGGAGTAAGAGGGCTGGGGCTGGATAGACCTGGGCCCCTCAAAGATCTAGGAAGAACACTAGCATGGGCCTGGTGCACGTGTGCACGTGTGTGTGTGTGCTGTGTGTGAAGTCACTTCAGTCGTGTCCGACTCTGTGACCCCATGGACTGTAGCCCACCAGGCTCCTCTGTTCATGGGGATTCTCCAGGCAGGAATACTGGAGAGGGTTGCCATTCTCCACTCCCCTCCCCCCAGGGGATCTTCCCAACCCAGGGACTGAACCCACATCTCCTGCATGGGCAGGTGGGTTCTTTACCCAGGAAGCTGCCACCTGGGCCTGGTGCCACCAGCAAATAACTCTTTAGTCCTGGACCAGACTGAAGAGCTATTTCCCTCTCTGGGCCTTTTTTTCCCCAGCATCTTTGTTTTCAGCATCTGTCAGATGGCAGGGGATGCGGCCAGTGTTTGAACTTCTCTGAGGACCCTCAGTGTTTTATGATATTTTATGTCTTTGATAAACTCACTGCTGAATTCTGTTTCCTGCCCAGACAGTTCACCTCTGGTGATTTCTGCTTCCTCACAGAGCAGGGACTCGATCAGAGGAAGCTTTGTCACCAGGTATAAGCTCCCACAGGCAGGGACCAAGGGTTTACCCTCACTCGTTCTTGTTTTTGTTTTTAATATTTATTTATTTGACTGCACGTGGTCAAATAAATAAGATCCCAGCATGTGGAATCTTGTGGCATGTGAATTCTTAGTTGAGGCATGTAGGAGCTTGTTTCCTAAACAAGGATTGAACCTGGGCCTCCTGCATTGGAGGAGTCTTAGCCTCCTGCACCGAGTCTTAGCCACTGGACCACCAGGGAAGTTCCTACTGTCGCTGTTGACAGAGGCCATTGGAATCCTTTTGGGTGCTGCTACCAAAAGCCAGACTTATCTATTTCTGTCTTCCTTTCGAGCAAAGGAAGGTCAAAAGAAAGAAAACAGAGTGAGCCAAGGACTGTTTTCTAGAAGAAAGATAAGGAGGGGATGGGGGGAGGGAGGGAACAGTTTCCCTCCCAATTTGCTCTTCTTGATCTACAGGCAGGAAAGGCCAAGGGTCCCATCTTATCAGTTGAAGGAAGTGGAATTTCTCTGAATAGCAACCAGGCACACAGGCCCAGCCCTTCCAGGATGAAATGCTTTGTGAGGTTAACAAGTAACATCTGGGGTAATCAAGAAAGGCCCTAAGTGGGCACTGGCCCTCCCTAGCATCTATCTCAACACTGGTTGAGTGGAGCTGGACCAGAGTGGGGAAAGAGTGCTGGGAAGGGGTCCTGGGACTGGTTGTCTGGGGAGGACAGAGCAGGCTCCACAAGAGGAAGTAAGGCTTCCAGAATCTGGGGGAAGTCACAGTGGAAGCCAGGGGGTCCTGGGGGTGGGGGAGTAGTGGGAGAGAAGGGAGCTGGTATGTTTGTCTGTTTGAATCCACTCCTCATGTTATTTGATGCTGTAAATGGTCCCCCTTTGTTAGGGGAAACGCTTGACTGAAACCACACCAGCCTGGCCAGGCATCAGTGTAACCATTTGCCTGAGCTGTTTTAAGACCGGAGGCAGGGAATACGCGAAACTCCCAAGTCACCACTAACGGGAAGAACTTGAGAGAGGTCAAAAGGAGATGCCACTGGTCCTACCAACCTCCCTCGTCTCTGGGATCCATCTTGGCTGGACAATGTGTGCACCACCAGGAAGGACCCTGACTCATCGGGATCAGCATGACTCGGCCAGAGACCACCCAGAAACTAATCCCACCCCCGTAAAACCTGAGACTGTGAGCCACGTGGCAGAGCTGTTCTCCTGGGTTTCCTTACAACCCCGCCCAGGGCACCCCTCTCCCCCAGAGTCTCTTGCTTTATCAGCACTCATGTCCCCTGAGACTCTATTAGCGAGCGTGTCCTGTCGCCAAGCCCCCAGCTGCCTGTGGAGGCTCCTATCCTTTCTTGTCCAGTTCAGGATTCTCGGCCCCTCTTCTGTACATCCTGCCCCAGGCGTAGGCACAGCCTTTTTTCCCAGAGCTCTGGTTTCCGTTCCAGACACATCTGTGCATGCCTGACCGGTGGGGCTTCCATGGGCAGCTCCTTGTCCTGGTGGCTCCTCGTCCTGATCCTGGCTGGCCTCTGTCTGTCTCTCGTCCTGCCTGTCTCTTGTTTCATTTTTGGGCGGCCCCACCGCCAAACCTGAGCTGGTGGCGGATGCGCGCCTCCACGCCGCGCCTCGGGTCACCCCACGATTTAGCCCCTTTTTGGTGCTCCTTGTTCTCAGCAATGCTTGGCCTCCGATAAACTCGATGGCGAGACTATTCCTTATACTAAGAGCTCTTTCTTTGCAACGGCCCTGTTATCCTCTTGTCAGTGGAGAATCTGTTTTCCTTTGTATACTTTTTTTTTTTTTTGCCCACATGCAGGCTCTTAGTTCCCCAACCAGGGACTGAATGCCCACCTTCTGCAGACGAGGTTTGGCTGGTGGGGTTCCATGAGCAGCTCCTCGTCCTGGCGGGTGGGAGGAAGTGTGGAGTCTTAACCATTGGGCCACCAGGGATGTCCTGCCTTTTTTCTTCAACGTGTCTTTTTTTTTTTTTTAAGACTTTGGTACCTTTGGACCTCCTTCACCCATTTCTCCCACCCCCCCACTCCCTCTGACAACCACCCATCTGTTCTCAGTAACTTTGAGCTTGTTTGTTTTTAAACATCTCTTTTGTCAATGGTTGTATCTCCATCTGAGGCGGGAAGTATATAGCAAAGGAGCGTCTAAAGGACACAGGGCCGTGGGGACAGGACACAGGATTTGGCATGACGGGTTCCTAGTAATGAATTTAACGTTTTAATATGACTTCAGGCTAAAGAGTTTACCAAAAAATTTAAAAAAAGTCACTCTGCCATCTGCCATCAGAACTTGCTCTGCCATCTTTACCTGGACTTTGAGAGCATCCTTGGGGAATGCTCTTCTTCTGGGTGTGGGAACAATGCAAGGCGCTGGAGAGGCTGGGGGGTGGCCTCTGTGGATGACCCTCTGTGCATTTACCTGAGCTGTGCGCATGTAGGCTTAGAAGGTGTTATGTGTTGGCCAGGAGAGCAGGACAGCCGAGAGTTTTTGGTGGCAGCTGAAGGAGCATGGCCTGGAGGCCACCAGGGACAGTATCAGATCCGTGGTCCTAACCAGCCCTCAGGGATGTATCCATCAGGGTCACTCACACGGGGTAATTCAAGGAGAGTTTAATAGAGGGGTGATCTGCAAAGGTGTGGGCGGGAGGTTGGCAAACCAAAAGGGAAGTGATGGGACCTGGGGGCTGGGCCTGAAGGAGTAAGAGAGGTGTGTTTACTGGAATCTAGAGAGAAACACATGGACAGAGGTGGAGAGGAGAGGCTCACAGGAGCTGTCACCTGCTGTCCAGGCTAGAAATAGCTGGAAAGTAGACCTGCCCTCTTGCACTTGCTGGCAAGCCACCGGCCCTGTCTAGCCGGAAGACAGAGAACAAGGGAGCCCACTGATGCTGTCCTATGGGCTAGCCTCCTGGAGCACTGAGCAGGGCGGAAGAAGGTGGAGAGTGGATGGAAGGGGCAGCACAAGGCTCTAGGAGGGGTGCGTGAGGGGCAGCCCGGGGCGTAGCAAGTGAGTGTGTGTGTGCGTTGAGCCCCACAACGTACTCTTCTTGCTTTGAGGTGAAAGTGGGGACCCCAGAACCCTTATGTTCAATGTTCTCAGTCCTTAAATATTTTCCTCCGCTCACAGCTTGATATCTGAAATCTCATTTAAAAAAAAAAACACAAAACTTTTTGCAGGGAACTGGGAATTCCCTGATGATCCAGTGGCTAAGACTCCCAGCTTTCACTAATGAGGGCCCTGGGTTCAATCCCTGGGTCGAGGAACTAAGATCCGCAAATGAAAAATATATAAAATAATAAAAGGAAAAGCTCTCTGCTCCGAGCTAAAGGTTCGGCTAACTGTGAAGTGACCTCCAAGACAGCAGCAGCAAGTGGGAAGAGCAGCGGACGCTTCCTGTGTCCTTTCTCTGGGCCTGCACTGAGTGAGAGAGATCTGACTCGATGAGACAGGTACATGGTCCCATGGCCTTGCAGGACAAGTGTTACTAATTCACACATGAGGCGCGTGGGGTTGGGGGGCCTAGCCAGCCTCACACCACGGCCCACATCTAGATGTTTTTATAACCCGCTTAGTCCAAAGCCCATACCGGTCACCACCACCCCTGTGATCCCCAAACTCCACAGGAGCTGAGGAGCTGGTCTTGAGGTGAGGAGAGGGGAACCATCCCAGAGAACAGGAAAAGCTACAGTGGAGGCAAGGGCCAGCAAATATTGACTTCTCATTTCCGGGGGCTGGAAGTCCAAGATCAGGGTGCTGGCAGACAGAGATCCGGGTGAGACCTGGCTTCCCGGTTTGCAGACAGCTGCTGTCTCAGTGTGTTCTTACAACCAGGAAGCGCTAATTTTGAATTTGCACTGGATCTGCTTCCAGGACTTTAACTCTTTTTGTTATTATAAGCATACATAATGGCCTGCCTCAGGGAGATAACCTGACCCCACCCACCGGTGATGGACTGTGACATTCTTGAATCCTTTGTGTGGCAAATGGCGCTGGGCCCGGTGCCCACTGCTTACCAGCGAGACTCAGAAATTCACATTTGGGGAGGCCAGAATCACAGATAGATGTGACATCTTTGTTTGTGACTGTGACAGGGAATATTCCATTTCACACCACCCATGAAATGACTGTAAGGAAATGAAACTAACATATCCCCCCATCTGAGGCTTGCCATTCTAGGAGATACTTGCAGGAATTAAATGGCCTTTTTACTTCGTTTCCTCACCTCCCACCATCTCTGATCCATAAAATAATCTGACATCCAGGCGCCAACTAGTTGGTTAATTGGTTATTTTGAGGCACTAGCCTGCTCCCAAATAAAGTCCCTTCCTTGTCCCAATACCTCATCTCCGACTCATTGACTTATCTTGCAGCAAGCCAAGCGAACTTGGACTGAGTAACATTATCACATGGTGTGGGGAAAGAGAACTCTGTCTCTCCTTCCTTCTTATAAGGACACCATTCCCATCGCAGTGGGGGTAGGACACTCTTATGACCCCATCTAAACCTAACTATAACCTCCCGAAGGCCTAATCACTAAATACCACTAAATATCTCCCATCACTCCATTGGGGGAGCTACCATCACACATGAATTTGGGACCAGACACATTCAGTCCATATCAGAAAGGAACCTTGAAGACTTTTGCCCAGGGTGAGTTCACCCTGCTTTTCTGGGTGGTGACTGTGCCTCCCTCCAGCCCCCCAAGAAGGGGTCCAGCATAACTGCCTCTCTTTCCCCTCCCTGGACTCAACATTCACTCTTCCTAAATCAGTAGACCCCACAGAAAGCAGTGCTTTCAGTAGCAACATCTTTGAACTCAAAGTTGATGGCATACTGTTAATTCCACAAGTTTTGTAAAGAAAATATCATGGGCTCATAATCCGCTTATGATCTATGTGACCTGTGTCGGTCACTCTGAAATGCAATTTTCTGTAGCATCTTTTTATAAATTTTTATTTTATTTATTTTATTTTTGGCTGCACTAGGCCTTCGTGGCTTTTGCCTGGGCTTTCTCTAGTTGCGGCGAGCAGGGGCCACTCTCTAGTTGCGGCTGGAGGGCTTCTCATTGTGGTGGCCTCTCTTGTTGTGGATGACCAGCTCTAGGGCATGCTGGCTCAGTAGTAGAGGTGCCTGGACTTAGCTTCTCTGCAGCATGTGGGACCTTCCTGGACCAGGGATCGAACCGGGGTCCCCTGGATAGGCTAGGTGGATTCCTATCCACTGCTCCATCCGGGAAGTCCTAAAGTACAACTTTCTTATATGTAGAATGGCTGTCCTGGTAGCTCAGATGGCAAAGAACCTGCCCACAATGCAGGAGATCCCATTTGATCCCTGAATGGGGAAGATCCCTTGGAAAAGGGAATGGCAACCCACTGCATTATTCTTGCCTGGAGAATTCCACGGACAGAGGAGCCTGGAAGGCTTTACAGCCCATGGGGTCACAAAGAATCAGGCTTGGTGACCAAACAACAGCAACAAAATGGAAGTAATACTAGCCACCTGGGTTAAAACAGGTAGCACAATCTTTGGGACTTGGTGGACTTCCAGTGAGTGTAAAGAGCTGTCTAGAAGCTAACCTCTTGATTTCCAGGCCTGGGCTCTGCCTTGACTTTCCATTTCTTTTATTTGAGGGGCAAAATGTGACATTTATTAAGCATCCTGGGGACAGGGGGCCTTACACTGTCCATCAATAGCTGGCCATCCTGATCTTGGAGTCAGTGGGCTGGTCGCACATACGAGAAAACGTGGGGATGAATAAAAAGGAAAGGAAGACCTGTTGTGTGATGGAAGCGGGGTGGCTGAATTGACCCTTTTGAAGCAACTCCGGAGCGTGGAAAGCGCTGAGAAGCCGGAGTCTCCAGCGCGGTGAGCAGTTTACTCGCCGCTGGTCCCCAGCTTCGCGGCTGCTGGGCTGGCGCGCCCTCTAGTGGTCCTCCTGATGCCTTTTTTAATTAGACCAGTTTCTTTGGCCGTCTGTCCTACCTTAAGTTTACTCAATTTTTTACAAGCGTATGATTTGTAAAATTACTTGTTTATTTATTATGGTTGCACTGGGTCTTCATTACTGCAGGCAGGCTTTCTCTAGTTGAAGTGATCGGGGCTACTCCCTACTTGCAGTTCATGGGCTTCTCATTGCGGAGGCTTCTCTAGTTGCAGCAAGCAGGCTTTAGAAAGTGTGGGTTCAGTAGCTGAGACTTCCTGGGCTCTAAAGCACAGGTTCAGTACTTGTGGCCCATAGGCTGAGTTGCTCCGTGGCACGTGGAATCTTCCTGGACCAGGCATGGAACCCATGTCCCCTGCCTTGGCCGGTGGATTTTTAACCACTGGACCACCAGGGAGGTTCCCATTCAAGTTTTTACTGAGAGAGTTCTTTGCCAGGGAGGAGATAGTCTAGGCACTGGAGATTTAGCAGAGAACAAAACAAACTCCTACACTAACTCTTCACTTGCTTAGCAACTTCCATCTGGGTCCCTGAAGGCTGTTATTGGCTCCTCCTTTTGTATTGCCAAAGGTGAAATTTTAAGAAACCAGCATGCATAGACCTCCAAATAAGATGAAACCAGAGCATTGGGTAATACTGGGGCAAATCTGAAGAGAGAGGTATTTAACTCAATTTTAAGTGACTTGCTGTCTCTTAGCGCTTCTTTCCTTTATTATAGATTATGATTTTGCTTTCCCCCTGTTTTTTAAATTTGTTCATGAGTTCACTTGCAGAGGTTCCACTAGATCTACGCTATCCAATACGGTAGCCACTAGTCACCCATGACTATTTAAATTAAATTAATTTTAAAAATTTAATAAGACTTAAAATGTAGTTCCTTATTTGCATCACATTTCCAGTGTTCACTCCCCACGTGTGACTGGCGGCTATCTCATTAGCACTGATACGTAATATTTCCGTTGCAGAAGGTTCAACTGGACGACCCTGTAGCCACGATGAGGATTTGGCTGTAGGAGTGTTGAGTTAGTGTGAAGGTACGATCTACCCATTCCTTCCATCTGGCTTCTTTTTTTTAAGGATTTCTCTTATTTACTTGTTTGCTTTTCGCCATGCAGGGTCTTTGTTGCAGTGCACAGGCTTTCTCGAGTTGTGGCAAGCAGGCTGCTCACTGCAGTGGGTTCTCTTGTTACGGAGTATGGGCTCCAGGGTGTATGGGCTTCAGTAGTTACGGTGCACAGGATTAGTTATCCCACATGTGGGGTCTTAGTTCCTGGACCAGGGATTGAACCTGTGTCTCCCGCATATTGGCAGGCAGATTCTTAGCCAGTGGCCCACCAGGGAAGTCCCCTCCTTCTACCTTCTTATCTGCAGTTTGGACAGTGGCCTCTGGCTGGTAGCAGAGGGATGTGAGCCAGAAGACCTAACTTTCTCTACTGTTTGCTGAGCCAGTTGGGAGATGTGGCCCCCCTTCTCTCTTCTTCTTTTTTAAAATTAATTTTACTTATTGATTTATTACAAACATTTCTTTCCGCCTCACTGCACAGCTAGCAGGATCTGAGTTCTCCGACCAGGGATTGAACCCCAGTGTACAGCAGACCAACAGAGAGAGCTGGGTCCCAGGCTGATCAACCCTGTGGTTGCTTTTCTCTTGGGAGACTTCAGTTGCCAAAGGTTTGTCTCTCTGCGCCCTTGGTCCTGGGTTGCCAGCTCTGCTCTTGACCTCTGCTCTTTCTGGTTCTAACTGTGGGCTGGAAGGGGCTTGCGGAATCTTCTTACCAAGCTCTTGTTTACAGGGACGTCTCTGATCACCAATGAGAGAGCGAGTGGGCAATGAATGCTGGAGGGTCTGAAAGTTAAAAGTCTCCACTTCCTGAGCCACTACCATTAACTTAGGAGCAGAGGAAGCTGGACACAGCATCCCGGTACCCAGGCTCTTCTCATTTCTGCTGCTAACTTGCTCTGTGACTCTGGGCAAGTCCTTTCTCTTACCCCAAGTCTCAGTTTCTTCCTAAGTGATGAGGGATGTGGGACTTGATGATTTCCACATTTCCAGAGTCTAACTTGGCCATTGCCTTTGTGACTCCAGGGCACAAACAAGTTATTATCAGGATAGAATAGATTCTCCCCTCCCCACAGAGAAATCTCCTGGCTCAAATGGTTTCACTCCAAAACCTGAAGAAGACAAAACACCAATTTTACACAGATTCTTCCAGAAAATGAGTGAGGAGGGAACACTTCCCAACTTATTTTTAGGCCAGTATTATTTTGATATCAAACCAGATAAAGATGGAGAAGCAAATGGCAACCCACTCCAGTATTCTTGCCTGGAAAATCCCATGGATGGAGGAGCCTGGTAGGCTACTACAGTCCATGGGGTCGCAAAGAGTCGGACACGACTGAGAGAATTCACTCACTCACTCAATTATCTTATAGTTTCAATAAACTAAGCTTAAAAAAAAAAACAACCAGATAAAGATGGTACTAAAGAAAGCAACTATGAACCAATATCTTTCATGAACTTAGACCAGTAACTCTCAAAATCCTCAATAAAATATTAGCAAATTGAATTCATTGTTCTAAAATAATTATAAATATGAGAAGAATTATATACAGGGACCACATAGGATTTATTCCAGATATGTAGTCTGATTCATTATTCAAAATTCAATGGATATCAAGTGGTTAATAAAGTTGAGTTAAAAAAAGTCCATCATAGCAATAAACTAAATATAATCATCAACCTATAGAGCTGTGTCAGACTCTTTGCGACCACATGGACTGCAGCACGCCAGGCCTCCCTGTCCATCACCAACTCCTAGAGCTTGCTCAGACTCATGCCCATTGAGTCAGTGATGCCAACCAACCATCTCATCCACTGTCATCCCCTTCTCCTCCCACCTTCAATCTTTCCCAGCCTCAGGGACTTTTCTAATGAGTCAGTTCTTCCCATCAGGTGGCCATTGGAGTTTCAGCTTCAGCATCAGTCCTTCCAATGAACACCCAGGACTGATCTTTAGGATGGACTGGTTGGATCTCCTTGCAGTCCAAGGGACTTTCAAGAGTCTTCTCCAAAACCACAGTTCAACAGCATCAATTCTTTGACACTCGGCTTTCTTTATGGTCCAACTCTCACATCCATACATAACTACTGGAAAAATTGTAGCTTGACTAGATGGACCTTTGTCAGCAAAGTAATGTCTTTGCTTTTTAATATGCTGTCTAGGTTGGTCATAACTTTTCTTACAAAGAGCAAGTGTCTTTTAATTGTATGACTGCAGTCACCATCTGCAGTGATTTTGGAGCCTAAGAAAATAAAGTCTGACACTGTTTCCACTGTTTCCCCATCTATTTGCCATGAAGTGATGGGACCGGATGCCCTGATTTTAGTTTTCTGAATGTTGAGTTTTAAACCAGCTTTTTCACTCTCCTCTTTCACTTTCATCAAGAGGCTCTTTAGTTCCTCTTCACTTTCTGCCATAAGGGTGGTGTCATCTGCGTATCTGAGGTTATTGATATTTCTTCTGGCAATCTTGATTCCAGCTTGTGCTTCATCCAGCCCAGCGTTTCTCATGATGTAATCTGCATATAAGTTAAATAAGCAGGGTGACAATATACAGCCTTGACATACTCTTTCTCCTATTTGGAACCAGTCTGTTGTTCCATGTCCAGTTTTAACTGTTGCTTCTTGACCTGCATACAGATTTCTCAGGAGGCAGATAAGGTGGTCTGGTGGTCTGATAAGACCACCATTCTCTTTAAGACTTTTCCACAATTTGTTGTGATCCACACAGTAAAAGGCTTTGGCATGGTCAATAAAGCAGAAATAGATGTTTTTCTGGAACTCTCTTGCTTTTTCTATGATCCAGCAGATGTTGGCAATTTGATCTCTGGTTCCTCTGCCTTTCCTAAAACCAGCTTGAACATCTGGAAGTTCTTGGTTCATGGTACTGTTGAAGCCTCACTTGGAGAATTTTGAGCATTACTTTGCTAGCATGTGAGATGAGTGCAATTGTGTGGTAGTTTGAGCATTCTTTGGCATTGCCTTTCTTTGGGATTGGAATGAAAACTGACCTTTTCCATTCCTGGGGCTGCTGCTGAGTTTTCCAAATTTGTTGGCATATTGAGTGCAGCATTTTCACAGCATCATCTTTTAGGATTTGAAATAGCTCAACTGGAATTCCATTGCCTCCTCTAGCTTTGTTTGTAGTGATGCTTCCTAAGGCCCACTTGACTTCACATTCCAGGATGTCCGGCTCTAGGTGAGTGATCACACCATCATGGTTATCTGGGTCATGAAGATCTTTTTTGTATAGTTCTTCTGTATATTCTTGCCACCTCTTCTTAGTATCTTCTGGTTCTGTTAAATCCATACCATTTCTATCCTTATTGTGCCCATCTGTGCATGTTCCCTTGGTATCTCTAATTTTCTTGAAGAGATCTCTAGTCTTCCCCATTCTATTGTTTTCCTCTATTTCTTTGCATTGATCACTGAGGAAGGTTTTCTTATCTCTCCTTGCTGTTCTTTGGTACCCTGCATTCAAATGGGTATATGTTTCCTTTTCTCCTTTGCCTTTCACTTCTCTTCTTTTCTCAGCTATTTGTAAGGCCTCTTCAGACAACCATTTTCCTTTTTGCGCTTCTTTTTCTTGGGGATGGTCTTGATCAATGCCTCCTGTACAATGTCACAAACCTCCATCCATAGTTCTTCAGGCACTCTGTCTATGAGATCTAATCCCTTGAATCTATTTCTCACTTCCACTGTATAATCCTAAGGGATTTGATTTAAGTCATACCTGAATGGATTTCTCCAGGGTAACCTTCCCCTTCTCCAGGGGATCGTCCCAACCCTGGGACTGAACCCAGGTCTCCCGCATTGCAGGTGGATTCTTTACTAGCTGAGCCACAAGGGAAGTCCTTCATGAAGATAATCATAATCACATCAACTAGTACAGAAAAAACATTTGACAAAATCCAACAACTGTTCATGATTTAAGACTCTCAGCAAGCTAGGAAGAAAGGGGAACTAACCTCAGTTTGATAAAGAACATCTGCAAAAAGTCTATTGCTAACTTCATAGTTGATGGTAAAAGACAGAATGCTTTCTCCCTGAGTTTGAGAACAAGGCAGGAATATCTGCTCTCACTGTATGCATGCTCACTCAGTCGAGTCCGACTCTTTCTGACTCTTTGGGCTGTAAGCTGCCAGGCTTCTCTGTGCATGGATTTTTTTTTTTTTCAGGCAAGAGTACTGGAATGGGTTGCCGTTTCCTCTTCCAGGGGATCGAATTCGATTCTCCTGGGTCTCCTGCATTGTAGGCACTCTTTTCACAGTGAGTCATTGAGGAAGACTTGCTTTCACTTGCTTTCTCTACTCTTGTTTATACAGTGCTGGAAGCCCTAGTCACTGCAGTAAAGCAAGAACAAGAAGTAGAAAGGCATACCGAGTGGAAAGGAAGAAGTAAAACTGTCCTTATTTGCAAATGTTACAATTGTTTATTAAAAAAAAAATCCCAGAGACTCTACGGAAGAGCTCCCGTAACTGCTATGTAAGTTCTGCAAGGTCACAGGATACAAGATCGATGCATAAAAAAACGCATTTCTATATAGCAACAGCAAGTAGGCAGAAACTGTCTAACTGTTCCAAAGAAAATGAGATACCTAGTTTACATATTTAACAAAACATGTATAGGATCTGTATGCTGAAAATTACTAACACTGATCAAGTCAATCAAAGAAGATGTGAATAAATGGAGACATATACTGTGGTCACGGACTGGAAGACACAGCATAGTAAACATGTCAATTCTTCCCCAATTTATAGGTTTAATGTAATTCCTATCAAAATCCCAACAAGATATTCTGTAGACATAGATAAGCATGTTCTAATATTTACGTGAAGAAGCACAAGCCCTAGAATGACTGAAGGAATCTTAAAAAAAAAAAAAAAAAAGAATAAACTGTGAGGAATTACTCTACCCCATATAAGATATTGTATGAGACCAGGATGAAATAAAGGAAGGATCAAACCCTGACCAGCTCTTTCCTGAAAGTAGAGATAGCATCTCCTCCAAACAGTCTTCCTGGATTAGCTCCTATACTTCACTGGCCCCTGCGTATATACTCTACTTGAACTGTATCAAATTATTTTCCCTTCATTAATATGGGAGTTGGTGAGCATTCCTATTTCTCAGCTATGTATTCAATAATCTGCAATACACAGAGCTTGGTGAGGGCATTATTATGGCTTCTGCCTTTTTGCTTTTCTCACCAGACCCAGGAAGGTATTCTGAACCTAGTGGGCGTTCAGTTGTTTCGCAGCCAGAACAGACTGAGATGATTATTCTCATCTTACTCTTCTCAGGGCCTCCTGGCCCCCACCCGGCAACTTGACCCCAGGGTGCATCAGGAATCCAAAATCGCAGCTCATGATCTCAGAGGCTTCATCCCCTCCCAGCACCAGCTGCTGATCCCATTACCCAGAGCAGGGCAGGAAGCGCCCGAGGTCTCCTGAACACTGATGATGTCAGGAGAGTCTTCCTCCGGCCTCCGCCAGGCTCTGCTTTGGAACACTTGGGGCCACCAGGCTGTCCATTCTGTTGTCAGTTCCTCTTCCGGTACTCAGTGGCTCGTGGGTGGGGCGGGCGTGGGTGGGTGGTGGAGGGCTTGGGTTGGGGCCAGGGGAAATGGGAACAGTGCAGTGAAAAGCAGGAGCCTGTGACTCTTCGGTTTCCAGGCCGGAAGCACTTGGAAGAGGCAGAATCTCTACTTTTTATCTTTCTGGCCGTGCTGGATCTTCACTGCTCGTTGTTGTAGCGCTTGGGGTTCTCACTGCGGTGGCTTCTCTTGCTGCAGCTCGTGGGCCCTAAAGCACAGGGTCAGTAGTTGTGGCGCATGGGCTTCATTGCTCCAAGGCCCGTGCCATCTTCCTAGATCAGGGATGGAACCCACGTCCCCTGCACTGGCAGACAAATTCTTAATCACTGGATCACCAGGGGAGTCCAGCATTTCATTTTTATATTGAGGAGGTGGCAGAGGGCCTGGCAGGATGACTTTGGAGGGACTGCCCTTCCTGTAGCCTGGAAAGAGGATTCCAGATGCTAAAGGGCTTCCCTGGGGGCTCAGACGGTAAATAATCTGCCTGCAATGCAGGAGACCAGGGTTTGATCCCTGGGTTCAGAAGATACCCTGGAGAAGAGAATGGCAACCCACTCCAGTATTCTTGCCTGGAGAATTCCATGGACAGAGGAGCCTGGAGGGCTATAATCCATGGGGTCACAAAGAGTAGGACACAGACTGAGCGACCCTGAGAGAGAGAGAGAGATGCTAGAGGTGGCTGGAAAGACACCCCTGCTCCGGCCGTGTCGTGTTTCCCTGGTGACCACAGATGGCGTCTATGTGCACTTCCTGTTGCCTTCAAGCCCAGGAATTCCTCACTCCTATCAGAGCATCCTGGAATGCCTTGCTGGCTCTTGGGGCTCCTGCCTTTGGTCTTAAATGGTATCATGGCACTGAAATCACTTTCTCATCTGTGGGGGGGAGCCGGCAGGGGGAGGGTGTGAGTAGGGAGATGTGAGTCCAGGCATGTGAGTGGAGAGTAAGCCAAACCAAGCAAAGAAACTCAAGTAAGAAATGAGCCCTAAGTGATGCATAATGGGTCAAGAAGACCTGGGTGGACGTGCTTGTACCCAGAGCCCAGCAAACTGTGGGGGCTGAGCGGCTGCCTTTATCAGAATTCTTCCCTCTGCGTGTGTTTTTCATGGCTCTTGCCCCTCGTGGCCCTCCTAGATCCCTGGGCTGTGCTTCTGGTCCCTTCCACACTCCCTACAAGTTGGGCCTCTTAGCCAGAGGCCCCCAGAAAAGGCTCCCCGTCTGTCCACGTCTGGGCATTTGCTGGCGTTGCAGGTGGCTCCCTTCCACCTTCCCACTCACACAGGCCTCCAGAGGAAGATCGGCCAGATCACACCTAGATCCCGTGCTCCCTTTCGGCCCTCAGGCCTCCTCCACCTCTGGGAACTGACAGGGAACCGAGAGGGGAGCGGTCCCTGGGGATGACCTCCCCAGCAGGACAGAGCTTGGACACCATCGTCTGCCGGCGTGAAATTGGGGAAGTGGTGGGGACAGGCTGCGGGGTTGTCACTGGGGAGCTTTCTGTTTCTCGCTCTATTTTTACAAAATGTGCTTACGACACTGGGGACATGGCGGGGAAGGGAGCAGACAGGAAAGAGGGGATTTGGAAGCAAGCAAGAAAACAGAACAGTCCATTGGACTTGCATTCCTAAGGCTGGACTCACGCTAGTCTGCTGTGACAGACGTGGGGCAAGGCTGCCTGCCTTGAAGACTCCAGATAGATTGTTCAGACGTGGGCCTCTCGGAGTCCTGGTTCCAAGAGAGAGGATTCATACATAACATTATTTTTTTTAACTTAAGGATAAGTTTTTTGATGTCCTCGACTGTAAGCCCCTTGAAGGGTAGAAAGCACACTTTTTTTTTTTCTCTCCTTTTTCCACAAAGCACATCTTAACTGTCTTTTAGTTTCCTAAGCACATAGCAAAGTGCCTGGCATACAGAAAATATTAAAAACCCAATGAACTGGAAATCGCCCTGAGTTTTCCATGGTGTGTAAACCTCCCCACTTAGTTTACAAGGAAGGTGAGTGTAGGGTGCAGTAAACAGGTCATCTTTAGAAGTGATAGTGAAACAAACTCTTGCAGCCAGCCCCCAGGGATGGGGGAGAGGAGCTGGGTGGGTGTGCCTTCTGTCAAAGTCATAAAGCTGGCAGGAAGTGTAGGGTCCTGGCCTTTTCCCTGTTTCTCTTGGGATCCCACCTTCTATCTGCCCAGCCCAGAGGAGCCAGGCGGCTCTCCTGTACCACCGACATCATAGCCATTCCCACGTAAAGCTGCTGGGCTGGAATTAACAAAAACCTTTTCCTTTTAAGCTCAGTTGTAACAACACAATGACTGGGGTCTTCTTACTTTTCGTCTTGTTTCAAACACACACAAAAGTAAAGAGAATAGTGTTTCCCCTCCCGTGTTCCCATCACCCAGCTTCCGGAATGGTCAATGCCCTGCCTTTTTCACCCACTGGATGATTGTAAAGCTCTCTCCTAGCCATCCTACCATTTCCTCTGTAATTATATAGTCTCTGTTACCAAAGGAGAAGGGCTTCTTATCTTAAAAACACAACAATAACATAGGCGTTCTTTAAAAAGTCAACAATAACTCAGTACTATCAAACATGCTGTCAGTGTTCAAATTTCTTGGATTGTCTTGTATTTCTTACTGAATTTTTAAAGATATCTTTACGGTCATAAAACATCTATAAATAAAATTTGCCACATTAACCACTTTTAGATGTGCAATTCAGTGGCACTGATTACATTCTCAATGTTATGCAATCATCGCCACTATTTCTAAAAATTTTTTCATCATCCCCAACAGAAATTCTGTACCCATAAGCGATAACTCTTCCTTTCCCTTACCCTGATAATTTCTAATCTAACTTCTGTTTCTATAAATCTACCTATTTTAGATACTTCACATAAGTGAAATCCTACCATATTTGTCCTTTTGTTTCTGGCTTATTTCTCTTGGACGATGTTTTTAAGTTTCATCCAGGTTTCAGCCTGTATCAGAATGTCATTCGTTTTTAAGGCTGAGTAGTATTCCATTGAATGGATATACCAAGTTTTGCTTATCCATTGATGTCCATCTATTGATGGACACTGAAGTTGTTTACACCTTATGGCTAGTGTGAATAGTGCTGCGATTAACATTGGTGTGCAAATGTCTGTTTGAGTCCCTGTTTTCAATTCTTCTGGATGTATATCTAAGAGAGGAATTGCTGGTCATATGGCAGCTCTATGTTTAACTTTCTGAGGACTGCTGCTGGACCATTTTACATCCCCACCAGAAACGCAGAAGGATTCCAATTTCTCCATATCTTGTCCGACACTTGTTATTTTCCACTTTAAAAAGTATAACCATTCTAATAGGTGTGAAGTCATATCTCATTGCATGTTACTGATGACTTATGTGGAGAAGGCAATGGCACCCCACTCCAGTACTCTTGCCTGGAAAATCCCATGGGTGGAGGAGCCTGGTGGGCTGCAGTCCATGGGGTCGCTAAGAGTCGGATACGACTGAGCGACTTCACTTTCACTTTTCACTTTCATGCATTGGAGAAGGAAATGGCAACCCACTCCAGTGTTCTTGCCTGGAGAATCTCAGGGACTGGGGAGCCTGGTGGGCTGCCGTCTATGGGGTCGCACAGAGTCGGACATGACTGAAGCGACTTGGCAGCAGCAGCAGATGACTTATGATGTTGTCTCTGGCTGTGCTTATTGGCTATTTGTAAACATCTATTCACGTCCGTTGCCCATTTGAAAACTGGGTTGTTTATCTTTTGTTGTTGAGTTGCAGGAGTTTTAAAAAATATGTTCAGGGTATTAAACTCTTACTAGATATGATTTACAAATATTTCTCCCATCCTGAAGACTGTCACTTCCTTTTCTCAATAGTGTTTTTTGATGCACAAAAGTTTTTAATGTTAATGAAGTTCAATTTATCTACTTTTCCATTTGAGGCCTGTGTTTTTGGTGTCATATTTAGGAAATTGGTGCCAAATCTAGGTCACAAAGAGTTTCCCCTATGTTTTCTTGTAAATTTTGTAGTTTTATGTCTTAAATTTAGGTCTTCGATCCATTTTTAGTTAATTTTTCTTTATAGTGTGTCCAAAGTTCAGAAATAGCAGAAGTGAAAACAGTGAATCACAAAGGCAGTAATTAATAAAAGTTTATTGTGCACACACCAGAAAAAGAGGGTTTTTGAACTGGGAGCATTCAAATATAGCATGGAATGAGGGGCAGAGATATGTTATTGTATGGCAGCTTATACAGTAGGGAGGCAGTGACTGTTTATTCTTCACAGTGCTTGGTTATAGAGTTTCCTTAAATGATAGTGAATGGTTCAGTTCAGTTCAGTTCATTTCAGTCACTCAGTCGTGTCCGACTCTTTGCGACCCCATGAATCGAAGCTCACCAGGCCTCCCTGTCCATCGCCAACTCCTGGAGTTCACTCAGACTCATGTCCATTGAGTCCGTGATGCCATCCAGCCATCTCATCCTCGGTCGTCCCCTTCTCCTCCTGCCCCCAATCCCCTCCCAGCATCAGAGTCTTTTCCAATGAGTCAACTCTTCTCATGAGGTGGCAAAAATACTGGAGTTTCAGCTTTAGCATCAGTCCTTCCAAAGAAATCCCACGGCTGACCTTCAGAATGAACTGTTTGGATCTCCTTGCAGTTCAAGGGACTCTCAAGAGTCTTCTCCAACACCACAGTTCAAAAGCATCAATTCTTCAGCGCTCAAATTTCTTCACAGTCCACCTCTCACATCCATACATGACGACTGGAAAAACCATAGCCTTGACTAGACGGACGTTTGTTGGCAAAGTAATGTCTCTGCTTTTCAATATGCTATCTAGGTTGGTCATAACTTTTCTTCCAAGGAGTAAGTGTCTTTTAATTCATGGCTGCAGTCACCATCTGCAGTGATTTTGGAGCCCCAAAAAATAAAGTCTGACACTGTTTCCACTGTTTCCCTATCTATTTCCCATGGAGTGATGGGACCAGATGCCATGATCTTCGTTTTCTGAATGTTGAGCTTTAAGCCAACTTTTTCACTCTCCACTTTCACTTTCATCAAGAGGCTTTTTAGTTCCTCTTCACTTTCTGTCATAAGGGTGGTGTCATCTGCATATCTGAGGTTATTGATATTTCTCCTGGCAATCTTGATTCCAGGGAATGGTTACTTCACATGAATTCGGGGAAGACTTTAAGTTTCACTTATGATTTTCAGAGGCATAAGCAAGAAGTGATCCAGGGCAAGTTAGTCTTGCTTGTCTTTCAAAATAAGCTAAAAAACTGGTTTTGTTTGCTTAGGGAATGAACTTTCAAGTCTGGTCTCTGTTTGATTTTAAAGGTGTAAAGTAAGGGTCCAGCTTCATGCTTTTGCACGTGGATATCTAGTTTTCCCAGCACCATTCGTTAAAGAGAATTTTTTCCTATTGAATGACTGTGTTACCTTTTTGACAATCAGTTGACTATGTTAGGGTTTATTTCTGACTTCTCAATTTGATAAATCCTTGATCTATACATTTATCCTTATACCAGGCACCATGCTGTTTTCATTACTGTGGCTTCGTAGTAAGTTTTGAAATCGAGAATGAGTCCTCTAACTTTGTTCTTCTTTCTCAAAGTTGTTTTTTTGCTATTTGCAGCCCCTTGAGACTGCAAAAAAATTCATACAAAGGATTTTATTTTAATTTTAAGATGAGGTTTTCTATCGCTGCGAAAAACACCACTGGAATTTTGATACGGATTGCACTGAATTTGCATATTGTTCGGGGTTGTATCATCAGCGTTTTAAAGTTTCTCTTATTGTTATTTTTTAATTGGAGTATAGTTGATTTCCAATATTGTGTTAGTTTCCCGTGTGCGGCAAAACGAATCAGTTATACATATACATATATACACTCTTTTTAGACTCTTTTCCCATATAGGTCATTACACAATATTGAGTAGAATTCTCTGTGCTATACAGTTGTATCATCATCTTAATAATATTGTCTTCCAATTCAGGAGCATGGGACATTTTTCCATTTATTTAGGGTTTTCTTTCAGCAATGTTTTATACATGTCTTTTATCTCTTTGTTTAAATTTATTCCAAAGTATTTTATTCTTTTTGATGCTATTAGAGATGGAATTATTTTTTTCAATTTTTGGGAAGGATTGATCAGTGGTAATATATAGGAATACAACAGATTTTTGTGTATTGATTTTTTTTTTTTTACCTTGCATTGGCTTATGGGATCTTAGTTCCCTGACCAAGGGTTGAACTCAGGCCCTTTGCAGTGAAAGAGCAGAGTCCTAACCATTGGACTGCCAAAGAATTCTGCCAACCACACTTAAATTCACTAAAAAACTCATCTGTATTTGTCTCTGTACTTTCAGACTATACCTTCTATCACCCACCCTCTGCTCACCCACAAATCCTTCCCTCCTAGCAATCAATAATAAATTTAAAGTGAACAGACTATAAATATGTTATGAAGTAAAACAGTGTTTGTTGATGCCTCCTGTGTATAGAGTTTAAGAGAGAAAGAGAGAAAGATAGAGGTCCGGGATGGGACCAAGAGTTTTGGCTGGAAAACCTGGCAGAAGGAATTTGCCACTTACTAGAATAGGGGGGAAATGATTTCATTGGGGGATGCGGATGTTTTAAAGAACACAGAACACATCAAAACACCTCACAGTGGACTCTGTAGAGGTCTATTATTTTAATTTAACATGTAATCACTGTTATGACCGGTCAGTAGATTTCAGGTCACCTATCCCTTAGTTCCTCTCCCTTATTTTACCAAAAATGACCCTTGTCTCAAACTTTTATGAAAGAATCCTGATCCAGTCCATAGAATCTTACTGGTTATGCTTAGTGCATGAGACATCATCCACAGAAGTTGCTCAGAGGGACCATAGCTCTCCCTTATCAAGGGGCTCAGTCCCTCAAACACTGTCCACACTTGGGACTGGGCTGTACAGAGAAAAATTCCTGCCATTTCCCCCAAGAGCATCTAGGGTTCCTAACGTGCTCTACCCATTGGGCAAACTTCTCGGAGTTGGGGGAGCTTATAAAATCAATCGCCCTAAGGTATAATCGACCAAGAGACTTTCTCTTTTGGGGTCCTTTCATTTTAATAAAGAAGTAAGACCATCAGTCAAAAGCATACATTTACAGTGATGGGATTTTCAGGAGAACTTTTTTTCCCTTGGAGGAGGGCATCTTTCTATCTCTCTCGAATCTTCATGCTGTACTATCCTTAAAGCAGCAGGCCTGACAATGGTTCTAACAACATTTCTTTCTTCCTTTTTTTCCCTCTTTTTAGTTTTGCCTCCTTTCTAATCACCGTCATCTGGAAGTGATTTCGTCTCTCTCAGAATCCAGCAAACCCCAGTGCTCACTGCCCTTCCTCTGTCCTTGTCAAGTCACACTTATTTTCTGGTATTTAAGCCCCGCCTTCTAGAATGGACTCTGTGTGAAGGCGGCCACCGTGTCTGATACCTCTCAGGGTCTCCCAGCATCTCTCCTGGGGGCCCAGTCCAGGGCTGTATATAGTAGGTGTTGACTGATGAATGAGTAACGGGCGCCATTGCACAGGCATACTTTCTCAGCCATCATCTTCCAAAAAAAGGACAGGCCTGAGCAGTTTCCCTGGGATGAATGACAAGGCAAAGCGGACAGTTGGTCAGTCAGGGACTTGTCCCCTCTGAGCAAGCTGGGCTGGTGCTGGGTTTAATTTAGGCTGCTCTGCCCTTCATGCTTTGGAAAGACTTTCCCACGACAGACTGGGGACCTGGAGTTCTATGCCATTAGCACCACTCCGGAGAGATGAGTAGGGACAATGCTGTTGGCGTGCAGGCCTCTGACCCGGTTCTGCTTCTGCGTGGGGCTGAAGTTTTTTGCAGCGTTGATGTTTGCCGTTTCATTCCCAGCTCATCAGCTGGAGCGTACACACGTGGAGCACGCGCTCTGGGTTTCGGTGCACCCATGGGCGGGTGGACCTAGGCTGGACGCACGTGACCAAAAATACGGATGCAGTGACTCACTGCAGGCCAGGAGGGTGCACGTCTGATTGAGTTTCTGTGGATTGTGTGTTCACATCTCCAGCATTGCAGGACTCACAATGGGGCGTGCCTATTTGCAGGTGTGTGTATGTGTGTGTTACACTTGTGCCTGTCTGTGTATGTGCCTGTCTGTGCATGCTCTTCCTTCTGAGCTTCTACTTTGCTGACTGTGTACATCAGCGCCGCCTGCCTTCACGTGTGGATGGCTATGCAAAGAATGTGAGCCTTTCTCCAGCTGGTTCCCAAGAATTGATGGATCCCTCTTGTCCCTAGGCCCCGACCCCGACCTCGGCGCAATGTGAAATAGATCCTGATCGATTCGCTAGCTCCTCCTTCTTCGGGATGAAGAAATGGAGGAAGCCCACAGTGTCCTTAGCAAGGACTCTTTTCCTTGATCATGTCATTTCTTTGGTATTTATTCTGTGGTTCTGATCGGGCTTTGAGAGCGAGCCATGGAAACCTGAGCCTTGAGTGTCTGCGGCACCATTTGGAACAGGACACGAAAAGGTTCTTCCCCACTACTGGAAGGAGGAAGGCATTTAACTCTCCTCCCAATCCTGGCCACACTTCCTGCCTCCCTGTGCCTGAGTCTGCCCCGCAAGGGTTCCTGGGCTCCTGTGAAAATGCTGCTTCATGGGAGGCTGGAGTACCTAAGGAAGCTGGGGTGATCCTCTCTCCTGGAGGAGCCCTGAACCTTGGCAGGGGGAAAGGAAGATGCTTTTTAGCCAAAAGGAAAGATGGATGCTCTTTAGAAATCCAGGGCTGTCTTCCACAGCTCCTGCCCCTAGGAGAGAGCTGACATTCCCAGCACTGTTTACATTCTTTTCCTTCTTGCCTCCCTGTTCCCCACCCCTTCTAGGTCCTCTTTCCTTTGGGCTGGCAGAGAGACTGTGCCCCTAGAGACAAAGCTACCTTCCTGCTTGGGGGAGGGAGGGGGGATGCCCAGCCTCACCCCCGTTTGTCAGAATGCCACCAGCTCCGATTTCCACCCTTTCCTCACCCATTCTTCTTCTACACCCTCCAGCACCCTGGATTAACACTTTTGTCTCCTTCCAGGAGCCAGGGAGCAACCCAGATTCCAGGAAGCGGAGGTCAATGCTAACGGCTGGCCCCAGTCTCCAGCCCGCCCTGCACCTCCACTTCCCTGCCCTCAGCTCCCAGACCCTGTCCAGTGGAGAGGGTGGAACAAGCTGCCAGCAAGGCCAGAGGAGATAACCAGGCTGGTCATTTCCTTTGTGACCCTGGACAATCTCCTACTAAATCCCAATAGCGCGATTTGTAAAGGAGACAGGATCACCCCAGCCTCCTTCTGCTGCCCACCTCCCGCAGAGCATCCAGGAAGCAGCATTTTCACAGGAGCCCAGGAACCCTGGGGGCGGGGGGTGAGGGTGTGGGGCAGACTCAGGCACTGGGAGGCAGGAGGTGTGGCCAGGATTGGGAGGAAAGAGTTAAATGCCTTTGTCTTTCCAGCAGTGCGGGAAGAACCTGCCTGCTGAGGGGGAGGGGGGAGCTGAGGTACAGCAGGCTGTCCTCAGTGGTATCACCTTGGTTTCCCCAAGGGATGCTCTTCCTTGCTTTCTTTCCCTTCTCCACCACGGGACAAAGCTGCCCTGCCTGATATCTGTGTCCAAAACTGCCGGCCAAATGCTGGTAGTGCTGCTTCCGTCGAACGAAATGAACCCCAACTTTCTCTATGGGATGGGTTGATGCCATCCAACCATCTCATTCTCTGTCGTCCCCTTCTCCTCCCACCTTCAATCTTTCCCAGCATTAGGGTCTTTTCCAATGAGTTGGTTCTTTGCATCAGGTGGCCATGTGGGGACTGGCAGAGAGAAAAGTGCCCAGTGAGCCCCGGGCTGCCATACCCCCACCAGCAGAGTCCGCATGGCAGCCCCGAGGCAGTCTCCTCTTCCTCCTCTTTCTCCTCCCGGTTGCAGCAAAATGCCTTCTCTCCCCTTGGGATTGAAAAAAAAGAGTGGCACTTCCCTATGAAAAACAAGAAACATTTTTCCCTTGCCATAGCCTCTCCGCTGGCACCTGGACCTTGACCACCCCCAGAAGGGGGTCTTTTCTGATGGGCTTTGGCCACCCCAGAGCCTTTGTGAGGCTCAGCTTCCTTCCTCTTCCCAGATGGGAAAGAAAGCTCCAGGCTTTGTCTTAATTGGAGGGTCTGATACTTGAGACATGGGTTTCCTGTTTGGGGAAGAAGCCATCCTCTTGTTTTGCTCCCTGTCCTTCCAAGCACGGGCCCCCTTTGGGTTGATGTGAGAGAAAGGCCAGAGAATGTGTGGCTTGAGTACCAGGCAGGCTCTTGCCTTGTTCGAGCTTTCCCTCTCAGGGAGAGGGATGGAAGAAACCACGGATCTAAGCAGCACAGCGGGTCTGCCTTCTTCCTGGTTGCCTCCTTGATCAGTCAGAGAAGTGGGCTGCACCGAAGTCAGCCAGCCTCCAGGGTGACTGCAGGATCTGGGGGTTGGTGGGCACCCTCATCTGCTCTCTCCCTCCCTCACCCTCCTGACCCTAGGATGCCCGAGTGAACCTTTCCTGTGTGATCTCGATCCAGCCTCAGTTTCCCCTTTGGACCTCAGCTTTTTCTTTTTCTTTAGTTTTTGGCCATGCCCCGTGACATGTGGGATCTTAGTTCCCCAACCAGGGAGCAAACCCTCGTCCCCTGCAATGGAAGCGCAGACTCTTCACTGCTGAAGCACCAGGGAAGTCCCCCAGACCTCAACTTTTTCATTCTTTCCAATGTTGGTGTTGGATTGGATCTTTCAGACCCTAACTTTTAGCTCTTCTTCGGTGCCACCATCATCCTACCCTCCCGGACTGATTGTGACTGAAGGAGAAGCAAAGATTAGAAAGTCAGCTGTTCAGAAGTCACACCTACACATGATGTTTGAAGAAAGACAGGACGGAGGGGGAAAGCTTGAACACAGGTAGCCTTGGACAAAGCGCAAGGCTCAGCCTCCTGAGCTAGGCTCCTACAAACACGTGCACAGACACACATGTACGTGGACCCAGCTGTGGTGCTCAGGGGATCGACCACGAGCTGCAATCAAGTGCAGGAGAGCACATCCTGCTATTAGAACTTCTGCCCACAGAGCAAGGCGGCAGCTGCCTCTTCTGCTTCTGCTGACTGAGTTCTTCAAATCACAGGCCATCACACAACTGGCCCCTGACACAATAGGATGACCTGTTGCATCCTCGGAGCCCCCAGTACAGAAACAGCAGTGGCCTGAACTCAGTAGCTTCAGAGGCCCACATTCCCAGTCTGCCTCCAAGGGCACAGGACAAAGGTCATCTGGGGGCCCAGGGCCAGGGTAAACTCTCACTGGGCAATGCATACTTTTGTCCACAGTTGGATGACCCCTATAGACTGGGCAGTTTAACTCCCCTGTGGCCAGCAATTAGGATGACTTCCCGGCAGTGGGTCACTTGCCTCCCACCCTTGGCAGGCCATCAGAAACACTGGCATGAGGGTAAATGAGTACATCGCCTGGAGAGAGAAATTTGGCTGTATCTTTTAAATTTGCAAATGTGTATACTGCATGATACAGTGATTCTACAGGAATTTATTCTACAAATATACTTACACGTGTGTGAAATGACATGATTACAAGCAATGTGCTGCAACGTCGTCTATTAGGAACGACTGGAAGTCAGTGAGATGTCTATCGGTAGCTGTTTGGTTTCGTAGATTATGGTATATCCCCACAATGGAATACTGAAAATGGGAGGCTTTTGTGCACTGGTATGGAAGAATCACGGATATATATTGTTAAGGTAAGCAAGGTTCAGGACAGTGGGTATATTTTACTACTATTTGGGTTGAAAAGAAAGGAAAATAAAGGACAATGGCATATATATTTTTTATTGACCTTACGTAAAATATTAGCAGAAAGATAAACAGGAGACTAATGGTGGCTACTATTAGGGAGTTGAAAACTGAGGTGAAGGCAATTTTCTAGTAAATGATTTTGTGTATTTTGATGGTTGAATGATGTGAATGCATTATGGGTTCAAAACATAAAATGAAGACACACAGAAGCACAAGAAGAGACCCAAGGGATGAAAGATGGACTCCTCCCTTCGGGGGCCCCAAGGCCAGGGGTGAACGGCGGCCAGGGTTGGGGATGGGCCGGCCAGATTGATAACCTTGGGGGGATGGGCTAGAGCAGAGGAAAAGCTCTCCAGGTGCTGGGCACTGCTGTCTGCTGGCGCCTAAAAGCCTTCAAAACAGGGGCCAGAATTCCTCTCCCCACAATCTCCGTTGGTTATAGGCCTAATCATTCCTCAAAGGCAGGCACACGCATGTGGTTTGGGAAATCTTGTCTTTCTTGAAACGTAAACATTAGAACACACTTCCTCAGATTAACAAGGTCACCCCTCAAGCCACGGCAGCCTTTGAAGCGACTTGACTTCCTATCACCCCTCTCCTTTCCCCCCAACCAACTCAGATGTCCTGAAAACAAAAAACAAAAACCCCAAACCTTGCTGAATGGCTGGTATTTGTCTTAGAGGTTACTCTTTGAGAATCTTCTGACACCCCTTGGAGATAACTGGCAGCACTCGGGTGTTGCAAAACCTGACTTGGGAGGGACTGCCCTGATGGTCAGCAAGAGGCCTCGGTCAAGACTCCGGCCAAGTGGGACCTGCACTGCTTGGCAGGATGGTGCGAGGGGTGAAGGGGAGAGGCTGGGCCTGCCTGGGGGTATAGCCTGGGCACGGAAGGCATTTGCTTGGGAGCCACTGACCAGCCCTGCTCGTGGGTGAGCACGGGGTCCCTGGGAGATGACACGGGTTCTTTTTCCTTGGGGATAATTTTAGGTCTTCACTTCGCCTCCAGTCTCTCCGACTCACAGCCCCTGGCTGGGCCTCCCAGAGGGATTGCTGAGACCAGTGACTCGACAGGGTACTGTTGAAATATAGAGCTCTTCAAAAGAGACTTGCTAAGGCATGGCCCTGGAGGCTTTTTCCATGATATTTCCCCCCCTTTCTCCCATTGTTTTGGGAGAGGAAGCAAGATGGCTGAGGATCAGGTTCTGGTAGGACTTAATAAGGGTATCAGATCTTCCTGCCCTTCAACTTTAACCTAGGGGTGTGTTTTTCAGCTTCATCTCTCCACACCCAATTTGAGAGGAACTGGCTTAGAGACAGAGCTTGGTTGAGAACCAGTCTTCGGTCTGGGGCGGGGGTGGGGTGGTGGGGAGGAGGTCCTGGGCTTCTTAGGGGCGGGGAACCTCTGATGTCGTTGTAGAAGAGACTCCAGCAGGCATTCAAGTGCCAGGCCTGCGGTGCCACATACTCTGAGATGCAATGTGCGAAGTCCTCACCCCAATGTCTTCTAATTTTTAAAAGTTCATGAATAAAATCTTCAGGGAAGTAGAGAAAACTTTGCCACGGTGACGGAAGATTTGTGGAGAGCTGGGAGTGATGGTGGATAAGCCTCAACCTGGAAGCCATTGGTTCTTTTTATGTCTTCCCTGGGTCTCAGTCATGGCAGGTGGGATCTAGTTCCCTGATCAGGGATCAAACCCGGGCTCCCTTCCATTGGGAGTGTGGAGTCTTAGCCACTGGACCACCGAGGAAGTCGCCTTCACTGTTTCTTTTTGGCCGTGCTGAGTCTTCATTGCTGCCGGGCTTTCTCTAATTGTGGTGAGCATGAGCCACTGCTCCTTGTCGGGCACAGGCTTCTCACTGTGGTGGCCTGGTGCAGTACTTGGGCTCAGTTGTTGCACCACAGGGGCTCACTAGCTGTCTCTCATGGACTCCAAAGCGTGGGCTCAAAAGTTGCAGCCCAGGGCCTTAGTTGCCTGCATGCGGAATCTACCCAGACCAGTGATCAAACTTGTGTACCTTGTATTTGTAGGCAGATTCTTATCCACTGTGTGTGTTAGTCGCTCAGTCGTGTCCAACTGTTTGTGACCCGACGGACTATAGCCCACCAGGCTCCTCTGGCCATGGGATTTTCCAGGCAAGAATACTGGAATGGGTTGCCATTTCCTTCTCCAGGGGATCTTTCCCAACCAGATATCGAACCCGGGACTCCCACATTGCAGGCAGATTCTTTACCATCTGAGCTACCAGGGTATCCACTGTACCACCAGAGAAATCCCCATTCATTCATTTTCAGCACAGTCATTACAAGAGAAGCGTTTTAAGAGAAGGGGTCCATCTAGAAGTTTTCTCCGTGGAAAGTGTGGGGAAGGGGCAACATGGAGTGGGGAAAACAGAAATGGAAACTCGTAGCATCCTGGGCTCAGTTCAGAGGTCAAATCCAAACTCAAATGAGCAGGCAATCATAAAGACTCCTGGAAAATGGAAGTTGTGTTTTTTTTTTTTTTTTTTCAGTAGCTGAAAAGGGGGAAAAAAAAAAAGAGAGAAAGAAAAGTAAGACTAGAATGACAGGGGAGGTAAGTAAATAGAAGGGTAGGGGCCAGATCTCATGGAAGGAGGTCTTGGGAGAAGATGGAAGAAGCCGGTGTCCTCTATGACTTACAGAGTCTCAGAGGAGGATGCCTGCGCGGAGGAGGGGCTGCTGTGGGTCCTTTCCTTTACCTCCAGGGGGTTACCTTTCCCTCCAACGCGGTAAGGGGGCGGGGGCTCTTCCTTTCCGAGAGATGCTCCCGGACCTTCCCGGGAAATTGGTATAGAGTTCCAGAAAGCCAGTGCCATCAGAGCGGGCAGCTGTTACGGCAGGAGAGGGACACGTCGTAGCAGAAAACACACGGCGTGACTTGACTCTTACGAATCTTACTGGGGGTTTGACTAATAGGAAAGGCGGGCGTCCATCTGGCTTCAGTCCCCACGGCTCGATTCCCCCTCAGGAGGCCCAGCGTGGAGACTATTGGCCGCTGCCCCTTTAAGGGCCGCCACTCCCCCACCCCCATCCCCTCCCCAGCGGTGGCACCCAACGGGTGGGGGTGGCGCGGAGACTGTGTGTTCTCGCCGGTCAACTGGGGAAGATGGCTCAGGCCGGGGTAATCGCTCCCACGCCCCGATGCCCCCGCCGCTGAGCAGGGTGAGCTGGGAGACCCTTTCCCTCATTCCTTCCCGCCCCACTCGCGACGCGGGGATGGCTCCGTGGCCTCCCAGGAATAGCTCTCTGACCCCGTGGCCAGATATCCCCACCCTGGCACCCAATACTGCCAACGCGAGTGGGCTGCCAGGGGTGCCCTGGGCGGTGGCGCTGGCGGGGGCGCTGTTGGCGCTAGCGGTGCTGGCCATCGTGGGAGGCAACCTGCTGGTAATCGTGGCCATCGCCCGGACGCCGAGACTCCAGACCATGACCAACGTGTTCGTGACTTCGCTGGCCACAGCCGACCTCGTGGTGGGGCTTCTGGTCGTGCCCCCGGGGGCCACGTTGGCGCTGACCGGCCACTGGCCCCTGGGCGTCACCGGTTGCGAGCTGTGGACCTCGGTGGACGTGCTGTGTGTGACCGCCAGCATCGAAACCCTGTGCGCCCTGGCGGTGGACCGCTACCTGGCCGTGACCAACCCGCTGCGCTACGGCGCACTGGTCACCAAACGCCGCGCCCGAGCAGCCGTGGTGCTGGTGTGGGTCGTGTCCGCCGCGGTGTCGTTTGCGCCCATCATGAGCAAATGGTGGCGCGTTGGGGCAGATGCCGAGGCGCAGCGTTGCCACTCCAACCCGCGCTGCTGCACCTTCGCCTCCAACATGCCCTACGCGCTGCTCTCCTCCTCGGTCTCCTTCTATCTTCCGCTTCTGGTGATGCTCTTCGTCTACGCACGAGTTTTCGTGGTGGCTACGCGCCAGCTGCGCTTGCTGCGCCGGGAGCTGGGTCGCTTCCCGCCAGAGGAGTCTCCGCCGGCTCCTTCTCGCTCCGGCTCCCCTGGCCCGGCGGGGCCGTACGCCTCGCCTGCGGGGGTGCCCTCCTACGGCCGGCGGCCGGCGCGCCTTCTGCCTCTGCGGGAACACCGCGCCCTGCGCACCTTGGGGCTCATCATGGGAACCTTCACTCTCTGCTGGTTGCCTTTCTTTGTGGTCAACGTGGTGCGCGCCCTCGGGGGCCCCTCTCTGGTGTCCGGCCCCACTTTCCTCGCCCTTAACTGGCTGGGCTACGCCAACTCTGCCTTCAACCCGCTCATCTACTGCCGCAGCCCGGACTTTCGGAGCGCCTTCCGCCGCCTGCTGTGTCGTTGCCGGCCGGAGGAGCACCTCGCCGCTGCCTCCCCGCCCCGAGCCCCCTCCGGCGCCCCCAGGGTCCTGACCAGCCCCGCTGGCCCCAGGCAGCCCTCACCGCTCGACGGGTAGGTAATCGAGGCGAAGGGATCAGGAAGCTTTCTGTATCTCCGCTGGTCAACTTTTTTTTTTTTAAGTTCGGGGTTCGGGAGGAGAAGATGGGGCTGGGGAGGGTCTTTGCAATCAAGACAAGGGGGGCACAGAGTAGGGAATCAAAGTGGAACCCAGAGCCCTTTCCTTTCCCGTTTCCCACCCACCCTGCCCGGGCGGAGATGGGGGGTGGGGAAGGTGGAAGCAAAGGAGGCGGACGGGTGGTTCTCCAGCCCAGGAGCAACAGTGCGCCCGGAGGTGCCGAGGTGCGGAGGGCCCCCGGCTCGACCGGTCAGCTCCAGCTTTGGTTTGCTAGCTCAGTTCTTTGTCTGCCCAACATTCTTACCATCACGCGAGCTGGCTTTGACTTGCCGAGACTAGAGGGCAACCCCCCATCCCCTACCCCACCCCATCCCCGCGCCCGTCCCCAAGCCTTCGGGCTCAGTTCTGGTTTCTTTGAAAAGTCTGATAGCCCCGAAGGTGAGGATTCGCTTCCGGAATGAAGGCTAGCCGGGCTGAGGAAGCTGTGAGTGCGAATTCTTCCCCAGTAGGAAGCAGGTCGGGTTGGAGTTGGGGGTGGGCTTTATGGCTCGGTGGGTCCCAGAGGAGCTTCCAAGGTCTCTGACCAACCCCCCACCTCCTCCCTGTTCCCACCCTTTGCCCCCTCACCCCAAGGTACTGTTATCTCCATTTTTTCAGGGCTTCCTGCGGACTTTCTTAGGCCTTGAAGAAACAGCTCCATTGATCGGAACCTTTGGAAAGCCTCTGGCCGGCATCGGTTCAGAATGAGCCCCGTGGTTTCCCAGCTGGAAAACTCTGCCCTTCCCCAGCCTGCCGACTGGGTCCTGGGAGGAGGCGGGGGGACTGACTCGGGAGGGGAAATCCTTACCAAGTGGGTTTTCGCCGGCTCTCTCTTTCTGAGAGAAGTCTTCTAAACCCCAGCCCTGAACTTCACCGCTACCTCAGCAGCTCGCGCGTTCGCTTCCCGTTCGCAGCCGCACGGGCAGGAGCTGGGCTGCGTTTAGTCCCGGCACCCGCCCCTGTCTCACTCGGGAGCTGTGTGCGCGGGGGCAAGGCGGGCACCTTCATTCTGTTCCTTCCGCCTCCCAGACCCTGAGGAACCCACCGGGGTGCTGGAGGCCCAGGCTGAGAAGAGGAAGGGGGAAGGTCACGGTTTGGGCCTCTGTCCGTGGCTTCCTCACTGTAGACACACCTACCTCACAGCAGTTTCAGGACTTTGGAGTTTGGGGTGGGGAGGGGGCGCTCCTGATTTCGTGGGAAGGTGAACCATTAGAATGGGTCCCTTTTCCTTTAGAAATCAAATGAATAAATGTTACTGAATGCAGTGTATTCGTCGCCCTCTTTCTCTCCCTTTGTTTTCTCTGCATAATCCACTTACTCCTTTCATAGAGCTGACTCTGTGACAGAGGCAATAAATTAGGCCTAATCCTTGTCCTTTTCTTCTTGATCCTCATGAAACAAACAATGAAAAGTCTTTTGGGGTGAAGGAGACAGAGTTTGAGCCTTTGATACTCCGATCTCCCTACCCTGGAGGCCATTCTGCCCACGGGATTCACTGAAGTGTCGGCAGGAGGGTGGGGTTTGCTGTGCCAGGGATCAGGGCACATGGAGCCTTGCGCTACAAACCAGAGGTGGATTCATAACATCCCGTTGCCACCAGGAACCAGTTTTGTCCGGTGCTGTACGTGTGTGGGGCGGCACAGACCATTGTTTGTGTTGGGCAGATGTTCTTGGGTTATAAATATATTGTGACATTTCTTATCCTTTCCATAACCTCTATTAACCTCTACCTTCCCACTCCCTTTCCTGGGCAGCAGAAATCTGTATTATCTTCTTGAACTAAAACTGGAGTTATAAGTTTGAGCTCCTTGATAATTTTTTCTCCCCTTATTCCAATTTTATGAATCTTATCAGGCAGTTTCCTAGGGAAAGAAAATTTCTATGGTAACCCCCGGGTCATTTTGTGAGTTCTTATTTAGACTCCATGAGCAGAGACCATTGTGCAGGCTGATTTACGGGAGAGCCAGTAAATCACTAAAAGTTGAACGAGCTGAGTGACGGCAGCTTACAATGGATTGGCTATCTTCAGGGGCTCCAGGGTTATAAAACTTTGATCGACCCTGAGGATAAGCTCAGTGGATTTCCACATATGGGTGTTCCCTGTGAACTGGACCTGGCCTTAGCTCCTTTCTTCTGTCTAGAAGTCCAGGTTTTATTTCTTAGGATGTTTGCATACCAAAGATGACTTTCTCCTTCTTCACTCAGAGCAGTACGAGATCTCTGGTGTCTGAGGTGTGGAAGGGTTCTTGGCAAGGACTCAACTGTTGAACCTTTAGCAGAGAAGGAAGTCTCGCTTTAGCCTGAGCATAAGTAAGAGGGCCTCCTCTCTCTTCCCATCTCTGGATATTTTCCCAACATCGCTGAGGGAAGTTGTCCAGTCGGTACCAGGGTGCTAGGCGGGGGAGAAGAATGATTAGGGGGAGGGAGGGAGCTCTGGTTTGTAGAATTGTCCTTGAATGCCATCCAGGGGCTCACAGGGCTCGAGTCTTACTCGATACGCACCCGTGTGCCAGCTATCAGCCTCCTCTGGAGTGTTTAGACTTGCGCTGGAGCTGTGGACTCCGTCTGCTAATTGTCACCACTGTGTCTGACAGGTGGAGAGGCAGCCAGCCGCTCCCGTCATTTCTCCAGCAACTTGCGGTCAGGTGTCAGGCCGAGGGAGATTTATACCCTTGGATGTCGAGTGGGTTGCTCTCTGTAGCATGGGTCCAGAGCACTTGAACTGGGGAAGACAAACAACCATCCTCTGAACCAAGAGAAGTGAAGACTTGCAGACGGTGCTAGTGGTGGTGTGTGCTCAGTTGCACCTGACTCTTTGCCACCCCATGAACTGTATAGCCCCCCAGGCTCCTCTGGAATTTTCTAGGCAGGAATACTGGAGTGGCTTGCTCTTTCCTCCTCCAGGTGATCTTTCCAACTCAGGGATTGGACCTGTATCTCTTGCATCTCTTGCAATGGCAGGTGGATGCTTTACCACGGCACCACCTGGAACCAATGAGGGAAAAAGGGTCCGTGGAACCACTGGCTCTGCCTTAGCAGGAGTAACAAGGTGGAAGGGGCTGTGCTGGAGGATGCGGGATGAGGAGTGATTGGCTTTTTCAGAGGGAACCTGCCTTCTGCAACCTCTGAGACTGCTGAGGAGCAGGCAGAGTTAGGGGGAGGGTGTTGTTGAAAACAGGCTTTCCTAGGACTCTCCCGTGTTAGGTTCTGGGGTGTGCATGTGTGCTAAGTTGCTTTAGTCGTGTCCGACTCTTTGCGACCCCATGGACTGTAGCCCACCACGTTCCTCTGTCCATGGGATTCTCTAGGCAAGAATACTGGAGTAAGTTGCCATGCTTTCCTCTGGCGGATCTTCCCGACCCAAGGATCAAACCCACGTCTCTTATGTCTCCTGAATTGGCAGGCACGTTCCCTACCACTAGCGGCAGCAGTCCCTAACCTTTTTGGCACCAGGGACTGGTTTCATGGAAGACCGCTTTTTCACAAAGCATGGAGTGTGTGTGTGGGAGTGTGTGTGGTTATTTCGGGATGATTCAGGTGCATTACATGTACTGTACACTTTATTTCCATTATTATTACATCAGCTCCACCTCAGGTCATCAGACCTTAGATACCAGAGGCTGGGGAACCCTGTTCTGGGGAACAGTGGTAAGTGCAGTCTGTGGTCCTCGTGGGCAGTCATGGGGCAAACATTCCACACCAGCTTCATTTCTCAGCCTTTAGGGCGTCTAGCAGTTTCTTTCTCTCGGCCTGCGGGCACAGGTAAAGGCCATGGAAATGGTGCCCTTTATGGTTCCATCCTAAAAGCCAGAGGTCTAGGCTCTCTTCTCAGACCCCTGGGCAGGGGCAGTATGTCTGTGTTTGTGTGTCTGTCCAGCGGAGAAGGGGGAGTTGGCAGAGGGTGTACAGACCTGCCAATGGCCTCCCTAGCCCCCTGCCAAACTCCGTGGGGATAGTCTGCCTTAGGCCAGCTAGTGAGCAGTTGAGGTGTGATGTAAAACTTTGATTAGCAGCAACTCCAGAAAGCCATCAGCTTTTTCATAGTTCATCCTATTATGGGATGAAAGAAAATCAAAACACATTCCTCAGTTTCCCCATCTATAAAGTAAACGGAGGATAAATTTTTCTCTTCTCTCTTGCCTTTAGAAGCGGAATGAAGGTGACCGGGATGGCTGGCTCTCATCAACCTCTGGGAAGCCCCTAGGCAGAGCTTTGCCTTTTCAGCGTTTCTGCGAGCGTCTGTGCTCCGTTCAAGGCATAAGCGGTGCGAGGCGCCCCCTGATGGCTGTGTGAAGTACAACAGATGTAGACCGAGTTTACAAGCCGGCCTGAGGTGGAGAAACTTGAAGTGACCCTAGAAGCGGTTTGGTCAGGGGAATTCCCGGGCGGTCTGGTGGTTAAGACTGTGCACTTCCACTGCAGGGGCACGGGTTGGTCAGGGAAGTAAGATCTTGCATGCCCGTGGTGTGGCCCAAAACAAATAGGTGTCAGTAAATGGATATGGTCAGTTCACTTGAGCTGCTCAGTCGTGTCCGGCTCTTTGCAACCCTATGAACTTCAGCACACCAGGCTTCCCTGTCCATCACCAACTCCCGGAGCCTACCCAAACTCATTTCCGTGGAGTTGGTGATATCATCCAACCATCTCATCCTCTGTCATCCCCTTCTCCTCCCACCTTCAATCTTTCCCAGCATCAGGGTCTTTTCCAATGAGTCCGTTCTTCACATCAGGTGGCCAAAGTATTGGAGCTTCAGCTTCAGCATCAGTCCTTCCAATGAATATTCAGGACTGCTTTCCTTTAGGATTGACTGGTTTGATCTCCTTACAGTCCAAGGGACTCTCAAGAGTCTTCTCCAACACCACAGTTCAAAAGCATCAATTCTTCTGCGCTCAGCTTTCTTTATAGTCCAACTTCCACATCTGTACATGATTACTGGAAAAACCATAGCTTCGACTAGAGGGACCTTTGTCGGCAAAGTAATGTCTCTGCTTTTTAATATGCTGTCTAGGTTGGTCATAGCTTTTCTTCCAAGGAGCAAGCACCTTTTAATTTCATGGCTGCAGTCACCATCTGCAGTGATTTTGGAGCCCAAGAAAATAAAGTCTGTCACTGTTTCCATTGTTTCCCTGTCTATTTGCCATGAAGTGATGGGACCGGATGCCATGATCTTTGTTTTTTGAATTTTGAGTTTTAAGCCAGCTTTTTCACTCTCTTCTTTCACTTTCCTCAAGAAGCTCTTTAGTTCCTCTTCACTTTCTGCCATTAAGGGTGGTGTCATCTGCGTATCTGAGGTTATTGATATTTCTTCTGGCAATCTTGATTCCAGCTTGTGCTTCATCCAGCCCAGCAATTTGCATGGTATACTCTGCGTGTAAGTTAAATAAGCAAGGTGACAATATACAGCCTTGATGCACTCCTTTCATGATTTGGAACCAGTCTGTTGTTCCATGTCCAGTTTTAACTGTTGCTTCCTGACCTGCATACAGATTTCTCAGGAGGCAAGTAAGGTGGTCTGGTATTCCCATCTCTTTAAGACTTTTCCACAGTTTGTTGTAGTCCGCACAGTCAAAGGCTTTGGTCTAGTCAATAAAGCAGAAGCAGATGTTTTTCTGGAACTCTCTTGCTTTTCTGTGATCCAATTTGATCTCTGATTCCTCTGCCTTTTCTAAAACCAGCTTGAACATCTGAAAGTTCTTGGGTCGTGTACTGTTGAAACCTCACTTGGAGAATTTTGAGCATAACTTTGCTAGCAAGTGAGATGAGTGCAATTGTGTGGTAGTTTGAGCTTTCTTTGGCATTGCCTTTCTTTGAGATTGAAATGAAAATGGCCCTTTCCAGTCCTGTGGCCATTGCTGAGTTTTCCAAATTTGCTGGCATATTGAGTGCAGCATTTTCACAGCATCATCTTTTAGGATTTGAAATAGCTCAACTGGAAATGGTTTAGATCATTCCTTTGAGAAAATGAGACTTCCCTGGTGATTCAGATGGTCAAGCGTCTGCCTACAATGCAGGAGACCCAGGTTTGATCCCTGGGTTGGGAAGATCCCTTGGAGAAGGAAATGGCAACCCACTGCAGTATTCTTGCCTGGAAAATCCCATGGATGGAAGAGCTTGGTAGGCTACAGTCCATGGGGTCACAAAGAGTCGGACACGACCGAGCAACTTCACTTTCTTGATAAAATGAAGAAAGTGACCTTTAGCAAGATGAATTGTAAGTAGCCAAGATTACTTGGCAAAACTGTGTTTTCAGTATAAATTGCATGGCATTTGGAGCTGGAAAAAACAAATAAGGATGGAAGTGACCTTTTTTAGGAGTACCAATAAATATACCAACCTTGTAAGAGGTGCTCTCCAAATGTTACCTTGCAGGGACAACAAAGGAAAAAATACAGCTGTGTAGCAATCAAAGAGGTTGCTGTGCTGATTTTAACCCAGTCTACCAGAATCCCAAGTTCACTTTCTTTGCACTGACTGCTCACCATCAGTCACACAGAACAAGTGACTTAGCCTCTCTCTTGGCCTGTGAATCAAATGGAGATGATATAATTGCTGTACTCAATTCTTGCAGACTGGTTTTGAAGCTCAGATGAGAGACTGTATGTGACAAGATTTGGAAACTGAAAGGGTCCTTCCAGTTGTAAGAGGTGTCATTTGAGCGGGGCTCCGACTAGTCCCAGGGCTCCTGGCTTCAGTCCCAAGGCTCCTGGCTTCAGCCCTCGTTTGGTCCTACTTCCATCGACAGCCCAGATCCTGGACTCACTTACCTTTGGTCATTGTGGGTGTGTCCTGCCTGGTCTTCCTTCTGCAGGTTCATCCCCACCTCAGGTGTCAGTGATCCCGCTGGTGTCACATCCATGTCACTATACACCCCCCCCTCTGGCCCTCTTGTCACTTTCAGACCCTGGTCTAGCCTGTGCCCGACCGTTCGGTCAAGGTTTGGCTCACCCTATCTTTGGGTTGCAGCATTTATGATGATCTAATTTTTTTTTCAAAAATAGTTTTATTTATTTATTTGGCTGCACTGAGGCTTAGTTGTGGCATATGGGATCTAGTTCCCTGACCAGGGATCAAGCCCGGGCCCCCTTCATTGGGAGTGCAAAGTCTTAGCCCCTGGACTACCAGGGAAGTCTCTATAATGAGCTAATTTTAAGGACAGACAGGCATTTCCCTAGCTGTCCAGTGGTTAGGGCTCTGAGCTTTCACTGCAGGGGGCCTGGGCTTGATCCCTGGTTGAGGAATGACAGAGGATGAGATGGTTGGATGGCATTGCCAACTCGATGGACATGAGTTTGAGCAAGCTCCAGGAGTCGGTGATGGACAGGGAAGCCTAGTGTGCTGTAGTCCAGGGGGTCGCAAACAGTCAGACACGACTGAGCTACTGAACTGAACTGAATGAGGAACTAAGATCTCACATGCTGTGTGGCGTGGCCAAAAAGAAGAAAACAACAATGGACGGAAGGTTTAAGAGCGAGGGCACTTCTAGGTGTCAGTGCTTTGTGGTATCTTCAAGCAGGGAGATGGTATTTTAGTTGGTTAAACCTTCCATAATGAATTATCCCAAACAGAAAAGTATCGTCACAGTTCTAGAGGCTAGAGATCCAAGACTAAGGTAAGGCCCTGGGGGAAGGCCCTTTTTGCCTCCAGCTTCCTGGGTGTTGTCTGGCTTGTAGCTGCCGCAGGGCGACGTCTGCCTCCGTCTTCACCTGGCCTTCTCCCACTGTGAGTGTCTGTGACCAAAGTTCCCTCCTCTTGTAAAGACACCAGCCATTGGATCAGGGTCTAGCTTGATTCTGTGTGACTTCATTTTAACTTGACTACACGTGCAAAGACCCTACCTCCAAGTAAGGTCACATTCCCAAGTTCTGGGGGTTAGGACTTCAGCATATCTTTTCGGGGGGCACAATTCAACCCACAGCTGAGGGTGTGATGGGGAAGGAGGAACACTCTTACTCCAGCCTCGGCATGCTCATCTTATTCCTGCTGTTTTGAACCCACATTTCCCAGGCTATTTCATCTATAATGAAGGGTGGTGGGGTGCTTCTAAGCCTTTTCTCTGGGTCCCAGATTTGAGAGGTGATTCATCAAGTCAGGAGATTCCCAGGTGGCGCAAAGGTAAAGAATCTCCCTGCCAGTGCAGGAGATGCAAGAGACAGGGATTCAATCCCTGGGTTGGGAAGATCCCCTAGAGGAGGAAATGGCAACCCACTCCAGTATTCTTGCCTGGAGAATCCCATGGACAGAGGAGCCTGGCGGGCTACAGGCCACGGGGCTGCAAAGACTTGGACACGACTGATCACAGGCCTCATCAAGTCAGACCTTGTGTTTGTTTTCTCCTGTTGGCAGAATTTGCTGTCCATTCTCTCTTCTTTCCTTCCTTGAGTAACAGAACGCCTAAGTTTTACCAGGCACATGGCCTGCCTAAAAACACATTGGAGTTTCCCCTGCAGCCCGCTATGACTAAGTGACAAAATTCTAGTCGAATGAAGTGTGAAGCTTCTGGGTCTTAAAGGGAAAAGGTATATGCTCCACATTTGATTGCCCCTTTCCAACTGGCTGGAATGCAGGTGTGATGGTAAGGACTGAAGTAGCTGTGTTGGGTCATGAGATGGAACCATATATTGCTGATGACAGAAGAACCAGTCAGGGGGTTTATTTTCTTACAGTTCTGGAGGCCAGAAATCTGAAATCAAGTAGACAGGGCTAGTTCCTTCTAGAGAACCCCCTAGGAGACTTTGTTCCAGGCCCCGGGCTGCAGCAGTTCTTGGCTTTTGTTGATTTACAGACACATCGTTTTGATGTCTACCTCTGATATCACTTTCCCCTTGTGTTCCTGTGCGGCCTTTCCTTCTCTCTTTTAAAGACACAGATCTGTCTTTGTAAGAGACAGATTGGACTTGGATTTGGGGCCTGTTCTAAACCAGGATGATTTCATCTCAAGATCTTTGCCTTAATTATATCAGCAAAGACCCTTCTTCCAAATAAGGTTGCATTCTGAGGTTCTGGATGGTGTCTCTTTCGTTGGCGGGGGGAGGGGTCACTGTTCAATCCATTACAGTGAGAGATCCTTGTAAACTCTACAGAGTTCTGATCTTGCGAAATTATCATCCAACCCAATCACCTCTCATGGAAGGACTGTTCTCTCCAGAAGCTTCTGATGACCTCCAAAGACCCATGTCCTTGCATAATCCCTCCCCCGTGAATGTGGGTGGGGGCATAATTTGCTTCTAACAAACAGAAAATGGCAAAGGTGATGGGATGTGATTGTTGTGATTATGTCATATTATATGGCAGATGGGAAGGAATTTTGAAGATGTAATTAAGGTCCTTAATTGAATTCACAGAAAGGGAGATGATCTTGGGTGGGCCTGACTTAATCAGGTAAGCCCTTTAAGAGAAGGTCAGAGATAGAAGAGAGACACTCCTGCTGGCCTCGAGGAAGCCCACCACTGTGAGTTCTACCGCTACAAGGAAATGGGTTCCCTGTGAGCCTGGAAGAGGGCCCTGTGTCTTAGATGAGACTGCAGCCCTGGCCAACACCATCACTGTAGCCTGCTGAGACCCTGAGCAGGAGACCCAGATTCCTGACCCATGGAAACTAAGATAATAAATGTGTGATGGGACTTCCTTAGTAGTCCAGTTGTTAAGACTTCATGCTTCCACTGCAAGGGGCACAGTTTTGATCCATAGTCCGGGGAAACTAAGATCCTGCATGCGGTAAGTTGTAGCCCCCCTCAAAAAAAAAAAAGAAAGAAAAAGAAGTGTGTTGTTCTGAGCTGCATTGTGGTAATTTGTGACACACACACAAAAAAACGAATCCATCTCTGGTCCTGTTTTTAAAGATTTCCTATCAGAGACCAGAACACAGTGGGACTCTGAGCTCTGGAAGGTCCTAAGATCTGCTGTGCTCTGCTCTTCTCCAAAGGCCCCTGGGAGCCTCTTGTGGGCTTGGTCCAGGAAGAGCATCCCAGCCTCTGTCCTTCATGCTTAAGAGAATGACCAGTCATTCTGTGACTCCTCCCCTATCTTTTAAGAAAATTAGGAACTAAAGAACCCATTTCGCTACAGTTTTCATTTCTGAGTTGCCAGGGAGGAGCCAAACAGTGACTAGGCTTCCCTGGTGGCTCAGGTGGTAAAGCATCTGCCTACAATGAGGAAGACCTGGGTTCGATCCCTGGGTTGGGAAGATCCCCTGGAGAAGGAAATGGCAACCCACTCCAGTACTCTTGCCTGGAAAATCCTATGGACAGAGGAGCCTGGTGGGCTACAGTCCACGGGGTCGAAACGACTCAGACACGACTAAGTGACTTCACTAGGGAGGAGCCACACTTTGTAATGCTGTGAACACTGTTCTCAAAGCCTCTTCAGCAAGAAACTAGATGAAATCTTCCAGCTTACACTGTTGGTATTCCCAGGAGGGAGAGCGGATGGGCCACTTCTTCCCAGAGAAGAGATTGCTGGGAATGGGAGAGCTTTGCATCAGCTGGGCGCCACCCGCGGTGTCTCTGTTTTTCTCTCCCTGGTCAGTGGATCACGTGCTGGAGCCCTTCCCTTGAGGGTTCCCCTTGGGTCCAGGTCTGAATCTAATTGACGTTGGAATGCTGTCCCAGAACCACAGGCAACTGCTTTCCCATTGGAGACATTCTGACCATCTTGGGGGAAAGAGAAACATACGGGGCTGATAGCAAACATCACTGCGGTTGTCAAGATGTTGCTGGCCAAAATCCTGGCCTACTCTGCCCACCGAAGCCAAAAGAAAAATACAGAGACAGAGACTGGAGGAAATAGAAAGGTAGCTTTTATTCTCAGCGGGTGGAGAGGGGAACACAGTACGGTCAAGCCTCAAGAACTCTGTCCCCAGCTCCATGAGAAGTCTAGGGGCTTTTATAAGGTAAGGGCTGGCTGTCAGGAGTCAGTGATGAGGGCCGAAGCTGACAGGATCTTGATTCCTCCCTCTTGCATTGTTTCAAAGACAGTCATAAACTGGCGTCAGTAACCCAGTAATTGAGTCTGGCAGTTGGGCGGCTCTGCGCCCTTCTTTGTGATACGTGTAACTCCAAGGGGAAGGGTGTTGTAAGGGTAGACACCAGATAGAGGATGTATTTAGCACAGAGTCAAAGGAAAATAAGTGTGAAGTGTAGCTCCTGCAGAGTTAGGGGGCAGAAATGCAAACTTAGTCACAGACATTCAGAGTTAGGATCAGTTAAAGGAAAAAAAAAAAATAGGAATGTTCAGTCCTGCCCACTGTTCTCTTTATATTCTTTGTTCTCAGGAAAAGGAAGGAAAAAAACTTATTCCTCCTTTTTCCTTTTTACTGCAACAAAGACCCAGAGGGAAAAACTCATTAAGAGCAAATTAGTTCTTCCTTCCCAACCCACCCTCATGCCCATCCCTTCAGTAGGCTTGCTGGCTAGTTGGTTTCACCTGCTCTGGCGTTGTCCATCTGACCTCAGAGAGTGAAATGTTTTTAAAAATCTTTGCCTTTGCTTTCCTTTACCATTTCTTGCAAGTCGTAATGAAAAAGATCTGTTTCTTAATAATAAAAGAAGGTAGAAAAGTTGGACACAAAGCAGACATTAGCACTGATACATAAGATATTGTTTACATTAAGCAGATATTTTGCAGAACTGACATCTCCCTCCAGGCTTGGTGTGGTGCCTGGTATTTTTATGGAGGACATCTGGCAAGTTTACCCAGTACCCACAGCCATATCTCAGGCCTTCATCACTTCTTAACCGAATTAACTAAAATAGTCTTCATGTGGCCTTCTTGCCTAGTTCTGGCTCTTCTCCAGTTCATCCTCCGCAGCCCCCAGGGAGATTTTTCTAAAACATAAATCTGACAGTGTCATTCCCTTTCTTAAAATCATTCAATGATCTTCAAGTGCTTGGGGTAGAATTCAGACCCCTTAACGCAAGGGCTTAGCATTAGATGGACAAGTGCCTACCTTTCCAATCTGATTTCGTACCACTCCCCTCTCCTATACACGTTTATTCCAAACAGATTTAATTTTTTTTGAACTTAAAAAAAATGATTTTGGGGGGATGCAGCTTCTGGGATCTTAGTTGCCCAATCAGAGACTGAACCCAGGCTCTTGGCAGTTAAAGTGTAGAGTCAGAACCACACTAACTGCCATGGAAGTCCCCCACCCACACTTAAATTGACTGAAGAACTCAGCGTTGTCAGTGTGCCTTCACACACACTGCGCCCTCTGCTCATTCACACACCCATCCCTCCCAGAAACAAATTAAATAATAAATTTAAAGTGAACGGGCTCTAAATATGTTACAAAGTAAAACTTGCAGGGTTTGCAGATAACTTGGGTGTAGAGTGTAAGAGAAAAAGAGAGAAGTCTGGGATGGATGTTTTGGCCTGAGAATCTGGCAGAAGGGACTTGCCACTTACTAAAACGGGGGGAAATAATGGAGGATGTGAAACTACCAGTTAGCTTTTGAACACCGTAAATTTGAAAAGTCTGTTCAAGATTTATTGGAATATTAAGTAGGTATTTGGATTCCCGAGTCTACAGTTTAGGAAAGAAGCTGAGTTGGATGTATAGGTGTATTGTCAGGCCACCCAAGATGGCTGTTCTTTTGCTCTCTGTACTTCCCCTCCTTGACCAGTACCTGCTTCACCTGTAGACTTCACCCCTGACTGACCTTCCCTCTTAATCATGGAGCCTCATCGGTTAATGCCTATGTGTCTGCCTCAGCCCCAGATAGTGTTAGTTCTAATCTCTAGATCAGAACTATTTCAGCTATGATAGTGCATCAAAGGGGGCAGTGGCGGGGCGGCGGGGGGGGGAGGGGTGGGCACGCTCTTCTGCTGGTTTCTGCAATAACTGATAAGCCAAGCTGACGTCAGCTCCCCCTGGAACTGCAATCTCTTTATCACCCTGGGAGCAAAGACTGTTACCTTGTCTTACCCGCTGTTTGCCCCACACCGTGGGGTGTCGCTCCAGGACCTCTCTTCAGACATGTAAGGTCCCTCATCCGTTACGCTGCTGATGTCTCTTTTGCCAACTCTGGGCTCTTTCTTTGGTTTTGAGGCTGGGCAAGTACAGGGTTTGCAGGCCTTCAGGTGCAGCCCAACAGTAAGTTTGACAGATGGATTTTGGCAGTGAAAGCCTGGAAGAAAAAAAAAAAAATCTTGATTCTTGTCTTCTTTGAAGAAAGAATTCAGCAAGAGACCAAAACTGTGAAAAAGATAACAGTATTTATTAGAGGCAGCATACATGTGGAAGAACAGATGGGCAGACTCGGAGCGAGTCACCTCCCACAGGAGTGGCTTAGGTTGCTTATATGGGGACAATTTTCTGGGTTGTCTCTGGCCAATCGTCTCCAAATTTGGTCCTGGTGTGGGTGAGCATCTCTCAGTCAAGAGGGATTCCAACTGGCATCTCTCTCTCCTTTGGTCCTTCCCTCACATGGACGGCCTTCTCTGTGCATGTGCTGAGAACGCACTCTTAGATTAGACAGTACCGAGATCTGTCATTTGTGACCTTGATAAGAGTGGCTTTTTAAAAATAATTTTGATTGATTGATTGATTTTCTGCTGTGCTGGGTCTTGGGTGCTGGGCGGGCTTTCCTCTAGCTGTGATGAGTGTGGCTCATCCATATTGCTTCTCTTTTCAGTGGCTTCTCTTGTTGTGGAGCAGGGGCTGCAGGGCAGAAGGGCTTCAGTAGCTGAGGTTCCTGGGCTCCAGAGCACAGGCTCAGCAGTTATAGCGTACAGACTTAGTTGCTCTGAGGCAGGTGGGATCTTCCCGGATCAGGGATGGAACCTGTGTCCTCTGCATTGGCAGGCGGATTCTTTACCACTGAGCCACCAGAGAAGCCCCCAAAGTCAGCTTTGGTGGAGGTGATGAAGCGCTGATCAGAGTGGGTTCAGCAGACCTTGGAAAGTGAAGAGGAGACAGACCACACAAGTTGCTTCAATAGCTATGGCGCTGAAGATCAGAGAACATGGTGTGGTCGATGACCCTGTTGTCACCTTGGTTAAATCCGGGACCCGTTTCCCAGAATCCTTGTTAGATTCTGGGTGACCATTGGCCAAAAGAGGAACCTGCCTCATATCTGAGAGCTGGAAATGAAGCAGGGCTCACTAACACCTGAAGGATTTCAGGGTTAGATATGGAAGCAGAGGCGCCGGATGGGATCTGACTTGTCTTCAGACTCTCCTCTGCTCATGTCCAGCTCTGCTCACAGACTGATGCCCTGCTGAGTGACGCAGCATTCAACCCCACGACAAGACACTTGGCTGCCGCCCCACATGGGGTTAGCTGCACATCTTCCTGTAGACCCCTCCATGCACCCTCCCTTCTAGCCCCCCACACAGCTGGATGTGTCTGGTTTCTCGAATTTCCCTATACGCTCTAAGACGTTCACATACAGGGTCTTCAGGCAGCCTGATGCATAATTTTTCTCATTCTCCAGCTCCCTCTGGACCTTCCCTCTCCCAGATTCTCCTCCACTCCTGCAAGCTCTGGTTCCTGTAACACCATATCACTCCCAGGAGTCCTGTTTCCTTGGCTGAGCTCTGCAGGACACATGGGGTAAGAGCTGGAGAGGGGATGGGAAGTCATGGGAGTGTTTGTGTTCAAGATTCGAATTTCGCGCCTGTTTGTATGCTCCAGAGGATGTTCTAGTAGAGAGGGGAGATGGAGGAAAGGGCAGAGAAAGCCCAACAGCAGGGGCCTTGGAGCTGGGACCCAGGGCAGGAGGCGACAGGGGCTCGAGAGAGGTGAGCTCAAGCATGGTGCTAAGTTGTGGGTGGGTACCCATGGAAGGAGATTGGTAGCTAAGATGGGAACATGTGAGAGTCTCTTCCAATCACTTTTATTGTCTTTGTGAACAGAAGTAAGATTGCTAGTTGAGACTACCAGGGGGTAGGGTGGGATATTTAAAGAGAAAGGAGAAAGTGTGATATAATTGTGACACTCTGTCTTTTTTTGACCACCTTTTTCTCTTCTTGGGGCTGCTCTTGTGGCTCAGCTGGTAAAGAATCAGCCTGCAATGCAGGAGACTTGGGTTCCATCCCTAGGTTGGGAAGATCCCCTGGAGAAGGGAAAGGCTACTCACAACAGTAATCTGGCCTGGAGAATTCTATGGTCTGTACAGTACATGAGGCCGCAAAGAGTCGGACACGACTTAGCGACTTCACTTCACTTCAATTCTAAGGTTTGGAGAAGTCTCCACTTTCACAGTCTTGGCAGGAGGCAGAGACCGCCTCTCAGGAATGAAGCTGAAACCAACAGACTTTCAATTCTCCCACAGAGGATGAGATGGTTAAATGGCATCATCAACTCGTCGGACATGAGTTTGAGCAAGCTCCGGGAGTTGGTGACAGACAGGGAAGCCTGGCTGCTGCAGTCCATGGGGTGGCAGAGTCCGACACGACTCAGCGACTGAACTGAACTGAACCCCTGGGCTGGAAAATAGGGTGGGGCCAGTGGGTCACGTGAGTGGGCTCAGCCAATCAGAACAGGTTCCTGGGTCTGTGCTTCCGGAACACTGTGAAGTTAGGATGGAAGGATGGTAGCGGCCAAGACCTGGTCCTGGGACCTGCAGGGGCAGCGGGGCCAACAGAGGGACGTGAGGGTGGAATTAGTCAGAGCACTGTCTGTTGTTCATCTATTGTTTGGCAATTCACCTCCTTCCTTTTGTGGTCTGATTGTGGTCGTGTTCCTGGCCCCAGATCTCCAACCTCCCCATCCAGCATGTGAGTTACCAGATATCCTTTCAATAAATCCCCCTTTTATGATTCCGTCAAGAGTCAATTTCTGTCCCTTGCAACCGCAAATCCAGATTGATATTGAGGGGAAGGAGAGGCTGGAGGCCAGTAACATGCTTCTTTTCTCATTCAATTGGCAGCATTTGTCCGTGTTTCCTACATGTCAGGGGCCAGTAGGTTCAAACTTTGAGGCCATTTTCTGAGAACTCCATGACTAGAGGGGTAACAAAAGGCTTTTCTCTGCCAGTTCTAATGGGACTCCAATAGGTCAGGCTCAGTCACATGCCTCTTCTCAGAGCAGTCCCCAGGATTTGGGAACCAAGGCTGGGGAGCTGAGTGGGGTTCCTTACCAGGAGTAGGAAGAGGGTTTCTGGGTGAACTTTGTGAAAAACCACTACCTTCCACCTTTTGGCAGCTCATCAGCCAGTGTTCTTTTCCTCCAACATGTAATTCCAGGAATGGTCTCACCTCACATGATGCAGTTTTTCCACAACAAAGAAACTCATGGTCTCCTCCCCAAAGGGAACAACTCAGGTCACATCCAACATCCAACGTGGAGTTGAGGATCTCTGGGTGAGCTGCCTTTTCTTCATCTAAAAGTAGCTACGTATGACACTGTAGCTTACATACCCAAAATGAATATACCCGCTCCTCAGTACACCCAGTGTTCCATGCTGAGAGGAAAACTGCTCTAAGGTCCCCATTTAGAAAAGCAAGGAAGGGAAGTGATGTACAGCAGTCCCTGGTCCCAGAGCAGCACACCTCACAACTGTGTGGACACAGACATAAAGTGTCCTGGCACTAGAGTGAGTGTTTCAGGTCAATTAATGAGGGCATCCTTTTCCCCCAGCTTCCCATCAGGAATTTCCTTTATCCTTTGGTCTCCCTAGCTGAGCCTGAGAGTGGCTAAGTAAAGATTGCTTGGGGAGTGGCTTGGTAAAGGGGGCTGTTCTGCTTTAGCAGCTAGCTTCTGTGAGTGTGGTTATTGGAACCTGCAATTTTCTGGGGGGAAATGTCAAAGCCCTAGTTTGTTCAAATGTCCATTTTATTTCAAGAGACCTCCCAAGAATTCTACAGTATAAACTCTATAATCAGAAATTCTTGCATTTAGGTCTTACATTTATAAATTCTTCTCTCCTTGTGATGGCCCAGGGGACACATCCCTTTCCATAATAAATGTCACACAGTTCTATAATGTTTGTTTTCCCAATTTAAAATAAATACACTGGGACTTCCCTAGTGGTCCAGTGGCTGAGACTCCCAATGCAGGGGACCTAGATTTGATCCCAGGTCAGTGAACTGGATCCCACGTGCCACAGCGAAAAGATCTGGCATGCCCCAACAAAGATTGAAGATCTCGCATTCTGCAACTAAGATTCAGTGCAGCCAAATTAAAAAAAAAATGCATACACTAAGATGGAGAGATTTTCAATTACTTACCTAAGGCCCTGTAGGTACTAGGGAAGAAGTAAGATGGAAAGCCAGGCTTCCTAGGACCAAAGACCCTCCTCTGTTCAAACACCACGAGGCTCTAGTTAGGGTCTCGGTTCTGTGGCCATGAGGGGAGGCAGGTAAAAACGGAAAGGATTTTCAGTGGACGCTCAGGGTGGCAGGCATGTGCCGGCTGCCTTGGTAGGTGGGTGTTGTGGCTTGAGAGGCTTCAGAAGAATGAACCCTTGGCATCCACACCGATATTGTGTGATGGTCAGCGTGTTGCCAGTCCCTGTGTGGTGTGGAAGTGCTGGAGCCAATGACAGGCTAAGGAACAAGTGTCAGTGAGGGGGCAGGACTGGGTGAATGTGACAGTGTTAGCCCCAGCATCACTTGAGAACACCCCAGGAATGGCCAGAAACAGCTGGTAAAGACTAAGACAGGCCTGTGGTCCTGTGCTCTGTGGAAAAGACAGGATATTCTAGTTTATATAACCACGTCTGTACCTGGGCTGGTGAAGGATGGAACCTGGGGCCACGAGCACTCTGTCCCCAGTTATTGGCTGATCAGCTTCAGGGTAGAGCCTCAAGGCACAAGCCAGCCACCGCCTCCGTTACTCCCTGCCTGCTGTCACTCTCTGTAGCCTGGGAGAATCCAGAGAGGAGACTTCCCCACTGCCTCTGCTGGGATACGGATGTTGGACAGGTTTGGAAGCACAAGGCCAATGAACATAAAAGTAGCCGTTAAAGATGGCAGCTCTTCTTGGGACTTCCCTTGTTGTCTAGTGGCTAAGACTCCAAGCTCCCAACACAGGAGTCTAGGGTTCAGTGCCCAGGATCCCACATGCTGCAACTAAGACTCAATGCAGCCAAAAAATAAATAAATAGTCTTTAAAAATGGTGTTTCTTCTTGGGACTTCCGTCATAGTCCAGTTGGCTAAGACCCTATGCTCCCAAATGCTGGGGGCCCAGGTTCCATCCCTGGTCAGGGAACTAGATCCCACATGTAGCAACTAAAGATCCTGCAACCAAAACTTGATGTGACCAAATAAATAAATAATTTTTAAAAAAGAAAAAGAGAGAGTGGCTGGCTCTTTTTTTTTTTTTTTTTTGCCACACCTCATGGCTTATGGGATCTTAGTTCCCTGACCAGGGATTGAACCCAGGCCCTTAGCAGGGAAAGCCTGGAGCCCTAACCACTGGACTGCCAGGGAATTTCCAATATGGTGATTCTTAAGACTTGGAAACGGATAATTCTGTGAACGCTCTCTGACGTCCTTCCCACCACCCCTTCTCCCCTCTCTCATTTCTGACAATTTGTCAGAGCCGACAATTTGTCAGCTCCTTTTAGGGAACTCTTCTAGGCATGGGTTTGATCTCTGAGTCAGGAAGATCCCCTGGAGAAAGAAAATGGCAATCCACTCTAGTATTCTTGCCTGGAGAATCCCGTGGACAGAGGAGTCTGGTGGGCTACAGTCCATGGGGTCGCAAAGGGTCGGACACGACTGAGCATGCTCGCCTGGTTCTGTCCGTTCTTAGCTGTGCGGTTTGGGAGGGATGAACACACCCCTCAGCTCTAGGTGGTTGGGTTATGCTACCAGAGTGTCCCATCCTCAGCCATGATAAGGTCAGGGATGGGACAGTGACTGATTCGCTGCAGTCGAGAGAAAGGAGGTAGGGGGTTCCGGGAGGGAAACTTGCTGGTTCTTGCAAGGATCCAAGAGGAGAGATGCTCTCTCTTCCTCTGGATAGTGCTGCAGCTATTGTTTGAAAACACAAACACTTTCTAAATGAACAGTCATCTGCATGTGGTCTAACATTTCCAAGGGACGAAGTCGGGTGCAGTGGAAAGCAAGGCAGTGTTAGTTCCCGTCCTTGTCCACTGGCCAGCCTGTTCCACTTTCCAGAGGTGATCACAGTTACCTGCTTCTTCTTGCACCCCTCCAGAGCTTCTCTGTGTATTTACACACAAATGATCTTTTATTTCTCCCAAAGTGTTCTCTACTTTGCTCTCCATTTGTACCTCCATTGTTCCTAATGATGTATCTTGGATATTTTTATATATTTGTATCTGTAGGGCTGCCTTTAACTGCTGCACAGAATTCTATTATATGGATATTCTGGTGTAAACATTCCTTCAGTAATCAGCATTTAGCTTATTTGCAAATAGAGCTGCAATGGAAATTGTTCAAATGCGTATCCTTTGCGTCAGTGCTACGTTCGCTTTTGCTCCCATGCCCAGAGTCAGCCCAAGAACAAAGTGGAAGCCTCCAGAAAAGGAGAGCCAAGGGAACCGCAGGAAATGAAGCTGGAACCCTGACAAGTCGTTATGCTCTGGTCTGGACGATGCTCGAAGTCACAGGTACCCGAGCCTGCCCGCTTATAGAGGCAATGAATTCCTTCTCCTGTTCATGCTAGTTTGGGTTGGTTTTTTGTTTGTTTGTTTGTTTCTTGTCGCATAAAAAATTCTCATTGGCACAGATATTAAATCCTCACAACCAAGATGTGAAGTGAAAGAAGTATAATAAAAAATGACATGGTGCTTTTGATATCCATCATCTTAAAATATAAACATCTTAGAGAAGAAACCAGAAAGGGTACACCAAAGGTTAGCTGTGGCTGTGGGTTGCTTGTAGAACATCTGTGTTCTATGTATATTTGAGTTTTAAAGGTTTCTACAGGACTTCCCTGGTGGTCCAGTGGTTAAGAACCTGCCCAGTGCAGGGGACACGGGTTCAGTCCCTGTCCAGAAAGATTCCTCATGCCAAGAGGCAACTCAGCCCGTGTGCCACAACTACTGAGCCCATGCTCTAGAGCCCTGGAGCCACAACTGCTAAGCCTGCGTGGTGCAAATAATGAAGCCCGCACACCCTAGAGCCTGTGGGTTGCAACAGGAAAAGCCACAGCAATGAGAAGTTCACACACCACGACTCAAGGGTGGCCCGGCTCACCACACGAGAAAGCCCAAGCAGATCAACGAAGACCCAGCACAGCCAAAAATAAATGCTTCCAAAGGTTTCTGCAGTAATAGGGATAACTTGCACAATCATTTGTCTCAAGGCAGGTTCCCTGGAAACACAGGCTGAGACAGGGATTTGGGGCATGTGGTTTGCAGAGGGAGTGCTCTGTAGGAGGAACCCACAAGGAAATGAAGGAAGCAGGACTGTAAAGAGGAGGGGGCCACACAAGGGGCCCTGGGTCAGGTCTAGCCATGGCTTGATTGGGGGATGGGCCCTGAAGTGCAAAATGAGCCACGTGCATCCCCCAAGTCAAGAGCAATGACTTTTTAACTTAAATTATTATTATTTTTAAATCTTTTTTGCCACACCGAGGCATGTGGGAATCTTAATTCCCCCACCAGGGATCTAACCCGTGCTCTCTGCAGTGGAAACTTAGAGTTTTAACCACTGGACTACCAGGGAAGTCCCACGGCTGGCTTTTTGTATGTAAGATCAGGTAGTCATTGGCTGCTGCTGCTGGTAGGAGTGTAACCTGCCAGGTGGGAACCTTGGCAACCTCCTGTTGAGATGAGAAAGAAAATCCTTATCCACCAGCAGGGCTGGTAAAGGTATCTGGGTGAGACACCAACTACATCTGTAACAATCAGAGAGTCATTTGAAAAGAAAAGAAAAAAAATATATATATGTATATATAGGACATCCTACAGAGGCCAACGCTTTCTGCCCTTGATCTCTGCCTTCTACACTTGCTGCTGGGACACCACTGAAAGAGTTAGTAAATGTAGAAGTCTTCATTGTAAATAACAGAGAAATAGGATGGTCTTAATGGGCATCCCTGGTGACTCAGTGGTAAAGAATCCACCTGCAAAGCAGCCTCAGATTCAATCCCTGAGTGGGGAAGATCCCTGAAGGAGAAAATGGCAACCCACTCCAGTAGTCTTCCCTGGAGAATCCCATGGACGGAGGAGCCTGGTGGGGTACAGTCCATTGGGTCGCAAAGAGTCGGACACGACTGAGTGACTAAGACAATAACAGGAGTGGCAGATTACACTCTTTCTAGAAATAGGACTCTTGAAAATAATTGTGGAAGAAAGCAGTGCTGTTTTTCTTTTCTTTTAAACACCTGGACCCCTGAGTAAAATGAAAGTAGAAGCTTTTTAAATGTATCCCTCGACTCACATTACTGCTGGGTCTGAGGTTTCACGTCTGCAGAAGCAGCCCTGTCTGGGCTCGTGGCTGCCTGTGTTGCCGCGTCTTCTAAGGGGCTGATCTGTTATTTTAGATGGGCGGTCCAGTGGTTAAGATTCCACTTCAGGGGTCACTGGTTTGATCCCTGGTCAGGAAACTAAGATCCCACATGCTGTGCAGCCAAAAAAAAAAAATTGGTCGATTAGGTGACTAGAGGAGGCAGTGAGTTAGGGAGAAGTGCCTGGGAATTCTATGTCCTCACTGTGACCTCCTCCAGCCCCATCCCTCAGAGGGTCCTCTCCAAGCATCTTGGAATACTCCCATAGCCCTTGAGGAGGGCCACCACAGACACAGTGAGTGATGGGGTTCTGTTGCTCTGGTGACCAGTTGCCACCAAGATTCTGGAAAGAGGCAGATCTGGGTGGCCCAGACTTGGAGGCTGGCTGCAGGCAGAAGCCTTCAAGAGAAGAACGCAGGAGCAGGAGCGCAGTCCTGGTTCTATTTTCCCTCAGCGATGCCCACTCTGTCTGTGTTCACAGATGTGCCCATGGCCCAGAAGCTAGAGGGCAGCTTGCTCAAGACATACAAGCAAGATGACAACCCTAACAAGATGTTCCTGGCCTATAAAGGTAGAAGCCTCGTCATTTGGGGGTGTGAGACGCAGGGTACCATGACCTTCTCTAGGAGGGCAGTGTTCCCACTGCCACAGGGGGTCAAGAGAGCACAAACCTCCCTAGACAGGGAGGTCTGTTCCTGTGAACAGAATTGCCAGCGGGGAAAGAAGCAGAAAACCTCGTGGGTGGGTCTGGGCCCTCTGCCCTTCTCTGCGGATTCCTGGCATTTGATAAGGGCTTGTATCCTCTCCCAGGCTTCCCAGGTGGCATCAAAGTACCCACCTGCCAATGCAGGAGACGTAAGTGACTGGGGTTCGATCGCTGGGTTGGGAAGATCTCCTGGAGAAGGGCATGGCAAGCCGCTCCAGTATTCTTGCTTGGAGCATCCCATGGACAAAGGAGCCTGGTGGGCTACTGTCCACAGGGTCTCAAAAAGTTGGACACTACTGAAGCAACTTAGCACACATGTATCCTTGCCCCCAGCTCTGTGCTGGAGCCTGTGAGGACACTGTGTTTCCTCCAGCCTCTTCATTCTCCCCTTCTCCCTCCTCTGCTCCTGAACCAAGAGTGGCTCCTAAACTGTTCTGGGATGCAGCGAGCCCTCGCCACGGTGAAAGTCAGTGTCACCTTTGTCCAGTCCCACATGAAAAGTGAAAGTGTCAGTCACTCAGTTATGTCTGACTCTTTGCGACCCCATGGACTATAGCCCACCAGGCTCCTCTGTCCATGGGATTCTCCAGGCAAGAATACTGAAGTGAGTTGCCATTTCTTTTTTTCTTTTTTTTTCTGTGTGTGTGTGAGTTGCCATTTCTTTCTCCAGGGGATCTTCCCCACCCAGGGATCGAACCTGGGTCTCCTGCATTGCAGGCAGATTTTTTACCGTCTGAACCACCAGGGAAGCCCAACCTATAACTCTCCCATTGTCTATCATCTTTGCCCTTTAAAATGGCATACGTTTCTCTTGTCTTTTTCAAAAAGGTGAAAATTAGACATACCCACTAACAACACATTGTTTTTTTATAAAGGGGTAGGGGGGAGAAAAGGAAAGTTGTCTTTTCCTAGGCAATTCCCCAAAGCCCCAAGAGAACCAGGACAGATTCGTGGGCTGTCTGCAGAGCCCACAAGCTTGCAGGCACCGCAGTGGGCCTCCAGAGAAGACCCCTCTGCCCTTCCCGTCACAGTCTGCATGACCAGTGAAGGCAGACCCTGGGTATCCTCCGTGGTGCGCAAGACTCGAAAGCAGATTGCCCAAGATCCCTCCCTGAACTATGAGTACACGCCGGTGATGGGCATGAAATCATTCGTCCAGGCTTCCCTGAACCTCCTCTTTGGAAAGAACAGCCAAGTCATTGTGGAGAACAGGGTGAGAAGCAGGGCCCTTCCCTCGCTCACTGAGACACGAGGAGTAGAGACTGGGGGTCTAGGATTGTACAATCGCAAACATGAAAAGAGTTTAGAGGGGCCCCGCAAGGTTCAGAGTGTCCCAAGCCCTTGCTTTGGAGGACAGAGCTGGGATCAAGACCCAAAGCCAGGGGTCTCCACACCAGCCCCCACTGCTGCGGTGCCAGCTCTTTCAAGAAGGGAATGATCCGAACCTGAAATGGTGCTGATATCACCATCATGCTTTTTTTTTTATGGTTTTATGATTTTTAATGGTTGAAAAATCAAAGAGGGATAATATTTGGGGACACATGAAAATGACATGAAATTCAAATTTCAGTGTCCAGAAAAATGTTATTGGAAAATGGTCACAATCATTTACTTGTCAAGAGTGGCCTTCTGCTCTAAAGGCAGCGTTGAGTAGTTATACGACCTGAGTGAGCAAGCGATCAAGTGATCGTCGCTCAGTCGTGTCCAACTCTTTGGGACTCCATGGACTGTAGCCCGCCAGGCTCCTTTGTCCATGGAATTCTCCAGGCAAGAATACTGGAGTGTGGGGTTGCCATTTCAGCATAAAATATTGCCTGTTTGGTCCTTTGTTGACAAAGGCTGCCCCTGCCTGCTATGAACGTGAGCACCACGAGGGGTGGAGGGGGTTCATTCTATTCCCTTATGTATCCCAAGAGCCCACCACAGTGTCTGGCACCTAGTAGGGGCTCAGTAAACCCGGTTGGATGAGTCAGTGGACGTGCACGTGTGGGAGCACGTGGCCTTGACCTCCTAGAGCAAGGTCCTCTTTCCCCAATGTTGGGAGACACCGGCACCTTCTTTTTTTGCTGGCAGGCAGGGGGTGTGCAAACCGTGGGGGACAGCGGCGCTTTCCAACTCGGGGCTCAGTTCCTCAAAACTTGGTGTCAGAATTCTCAGATTGTTTACATCGTTTCTTCTCAAAAAGGTGAGTGGCAGGCCCTGGCCCCGCCCCATTCTTGATTCCCACCCCACCACCTGCGGTCTTCACTGCTCTCCCTCTTCACTCTGTCCTGAGAAAAATGGTCGCTGGGCCTCGGTATTCTTGTCCTTTTCCTGTTCCTGTCCTCGCCTCGGCGACTCATCCTCCTCCCCTGCCCCCGGACCCATTCTCTGGTGTGTCTGCCTCCCATCTCTCCACTTCTCTCATGCCAGCTGGTGGCGGGGGGTGCTGTGTTCCCACAGAACCTCATGGACTCATCTTCCAGGACATGGGCTTTACAGTTTATGAACACACCTTCTGGGACTCTGCGCATCTGTGCTTGGAACCCAACATGCTCCTCGATGTGGTGGAGGTAGAGGTTCCCCCGCTCTCAGCAGCGTCTCCCCAGACCTGGTTTACAGCTTCCCTTTTCTCCTAATCACCCCCTCTACCCCGACTCCGGTCATCCAAGACCTTTTATAGGCTCGGATTCACAGCCCTTTAGTAGGAACCCACGTGGAGGATGGCTTCTCCTCCCAGCATCCCCCTGTCGTGACCTGTGTGGTCAGGGAGGCACCGACAGGACAGTCTTTCCCTGCAGCATGCCCCACATGGCTGCGTCTTTGTGATCGGGAGTATCGGCAACTGTCAGCTGACCCCGCATCAGTGGACACAGTTGATGACCCTGATGAAGGTGAGCGTGCCTCCCGCCTGGCTCCCCTCCGTCTCAGCACCTCTCATGCCTCCGGGAGTCCCTCCCCCTTCTCATTCTCTTTTTCTCCTACAGAGCAAGGAGATATTTCCATTTTTTGACATTCCCTATCAAGGTTTATCCACCGGTGACCTGGAGGAAGATGCTAGATTCTTACACTACTTTGTGTCTCAAGGCTTTGAGTTCTTCTGCAGCCAGTCTCTATCCAAGAATTTTGGCATTTATGGTACGTCATGGGCAGGGGGAGCAGGGATGGCCTGATGGCGCCACACCTGGGGCACAGGACACGTTTGACGTCTCCTACCCTCTGGAGAGAGCCCAGAGCCCCGGAGCACCCCAGGGCAGCTTGGAGGCCGAGGGAAAGGGCACTGAGCTACATGTCAGGGTCTGTGGTACGATCTCAGCTCAGCTGCTAAAGCTGACTCCAGTTAAATCATCTCATACCCCTTAGGCTTCTGTTTCTTCAACTGGAAGATGAGGGGCAGGGACTTAGCAATGTTTCAAGTCCCTTTCACCTTTTAAAAAAACACAACTTTTTGCAATCTATTTATTTTTGGCTGTGCTGGCTCTCTGTTGCTGTGCTTGGGCTTTCTCTGGTTGCGGTGCATGGGCCTCTCACTGCGGTGGTTTCCCTTGTTGCAGAGGGTTGGCTCTAGGGCACAGGGGCTCAGTGGTGGTGGTTCCCGGGCTTTAGAGTCCAAGCTCAGTAGTTGTGGTGCAGGGCCTTAGTTGCTCCGTGGCATGCAGAATCTTCCTGGACCAGGGATTGAACCCATGTCCCCTGCATTGGCAGGTGGATTCTTAACCACTGGACCACAGGGAGGGGCTGCCTTCCACCTTTAAGACTCTTACTTGCGCCTACTTTTCTTGGCAAGAAGAGCCTGCGCTGACTTCTTGGGGCCTGGATGGGGCCTTCTTGGTGAGGCTGGGTGGAGGGCCCTGTCGTCCAGCCCTCCCCTCTGCAAGGCTGGAGGCAGAGACTGAGGGCACGGCCCGGGAACGGTGGGGGTGCTGAGACACGGTGGGGGTGCTGTCTGTCCCATTGCTGCAGACGAAGGAGTGGGTACGCTCGTGGTGGTGGCACTCAACAACCAGCTCCTGCTGCGCGTCCTCTCCCAGCTGATGACCTTCGCGCGGGCCCTGTGGCTCAACCCTCCCACCACGGGTGCTCGCATCATCACCTCCGTCCTCTGTAACCCTGCTATGCAGGGAGAATGGTAAGGCCAGGGAGAGGGGCAGGACAGATGGGCAGAGGCTCTGCATTCCCACAGACCCGCTGACTCACAGGATGCCCTGGCTGCTTCCCTTCCTGCCCACGTTGCCTCTTTTACTGAGGAGCCCCAGTGGCAGTGCTGAAGGTTGGGGGAGTGGGTAACGGGATGCTCTTTGGGGGCACAGGTCGGCTTATTATCGAATTGTTTGAATGCTCTCAGTTGGCAAGAGATTATGAGGAAGCACCAAGGACCTGCTCCTCTGGCAAAGTCGGCTGGAGAGTCTGCTCCCCTTGCTTACATTAATATGGGCTGAAACCCGCTCCTGTTTATAACCATCCCAGATGGATGCTTACTTTTAAAGGGAGAAGAGGGGAAAGGCAATGAAGAGGTCGAGAGCCTGGGGAGACCTTACGCTCTCCACTTCTTGCTGTCCTTCCCTTGGCAGGAGACAGAGTCTGGAAGGGGTTGTAGAGAATGTCATGATGACCAAGGAAAAGGTGAAGGAGAAGCTCCGGCTTCTGGGAACCCCTGGCTCCTGGGATCACATCACTGAGCAGAAAGGGTCCCACAGCTATCTTGGACTCAACTGTAAGTACCTAGGAAGGGACAGCTCTCTCGTTTCTGACCTTGGATTTGGGCTTGTATTTGAGCATAAACTTCATGGACTAGGTAACCCATCCCTAGCTTCACCTCAGACTTTGATTCTTTCCTGAGGAAAGTGGAGCTGCTTTGGGACTCTTGTGGTTCCCCAGAAATCCTGAGACTTCCTGCCGTCCATAATTCACCCTGGGCTAGAGGGGAGCAGGATGGTACCAGCCTAGGATCTGAGACCCTATGGTCGTCACCAGCCCAACAGGTGGAATACCTGATCAGTGAAAAGCATATCTATATCCCCAAGAACAGTCGGATCAACTTCACCTGTATCAATTCCTACAACATAGATTACATCACTTCGAGCATCAATGAGGCTGTCTGCTTCACAAAGGACTCAGAGAAATAGCTTCTGAAAGTAAATGACCCCTGATTGGAATAAAGCTTTAGTCTTTACAAAAGTCCTGTGCTGATTATTCATTGCTATAGTTCATTTCTCTGCAGAGCACTCTCTCTCTCCCCATCTATCTATAAAGTATTGGCCTGGCCTCAGCAAAGAGGGGTAAAAAAGACCCAGAGAAGAAGGGAATGTTTGCATTCACTGACCATCTTGTATTTGTTGAGCACCTACCATACCATATATTGGGCTTCCCTTGTAGCTCAACTGGTAAAGAATCTGCAATGTGGGAGACCTGGGTTCGATCCCTGGGTTGGGAAGCTCTCCTGGAGAAAGGAAATACCCACTCCAGTATTCCGGTCTGGAGAATTCCAAGGAAATGTATAGTCCATGGGGTTGCAAAGAGTTGGACACGACTGAGTGACTTTCACATACCATACTGAGGCCTGACCTGGTGTCTTAGTCCATTTGGGCTGCTGTAACAAAATATCATAGACTGGGTGTCCTGTTAACAACAGAACTTCATTACGAGTCTTAGATTTCTGGAAGCTGAGAAGGCCGGGATCAAGTTACCAACAGATTCGGTGCCTAGAGAAAGCCTATCTCTTGGTTCATAAGCAGCGCCTCTGGCTGCAACCTCACATGGTGGGAGGAGTGAGGGATCCCTGGGGCCTCTTCTATGAGGGCACTATACCCATTCATGAGGGCCCCTCCTTCATGACCTAATGACATCCCAGTACCATCACATCGGAGCTTAGGTTCCAACATATGCTTTTTATTATTATTTTTTTTTTTTGGCTGCACATGGGCTTTCTCTAGTTGCAGTGAGCAGGGGCTGCTCTCCAGTTGTAGTCCCCAGGCTTCTCTTGTTGTGGAGCACGGACTCTAGAACACATGCTCAGTAGTTGTGGCACATGGGCTTAGTTGCTCTGTGGCATGTGGAATCTTCCTGGACCAGGAATCAAACCTTCGTTCCGTGCATTGGCCTGCAGATTCTTAACCACTGGTCCACCAGAGAAGCCCCAGCATATGCATTTTGAGGGGATACAAATATGCAGACCATAGGATACAGGCATCAAAAGCTATGTAAAAAGCAGACACAGTCCAGTTCATTTCCTCTGGAAGTTTACAATCTAGTTGGAGAATGAGCCTTGCATGTAGGCATGCAAAGTCGCTTCTGTCGTGTCTGACTCTTTGCCACCCTTAGAACCTGGGACATAGGAATCTTCAAAAGACCTGAGAGAATAATCTTCATCTGTGGATAAATACCGACTCAAGATAAATTCATCTCGTATTTGTTGAACACCTACCATACCATATATTGGGCTTCCCTTGTAGCTCAGTTGGTAAAGAATCTGCAATGTGGGAGACCTGGGTTCGATCCCTGGGTTGGGTTGGGAAGCTCTCAAGATAAATTCACCGACTCAAGATAAATACCGACTCAAGATAAATTCACTCTAAGCCACTAAAGTGACTATTGGGAGTCTGTTAATACATAGAACTCTGCAAACCCCTAGCAGTTATGACGACACCCTTCACACCAGCTGGGGAAAGACAACTCACATGGTAAAAATGGAGCTAATCATAAGAGATGACATGTAAATAAGCAAGTCTCAGGGTAAGGTTAACCTAGCAGGACTTAAGTGCCCAAACTTCATATATTCTAAGGGACTTCAGGAATGGCCCTTGACCAGTGGCTGAGAAATGAAGTCTGAGCTCTCCGAGTTTCCTGCCTGACAAGAGTGGCTTTGTGTGATGAAGCCCTTGGGTCATTCTGTGCCAGCTGGGTGTCTGGGGCTGGAGACTGAGGAGTTGAGGTCAGTTATACAGGCCCTGCATGCCCACGTGATTGAGACCCCCGTAAAAACTTGTGGTGTGCCTCACTGGCAACACCTCACACGTACTGTCACATGTTGGTGCTGGGAGAATTGAGCACTGTCTGTGCAATTGGAACCGGACGGGTGGACAGGAAACTGGAAGCTTCTGCCTGGTATCTCCCGGATTCCATCCTATCTACCCTTTTCCTTTGCTAATTTCAGTCTGTATCCTTTCACCGTAATAAACTGTAACTACGAGTGTAACAGCACGAGGATTTAGGCAAGTCCATTTTTAGCTTCTTTGAATTCCCTGAAGATTGTTCTCACAGGGAGTGCAGACAAAGTGAGCAGCCTTGTGGGGTTGGGCTTAAGATCCCCAAATGTATTTGTAAAGGCTGGGAGGCTCCTGCCTGGAAAATAAATAGTTCCTTTCCCCTAAATTTTAATTCTTGTGAGAGGAAGCAGAGATTCTGTCTAGAGGTCTTGTAAGTGAGCAGGATTGCAAACAAGTTCATAGAGCAAGTGGGGTCATCTCCTCTGGTTTCCTGGTGCTTAAAGATGAATTTATCTTGAGTCGGTATTTATCCACAGATGAAGATTATTCTCTCAGGTCTTTTGAAGATTCCTATGTCCCAGGTTCTAAGGGCTTCTAATCTGAATGCCAGAAGATTTCTAGAAAAACCCTTAGTGCCTGTGGATCGCGTTTTTAACTGTCCTCAAAGCATAAAGATAGAATTTATTCAGCCAGGCACTCCCCAACCTCCTGAGCCTAATAAAATGATCCTAGTGACTTTCAGGTTATGTATCGATATATATTTATATTCAAAAAAATTTGGAAGGATAAGCTTCTAAGGCATCTCTGACTGATGGGATTACAAATAACATTCATATTTGTGTATTTTAACTTTTATATGAAAAACTACTTTTAAAAAACATATATATGAGGTTAGTCTTGGTGATTGGATTTGCATGGCTTTCGGAGAAATAAACTTTAAAAGAAAATATTAAAATAATAATAATTATTATTTTTGGCTGCTCCACCTGGCTTTCAGGACCTCAGTTTCCCCTACCAGGGACTGAACCTGGGCCATGTCAGTGAAAGCCTGTCATCCTAACCACTAGCCCACCAGTGCGTAGAGTATGGGCATGCACGCTTGGTCATGTCTGACTCCTTGCAACCCCATGGACTGTAGCCCGTCAGGCTCCTCTGTCCATGGGATTTCCCAGACAAGAATACTGGAGTGGGTTGCTATTTCCTACACCAGGGGATCTTCCCAACCCAGGGATCGAACCTGTGTCTCCTGCATCTCCTGCGTTGGTAGTCAGATTTTTTTTTTTTTTTTTTTTTTTTTTACCACTGAGCCACCTGGGAAGCCCTACTAGCCCACCAGGGAACTCCCTAAAATAAGTTATTTTGAACTTTTACTTTAAAAGTTTTATTAACAAAGATTACATAGCGGCATTACTAATGAAAGTTTGTGAACATCTTAAGAGCTGAACAATATGGATATAGTGAAGGAATCATATCAACTTAGTGGAATATTATGCATTCATTAAAATGATCATTATTAATACCAGGTAAGAAGGCAATGGCAACCCACTCCAGTACTCTTGCCGAGAAGGTCCCATGGATGGAGGAGCCTGGCAGGCTGCAGTCCACAGGATTGCTAGGAGTCGGACATGACTTCACTTTCACTTTTCACTTTCATGCATGGGAGAAGGAAATGGCAACCCACTCCAGTATTCTTGCCTGGAGAATCCCAGGGACGGGAGAGCCAGGTGGGGTGCCATCTATGGGGTCACACAAAGTCGGACACGACTGAAGCGACTTAGCAGCAGCAGCAGTACACTTACATGCAACCAGTGAAATACTTATATAATAAGTAATAAGAATACAGAATTCCATGCATATAAGCCAGGAGTAATATGAAAGACTGAAAATAATGATTTGTTAGGAACAGTAGGAGGTGGGCAATTTTTCCATTTGGATTTCTTCATTCTGGGTGGTGATAACAGGGGAAGAAATATTTTTTCACTTTTTATTCCTGGGAGCCAGTCTTTCTTTGAAACGCAGCGTAGGACACTGGAGACATGGGAGCTTGGGTTGAGTAAACTGTCAGTGAATGCATCTGGTTCTTCCAAGGAGTCCAGACTGTAACAATGACCTTTACTATCATAGCTGATGGTTGTGGAATGCTACCTGGAGCTGCACTATTTAAGCACTTTAGGTCCATCTTCTCACTTAATCCTCATTTCAAGCAGGTTAAGTTAATATTATTATTATCATCCTTGTTTACAGTATTGGTGAGCACCAGTAACCTGTCCAGATTGGGTCACACAGCTGACAAGAGCTGCAGACCAGCCTTGGTGCCTTGACCCCTGCTTCGGGGTGCTGCCTTCCCCCAGGCAGGCTGCTTCCATTACCCCTTCATTCTTGCCCCCCAACCCCCAGGAGGTAATAAGCACCCAGAGCAGAGCCCAGAGGGAGACTGTTAGGGTCTAGAGGGGCCTCCAGGGTCCATGAGCCCGGAGCCAGGTGTACCGCCTGCCTTGCAGAGAATTAAGAGCTGCACAACTATTTGCCCCCCAAGCCCCCACCCTCCCCTCCCCTGCCTTCCCCGCCCAGCAGATACAGCCCTCTGCTTAGAGATCAGGACAAGGAGATGAAGGAACCAGAAGAGGGAGCGATGGGTCCACAGGCTTTCTTAGGACTGGAAAACCCTACTGGAGAAGGTGGGCACCACCAACAGCTCTAGGGTAGCGGGTTGGGACTTCTCTGACTGCCCAGTGGTTAGGGCTCCGGGTTCCCAACACAGGAGGCACCGGTTTGATCCTTGGTGGGAGAACTAAGATCCCCTGTGCTGCGCTGCACATAAAATAAAATGCACAGTCTGTGTCTGGCGAGACTGCCTGGAGGCCAGGTTTCAGACTCCGGGGCTGACAATTCTGCACCGACACTGCGGTTCTGCTTTCCCTGGCGCCAGGCAGGTTCCTCCCGTGGACCCCACTGGCCCAGGCATCTTCAATTGCCTGATGTATGAGTGTTGGGGGTCAGGGAGCCAGGGAGGAAGTATTCCACGGTGTGCTCATCTTTCCCTCCTACATCTGCCATCCGGGGAGTCTTGGTCTTCAAGTGAATTCACCTCTGTCGGTGCCCTGAGACTCCAAGGTTATCCCCGCCAGGACGCGCCAGGATTCCAGAAGATTCCAAAGGATCCAGGGATGAGTGTCCCCTAGTCTCTACTCACGCTTGCGGGCGCCGAGTCCAGCAGTTTGTGATTGCGTGCCCTGAGCTTTCCCAGCATTTCTGGGGCTGCCTTCTCCCTTTTTACATTGGCTGTAGGTCCAGCAAGACCTTCCACTGAAAGAAAACCTGCGAGGTTGTTCCCGATTTTCAATGGGCGGCAAGTGGCTGCAAATGGCTGCAAATGTACCAGGAGAAGCCCGAACGGGGCGCTGCTTGTGGGAAACCCAGTCCTCCGTAGGTAGAGATGGCCCCAAGGCTCGCCTCCAAATCCCGGTTGTCTGTGTGTGTGTTGGAGGGAGGCAGGGTTGGGAGGACCCCCAACTTGGGCTGAGGAAAGTGGAGGATGGGGTTCTGTGATGGGGCAAGCGAGGAGGCCCCAGGACCAGAGAGGACCCTGGAAGAACTGGAAGGTACCCCAGAACAGAGCATCCGACTGCGGGTGGCGGGTGGCGGGGTTACCGGCCCAACCACCCGCTGGCGGGTGGAAGGGAGCCGAGGGCTGGGAGAAAGGCGTTTTCTACTTAGGAATAGGTCTGGGACCCTGTTCGAAGGCTGGGGCTCGCGTCCCGGACGAGGCTGGAGGGCCGATCAGCGGTGCTATGGGGGTAGGTGCCCTGGTGGAGGACGGGCTCGGGACTGCTCGTGAGCGCCCCCAGCAGGCTTCGCCTTCGCTCGCGGTTCTCCTCCTGCCTGGGAACTAGAGTCTTCCTGGGCAGCCTACTCCTCTCTCGACGTGGAGGTGTTAACAAGAACCCTTATCCCGTCCCGTGATTTGAGATCTAAGCGCCATTCTCTCGCTTTCTCACCACGGTCCAGCCTCACCGGTCTTTTTCCAGTTCCTCCAGTATAAACAAGCCTTCCTTTCTCAGGGCCTTGGCAGTCTCTCCTGCTTTCTCTGCTTTTTGCAAGGTCTGTTCTTTCTCATCGTATGGCCTCCAGCTCTCAGCTTAAATGTTGCCCCCCGCCCCCCACTCCTCTCCCTCAACACACTCAAGGGTTTTTAGGTAACCAGCCTATAAAGTATGGGCTTCCTTGGTGTCTCAGATGGTAAAGATCAGCCTGCAAGGCTGGGGACCAGGGTTCCATCCCTGGTTCAAGAAGATCCCCTGGAGAAGGGAATGTCAACCCACTCCAGTATTCTTGCCTGGAGAAGCCCATGGACAGAGGAGCCTGACGGGCTACAATCTATGGGGTAGCAAAAAGTCGGACAGAGCTGAGCGACTAATACTCACAATCTGCAAAGTAAGGTCTCCCCTCCTCCGCAAACACCTCATTTCCTTTACTTCTTGCTGGCTTTATACTTCTTGCTGCAGTTTGTATTTATTTTGCTTTATTCTCTAACTTTGCCAATTTAACGTATAATAGTTCAAGGAACTGGAGAAGGAAATGGCAACCCACTCCAGTGTTCTTGCCTGGAGAATCCCAGGGACGGGGGAGCCTGGTAGGCTGCCGTCTATGGGGTCGCACAGAGTCGGACATGACTGAAGCGACTTAGCAGCAGCAGCAGCAGCTCAAGGAACATATTTGTGCTGTCAAACCTGTGACTGGCACATAAGATTATTTCTCCAGTATTTGTGATAGCATTTTTATTAACTAATGGCCTCCTTGCTCCTTAGAACATTAGGACCAGAAGATGCCTCCTGGGATAGGGCAGTCTGCAGAAACCTGTGCTGTCTGCAGCAGCTCCAATCTACTGGGGTATTGGGTTGGTACCTAAGTATGGTCTTCATTTCCTGACTCCTCCCTTAGAGACAAAGTCAGCTACTTCTGAGGGTCAGGATTCCTGGGCCCTTGCATGGGAATTCATAGCATCAATTAAAAAAAAAATGTTGGGACTTCCCTGGTGGTCCAATGGCTAGTACACTGCCAAAGCAGGGGTCCTGGTTAAATCTCTAATCATGGAACTAGATCCTACGTGCAGCAGCAAAGACCCGGCACAGCCAAATAAATAAATAAACAATATTTTAAAAATCTTAAGATCATATATATTTTTTTCAGAATCAAGAGGAACTTGAGCTATGAGACAGGGAATAGATGTTAGACCTAGAAGGAGAATGATATTAAAAATGATACAAGGGTAGGGATGTAAAGAGTTATAGAGTCTGGTTGCACAAGAATGTGAGTGTCCTTAACACTACTGGACTTGCTTGCTGGTGCTCAGTTGTGCCCGCTTCTTTGTGATCTCATGGACTGTAGCCCGCCAGGCTCCTCTGTCCCTGGAATTTTCCAGGGAAGAACTGGAGTGGGCTGCCATTTCCTCCTCCCGGGAATCTTCCTGATTCAGGGATTGAACTGGAGTCTCCTGCATCTCCTGCAATGGCAGAAGGATTCTTTACCACTGCTCCACTCGGGAAGCCCCTTGGACTACTGTACCGTACAACTTAAAACATGTACATTTTATACTGTATATAGCACAGGGAACTCTTCTCAATACTCTGTAATGGCCTATATGGGAAAAGAATCTAAAAACTAGTGGATATATATAGATGTATAGCTGATTCATCTTTCTGTACAGCAGAAACTAACACAGCATTGTAAATCAACTATACTCCAAGAAAATTGTTTTAAAAAATGTAAATTTAGTATTATGTGTGTTTTACCACTACTAAAAAAAAAAGTTACTGGGCAACAACACATTGTCCATGAGAACTTTTAGGCGGTCTACCCTACGAGTCCCTTCACTGCTAACCACCCTTTCCCACCAGGAAAGTGCAGAAGTTCAATGATAGAATTTGGGTTTAGGACCTGTCTTATCAACAGTATGTTGGGTATCGCTGATGTGGTTGGTGTGGGGATGGGGTGAGCATTCAGTTCAGTTCAGTTCAGTCACTCAGTTGTGTCCAATTCTTTGTGACTCCACAGACTGCAGCATGCCAGGCTTCCCTGTCCATCGCCAACTCCTGGAGTTTACTCAAACTTATGTCCATTGAGTTGGTGATGCCATCCAACCAGCTCATCCTCTGTCATCCCCTTCTCCCGCCTTCAATCTTTCCCAGACTCAGGGTCTTTTCAAATGAGTCAGTTCTTCACATCAGGTGGCCAAAGTATTGGAGTTTCAGCTTCAGCATCAGTCCTTCCAATGAATATTCAGGACTGATTTCCTTTAGGATGGACTGGTTGGATCTCCTTGCAGTGCAAGGGATTCTCAAGAGTCTTCTCCAACAGCACAGTTGAGGTGAGCATCAAGCTTTGGGAAAAGGGTGGGTTTTGATGGAGGAGGGGTTGGAGTGGAGTAGGCAGCTTTTGAACTGTGGTGTTGGAGAAGACTCTTGAGAGTCCCTTGGACTGCAAGGAGATCTGACCAGTCCATTCCAAAGGAGATCAGCCCTGGGATTTCTTTGGAAGGAATGATGCTAAAGCTGAAACTCCAGTACTTTGGCCACCTTGTGTGAAGAGTTGACTCATTGGAAAAGACTCTGATGCTGGGAGGGATTGGGGGCAGGAGGAGAAGGGGACGACAGAGGATGAGATGGCTGGATGGCATCACCAACTCGATGGACGTGAGTTTGAGTGAACTCCGGGAGATGGTGATGGACAGGGAGGCCTGGCATGCTGCCATTCATGGGGTCACAAAGAGTCGGACACGACCGAGCGACTGAACTGAACTGCACTGAACTGAGGCAGGGGACACGGAGCCGTCTCCATGGCCTGCCCGGTTGTCCTGCTCAATCTTTGCTTCTCCCACTAGGCTCATGGGTGCAGTGGGAGGGAAACTCTTTCCTCTCTAAACGGGACTCTCCCAGGCTCACACGCATCGGCTCTCTCCCATTTCTCGACTTTTGAGACGGTAGGTGGTGCTGTTTAGCAAACTTAGGAACTGGGAAGAAGAATCCTGAATTCTCAATTTGAGAAGTCGGGCAGCTCTAGCCTGGCAATTCTCTCCTTCCACCGGCCAGGCAGAGGAGGGTGGGGGAGAGGAACCTCCTTCCTCCTCAACCTCTAAACAACTCCTTAGCTGGCCCCAGGGAGGCGGAGCCCTGGATCTGCTCTCAGGCGTCCTTCCCACATGTGCTGGCATCCCTGATGTCTTTGGAATGCAGTTCAGGTGAAGGCCTGGGTGGGGGCCACCTGCAGCTTGTCTAGGAGGGGTCAGGAAATTTGGAGGTGTTTTCACATTGCCCTCCACCCGCCAGGCTGACTCATTCTCCATCCAGCTTGGAGGTGGCCTCAATGACTGCCTGCTTCTCCTGGTGCTAGGAGTCTCCCTTTTCGCCGAAAGCTCAAATTGCTCTGAGACATCTTCGAGGCCACAGTAAAACAGCAAACACCTGAAAGCCATCTCCTTAAGCTTATTTTTAAAAATTATTTATTTATGTTTGGCTGCACTGGGTCTTTGTTGCTGCATGCAGGCTTTCTCTATTGCATTGAGCGGGGGCTACTCTTTATTGCGGTGCGTGGTCTTCGCATTGCGATGGCTTCTCATTGCAAAGCACAGGCCCTAGGGTGCTGGGACACTCTGTAGTTGTGGCTCAGCAGCTTAGTTGTCCCCTCTGTTGGCAGGCGAATTCTTAACCGATGGACCACCAGGGAAGTCCCTCCTTAAACATATTTTTAATTTTTAGGCTTCGGTCCAGTGATTGCAGGTTCCGGAAAGCCTGTGCAGGGACTGGTCGGTGAACTTGGCTGTGCTCTCCCCATGGGTTAGAGCACCGGGTTAGGTAGGAGGTATGCTTCTGTCCTGGGAATCCGGATTTGATTGTTTCACTGGGCTTTGTCCCCAACAATGACAGGATTCTGGGGAATGAAAACAACACTGGTTTGACAGCTTCAGCAAGTTTTTAAGAGCCCAGAGCCCAGCGTGACCTTGGGGCTCCATGGGCTGTCGCTCACTCTTAGCACAGTTTCACGCCCCTACTCGTGTTTTTCCTCTGCTTCGCCTTTTTCTAGTACTGATCTAATTTATGTGCTTTAACTTCGTTATGTGGTTTTGTACGCAGCCTTAAGTCCTTTGAAACAAGATAGGGTAAATAAATAGACAGAGAAACAGGGCTCTGAAAGGTTAGATGCTCTGATATCGGCTGAACTTTGTGCTAACATAAGAAAATGACTCCATCCCTCAGCTACCATAACATCCAGAATCTTTCATGGCTGACGACAGAGAGAGGATCTGCTTATGGGAAAAGGTGACAGAACAACAGAGCCTTGACTTTGACTTCCACCCTGGCACTTCTGGGGCTTCCCCCAGCGTCTTTCTAAGGTTGCTGCTGTTACCACCAAACCTTAGGGTGGGGTGGGGGCCGAGGATGCTGTGTCCCTTTAACTGTTTTGCTGTGGTGGACTTGTGACCTTTACTTTAAAACTCCCTGCAGAGCTTCTCAAGCTCTAAACCCAGAAGGTCAGAACGTGTGAAATGACTTCTAAACAGATAAGCAAAATGGAGGCAGAACAGGGAACTAGGTCATCCAAGTGACAGTTTAGGAATTTTTATTTCATTTTCCATTAGAGGGGCCCCTCTTCCCTAGTCTTTAGCCTACCTGAAGACAGTGCTACCATCTTAGGATATACGCACACATCTCTTCCAAATCTAGAGAGCTAGCGAGCAAGGCCTAGACAGAACGAGGGAACATCCTTATCTGCCAGTCCTTTCCTGGTTTCATTTTCTATTGCGCATCTGCCTCTCTTGACACTTGGAATGATGCCTTTCAGGGATGTTCCTGTCAAAACAATGCACTATTCTTAATACTAGTTACAAACAATAACCTCAGATATGCAGATGACACCACCCTTATGGCAGAAAGTGAAGAACTAGAGAGCCTCATGATGAAAGTGAAAGAGGAGAGTGAAAAAGTTGGCTTAAAACTCAACATGCAGAAAAAAAAAAAAAAAGATCATGGCATCTAGTCCCATCACTTCATGACAAATAGATGGGAAAACAATGGAAACTGAGAAACTTTATATTTTGGGGCTCCAAAATCACTGCAGATGGTGACTGCAGCCATGAAATTAAAAGGCGCTTGCTCCTTGGAAGAAAAGCTATGACCAACCTGGACAGCATATTAAAAAGCAGAGACACATTCAGTTCAGTTCAGTTCAGTGGCTCAGTCATGTCCGACTCTTTGTGATCCCATGGACTGCAGCACGCCAGGCCTCTTGGTCCATCACCAACTCCTGGAGTTTACTCAAACTTATGTCCACTGAGTCGATGATGCCATCCAACTATCTCATCCTCTGTCATCCCCTTCTCCTCCTGCCTTCAATCTTTCCCAGCCTCAGGGTCTTTTTCAATGAGTCAGTTCTTCCCAGCACGTGGCCAAAGTATTGGAGTTTCAGCTTCAGTATTAGTTCTTCCAATGAATATTCAGGACTGATTTCCTTTAGGATGGACTGGTTGGCTTTCTTTGCAGTCCAAGGGACTCTCGAAAGTCTTTTCTAACACCACAGTTCAAAAGCATCAATTCTTCGGTGCTCAGCTTTCTTTATAGTCCAACTTTCACATCCTTACATGACTACTGGAAAAACCATAGCTTTGACTAGATGGACCTTTGTTGGCAAAGTAATGTTTCTGCTTTTTAATATGCTGTCTAGGTTGGTTATAACTTTTCTTCCAAGGAGCAAGTGCCTTTTAATTTCATGGCTACAGTCACCATCTGCAGTGATTTTGGAGCCCAAGAAAATGAAGTCTGTCACTGTTTCCACTGTTTCCTCACCTATTTGCCATGAAGTGATGGGACCAGATGCCATAATCTTAGTTTTCTGAATTGTGAGTTTTAAGCCAAACTTTTCACTCTCCTCTTTCACTCTCATCAAGAGGCTCTTTAGTTCTTCTTCACTTTTTGCCATAAGGGTGGTGTCATCTGCGTATCTGAGGTTACTGATTTTTCTCTCAGCAATCTTGATTCCAGCTTGTTCTTCATCCAGCCCAGCATTTCACATGATGTACTCTGCGTATAAGTTAAATAAGCAGGGTGAAAATATATAGCCTTGACGTACTCCTTTCCCTATTTAGAACCAGTCTGTTCCATGTCCGTTTCTAACTGTTGCTTCCTGACCTGCATACAGATTTCTCAAGAGGCAGGTCAGGTGGTCCGGTATTCCCATCTCTTTAAAAATTTTCCACAGTTTGTTGTGATCCGCACAGTCAAAGGCTTTGGCATAGTTAATAAAGCAGAAATAGATGTTTTTTTCTGGAACACTCTTGCTTTTTCTATGATCCAATGGATGTTGGCAATTTGATCTCTGGTTCCTCTGCCTTTTCTAAATCCAGCTTGAACATCTGGAAGTTCACAGTTCATGTACTGTTGAAGTCAGGCTTGGAGAATTTTGAGCATTACTTTACTAGCATGTGAGAGGAGTGCAATTGTGCAGTAGTTTGAGCATTCTTTGGCATTGCCTTTCTTTGGGACTGGAATGAAAACTGCCCTTTCCAGTCCTGTGGCCACTGCTGAGTTTTCCAAGTTTCCTGGCATATTGAGTGCAGCACTTTCGCAACTTCATCTTTTAGGATTTGAAATAGCTCAACAGGAATTCCATCACCTCCACTAGCTTTGTTCATAGTGATGCTTCCTAAGGTCCACTTGAATTCGCATTCCAGGATGTCTGGCTCTAGGTGAGTGATCACACCATTGTGGTTATCTGGGTCATGAAGATGTTTTTTGTACAGTTCTTTTGTGTATTCTTGCCACCTCTTCTTAATATCTTCTGCTTCTGTTAGGTCCATACCATTTCTGTCCTTTATTGAATCCATCTTTGCATGAAATGTTCCCTTGGTATCTCTAATTTTCTTGAAGAGATCTCTAGTCCTTCCCATTCTATTATTTTCCTCTATTTCCTTGCACTGATCACTGAGGAAGTCTTTCTTATCTCTCCTTGCTATTCTTTGGTACTCTGCATTCAAATGGGTATATCTTTCCTTTTCTCCTTTGCTTTTCACTTCTCTTCTTTTCTCAGCTATTTGTAAGGCCTCCCAGACGGCCATTTTGCTTTTTTGCATTTCTTTTTCTTCGGGATGGTCTTGATCCCTGTCTCTTGTACAATGTCATGAACCTCCATCCATAGTTCATCAGGCACTCTGTCTATTAGATCTAGTCCCTTAAATCTATTTCTCACTTCCACTGTATAATCATAAGGGATTTGATTTAGGTCATACCTGAATGGTCTAGTGGTTTTCTCTACTTTCCTCAATTTAAATTTGAATTTGGCAATAAGGAGTTCATGATCTGAGCCACAGTCAGCTCCCAGCCTTGTTTTTTGCTGACTGTATAGAGCTTTTCCATCTTTGGAGAGGATTGAATATAATAAATATATATCAAATTGAATATAATCAATCTGATTTCAGTATTGACTATCTGGTGATGTCCATGTGTAGAGTCTTCTCTTGTGTTGTTGGAAGAGAGTGTTTGCTATGACCAGTGTGTTCTCTTGGCAAAACTTTATTAGCCTTTGCCCTGCTTCATTCTGTACTCCAAGGCCAAATTTGCCTGTTACTCCAGGTGTTTCTTGACTTCCTACTTTTGCATTCCAGTCCCCTATAATGAAAATGACATCTTTTTGGGGGTGTTATTTCTAGAAGGTCTTGTAGGTCTTCATAGAACTGTTCAACTTCAGCATTACTGATTGGGGCATAGACTTGGATTACTGTGATATTGAATTATTTGCCTTGGAAACGAACAGAGATCATTCTATCATTTCTGAGATTCATCCAAATACTGCATTTCAGACTCTTTTGTTGACTGTGGTGGCTACTCCATTTCCTCTAAGGGATTCTTGCCCACAGTAGTAGATATAATGGTCATCTGAGTTAAATTCACCCATTCCAGTCCATTTTAGTTTGCTGATTCCTAGAATGTCGACGTTCCCTCTTGCCATCTTCTGTTTGACTACTTCCAATTTGCCTTGATTCATGGACCTAACATTCCAGGTTCCTATGCAATATTGTTCTTTACATTATTGGACTTTGCTTCTATCACCAGTCACATCCACAACTGGGTGTTGTTTTTGCTTTGACTCCATCTCTTAATTCTTTCTGGAGTTATTTCTCCACTGATCTCCAGTAGTGTATTGGGCACCTACCAACCTGGGGAGTTCATCTTTCAGTGTCCTATCTTTTTGCCTTTTCATACTGTTCATGGAAAGAAAGCTGAGCACTGAAGAATTGATGCTTTTGAACTGTGGTGTTGGAAAAGAGTCTTGAGAGTCCCTTGGACTGCAAGGAGATCCAACCAGTCCATCGTGAAGGAAATCATTTCTGAATAGTCATTGGAAGGCCTGATGTAGAAGCTGAAACTCCAATACCTTGGCCAACTGTTGTGAAGAACTGACCCATTGGAAAAGACCCCGATGCTGGGAACGATTGAAGGCAGGGGGAGAAGGGGATGACAGAGGATGAGATGGTTGAATGGCATCACCGACTCAATGGACATGACTTTGAGTAAACTCCAGGACTTGGTGATGGACAGGGAGGCCTGGCATGCTGCAGTCCATGGGGTCGCAAAGAGTCGGACACGACTGAGCAACTGAACTGAACAAACCCGAGCTATTCTCAAACTGTAAGACCACCCATCCCCTTCCCCCACAGGTGGTCCTTCCTTTCCTAGAATCACTTTCAAATCAGATGATGCTTCACAGCCTCCAGCACCAGCCCTGGCTTTCGGTTTTAACTCACAATTTTCTCTTCCAATCTTTTTTTTTATTCTTTACACCAGATTTTTATTCACTCATTCAAGCACCTTCTTTTCCATGTGGTTCAAGTGGTAGAGGTTACAATCTATTACTACTAGTACAAAACAGAATCAATCAACATTCTTACAATATTGAAAGACTAGGATCATTCCTAACACTACTTTGCTTTACTTCTTACTCCTAAATTTTAAGTCATCCATTCCTTCAATATGCAATCTCAGCATTATCGAAACAATGTTTTATATCTAGAGATTTTCTAAACTTTGTAGGGAACTAGATCTATAAACTGGAAGATTATTTTTTGGTTATTAATACAAAAAAACGATTATTTCTGAGGTTTACAAGCTAATTATTGTCTGCAAAACTGAGTATTCTTCCTCTATACAAAGGTAACCAACTTAACTTCTCATTAGAAAAGAAAATAACCAAACAACAAACACAAAATAAGAAATTAGCCACAAAGCTACGGCTTGTTTCCCACTCAGAAAAAAAGTTTAACTGGTAACAAATAAGGTACAATTTCCATAAGTGGATATTTTTTTAAACTTGTAAGTTTTCCATTTCTAATACAGAAGAGTTGAGACACTTTTCTAATCAGCTTAATCTGTCAGAAGATTTAATATCAATATTTATACCCTCAGTACTTTCTATTTTGCTTTTCTAGTCTTAAAAGATGAATGTAGCCATATCAAATACTTAGAAATAACTCCCTGCCTTCAATGAGGTATTTCAACCAAAGACCTGTGGTCAGAGACATCTCAATGTTGAAAAGTCATTTTTACCATACAAGTAGATTTCAAAGAAATTCTGAGACTAAGATCGTAGAGGGGCTTCCCAGGTGGCTCTAGTGGTAGAGAACCCGCCTACCAATGCAGGAGACATAAGAGACGAGGGTTTGATCCCTGGGTCTGGGAAGATCCCCTGGAGGTGGGTAATGGCAACCCACTCCAGTATTCTTGCCTGGAGAATCCCATGGACAGAGGAATCTGGCAGGCTGCAGTCTATAGCGTCATAGGAGTCAGACATGACTGAGCAACTGAGCACGCACACACTCAAGATCATAGAGATCTTTGGATACCATCCTTGCAGAATATTGAGGCTGGAAACAACTAGAGGACCTGCTGAAGTTTCCAGAGCTAAAGCGTCTACATTAAGATTGATGGCTGTTGATTCACAGACCACTCCTTTTCTCACCTCACTGCCCATATTGGTTTCTTAAACGTCTAAATAGAAGTGTAACTGTGCCTGGAATTTTCTTTACAGAAGTAGATGATATATATACACAAACACTCAATACATACATATATATACACATATGCAAGATAATAGAATTAGGAATTAAAGTATTCAAGGAATGACTCTGTGTTATGTACACAATTTTAACTGCTCATCTCAGGTGTCTTAAGATATGCACAGAAGCAAATCCAGATCACTAGTAGATGGAATGAATGAATGTGTCTGAAGGAGACGAAAGCTAAATGCAGAATTAGGGAAAACAATGAAATTTAGATGTGGTCCTACCCTTTATCTTTTCTTTGGCCATGCCCGAAGGCTTATGGGATCTTTGTTCCCCAACCAGGGATCAAACCCTGGCCCCTGGCAGTGAGAGAGCAGCATCCTAACCACTGGACCGTCAGAGAATCCTTGGTCCTATCTTTTATAAGTTCATGAAGGATAGACATGCTTAAATAATTCTAACATAAAGCAGATTTTGATGAACATTGTTACTGCTAACAATGTGTGTAAGTATGTATGGGTATATCGTTATATGTGTAGAGATAAGTAGTATCTCTAGAGATGGCATCATCTGAGATGAATTCTTGTGTCACTTTCAGCTTTTATATGTATTATATATATATGTATATACTACAAACAAATGGAGTTTATTCCAGTGATGTAGGGCTTGATCAATATTTAAAATTCATTGAAGATAATCTGTCATATTAACGGTAAAAAAATCACACTGTATTAATTGTATCAATTGTTATGTATTTCAGGTAGAATTTCAAGGAGATATAGAGAGTTCATGACAGTGTTTGTGTGCGTGTGTGGGCACTCAGTTGCTCAGTGGTGTCTCACTCTTTGTGACCTCATGAACTGTAGTCCACCAGGCTCTTCTGTCCATGGAATTTTCCAGGGAAAATTACTGGAGGGGACTGCCATTTCCTCCTCCAGCCATTTCCTCCTTCAGGGGATCTTCCAGACCCAGGGATTGAACCCAAGTCTCCTGCAGCTTCTGCACTGCAGGAGCCCCTGGAGAAACGCTATGACAATGTTTACAGATAGCAAAGGGTTCAAAGAGTTATAAAGGGCCTATGCTGCGCTTAGTTGCTCAGTCGTGTCTGACTCTGCGACCTCATGAACTGTAACCTGCCAGGCTCCTCTGTCCATGGGGATTCTCCAGGCCAGAATACTAGAGTGGGTAGCCTTTCCCTTCTCCAGGAGGTCTTCCCAACCCAGGGATCGAACCCAGGTCTTCCACATTGCAGGTAGATTCTTCACCGTCTGAGCCACTAGGGAAGCTGCTACTGCTGCTGCTAAGTCGCTTCAGTAGTGTCCGACTCTGTGCGACCCCATAGACGGCAGCCCACCAGGCTCCCCCATCCCTGGGATTCTCCAGGCAAGAACTCTGGAGTGGGGTGCCATTACCTTCTCTGGTACAAAGGGCTTAGGGGAGGGAAAATCAATTATATGGTGCTGTCATGAAAATGTGGCTTCAGGGTAAAGATGAAGCCAACTTTCACCCTTTCTGTGAAAAAGCCAGACTTATAAAAACTTTAAAGTCACTTTTTCCACAGTGGCCTCATAAGGAACCCTTGGTTTTACTCTATGTACATCTGATGAAGGAAATGCATTTCCAGTCCAGAACTCTCCTCTCCACCAGTCTGTTTACCAACCTCTTGGATGTCTCAAAGGTACCCAAAACTCAACAAGTCCAGATTGGAAACTGGTCCCTCTTCCCATGTTCCCTAGCTCAGTAATGGCACCAACGCCCACACAGTTATGCAAGCCAGCAGCCTGGAGCCAGATTATAATCTCCTGGAGGGCAGGGACCTGGGCCTGTCTTATTTTCTGCTGTATTTTCAAGACCTACAACAGTGCACGGAACAGAGTGGGTTTTAATTACTGCCTGCAGTCTCTGGACTGCATTCACTTCCCTCCTTCTCCACCATTGCTACTCAATCCACTTCCCATAACTTCTCACTGGACCTGTTGCAGTAGCCTCCTAACTCACCTCCCTTGACCTCTGTCTTCCACTCTAGCCAGTGATCTTTTCAAAACACAAATCTGATCCTAAGGCAAGTGTTCTTGCCATGGCTTCTGAGCACTTTTCCAACCTCCTTGCATGCAATGATTGCTCTTGTTCTTTAGATCCAATCAATTAGCCTCTTTTTACAATGCCTCCCATCACTGCTCTCTCCTGCCACAGGGCCTTTGCACATATTGCTTTCTCTGCTTGGACCATTCTTCATCCACTTAACTTCTATTCATCCTCTGGATGTTACTCTCAGAGAAGTTTACAGTATTAAGTCCTGTAGGTCCTAAGGAGACTGTATTTTATGGAGAAGTGCTAGTCAAAACATCTTGAAAAATGCTGGCAAGAGATATCTCATAGAACTTATTGTGGTTTCATTTTAATGTTTGCATGTAAATTATTTCCTGCCAAAAGTTTTTTCAACTTGTAAACTTTTGACATGAGACCAAAGATCTAATCAAGGACCATCGATGCTGTAACCATTTCTCCCTTTCCTTATGAAATTTTGGAAAGTATTATCAAATGTTTCCCTCTTTTTTTTTCTATTAGACATAAATTCTGAGAAGAATTTACTCTTATTCTGTTTTTGGGTTAACATTTATAAAGATCATTCCTGGTACAATATGAATGTTTAATGATGCTTACTTAAAATAGCTCATGATGGTAGACTGTGAGGTCCTCCTTTCTTTATGCTTATTTATTTATTTATTTTTGTCTGTGCTGGGTCTTAGTTGCTGCATGCGGGCTTTTTTCTGGTTGCAGAAAGTCAGGGCTACTCTTAGTTGTATGGGCTTAGTTGCTTCCTGGCATGTTGTTCTATGGCATGTGGGATCATCCTGGACCAGGGATTAAACCTGTGTTTCCTGCATTGGCAGGTGGATTCTTTACCACCGAGCCACCAGAGAAGCCTTCTCCTCACTTCATAAATGCTCTATAGGATAGGTTAGGTGTAGTTCAGCCTGTTCATTATTTGGAAGATTCGATATTGTAAACATGTCAAATTTCCCCAAAATGAATCTATCAACACAATGCAATTTCAATAAAATTTTTTTTCAAAGAATTGAAACATGGATTCCAAAATATATATGAAAATGCAAAGGGCCAAGAATAACCAAGAAATCTAAACAAAGGAAGGACAAAGCTGGAGACTTTATGTGACTAGATACCTAGAAATCTAGGTATCTATACTCTAAATGTATTTAAAAAGCTATGATAATTAAGACAGTGTGGCACTGGTTCAAGAGTAGACTGATAATGCCCTTCAAGTCCATCCACGTTGCTGCAAATGGCATTATGCTAAGTGAAATAGGTCAGACAGAGAGAGACAAACACCATAAGATATTATTTATGTATGGAATCTAAAAATTTCAACAAATTAGTCAATAAAACAAAAGAAGCAGACTCAGAGAGTAACCTAGTAGCCACTAGTCGGGAGAGGGAAGCACAGGGGCAGTATAAAGGCAGTGCTTTTGTGCTTTGTGCGCTTAGCTGCTCAGTCGTGTCCGACTCTTGCGATCCCATAGACGGAAGCCTGCCAGGCTCCTCTGTCCATTGGATTCTCCAGGCAAGAATACCAGAGTGGGTTGCCGTTTCCTTCTCCAGGGAATCTTCCCACCCAGGGATCAAACCCAGGTCTCCTGCATTGCAGTCAGAGTCTTTAGCGACTGAGCTACAAGGTAGAAGGTTAAAAAAAGGGTTATCATGGGACTATATGAAATCATGTGTGTGAAACTTTTAAAAACTATAAAGCACTATAGAATTCAAATAATCTTTCATTCAATAAAATAAATAAATGTATAAAAATACCTCCCCCCACCAATAGACTAATAGACCAATGGAAGATTGACCTCTATCTGATACGATCTGGTAGGGAAAATTTTGTGCTTCAGGGAAAACTGCATTTTCTGTAACATCTTCTCTGGGTTATCTGATTTTGATTTTATGGTGGCTGTTTTAGAACTCTGAGGGAGTTCTTTGGTGGTCCAGTGGTTAAGACTGGACGATTCCTCTGCAAGGGAACTGGCTTGATCCTTGGCTGGGGAACTAAGATCCTGCACGCCGTGTTGCTCAGCCAAGTAAAATCCCTCTTCAAACAAACAGAAACTCTGCAACTTGTAGATTACTGATAGAAATACAAAACTCATGAAAATGAATTCTATCTGGTGGAGGGACACACCCTCAATCTTAAAAAAACTGGTTTTGCTTCAGTTTTGCACGTTTATTAAAGTATTCCTGATGTGTACACGTGTCTCTTCTTGATTCACCTCGGAACCAAGGTTTTTCAACCTTGCCACTTTTCCTTCTTAATTCATTAAGTAAACCTTTAACATTTGTTCATTTTTATATCTGTATGAGTCGTTTTTTATTTTGAAAAATTATGTTCATAATAAAGTTAATCTCAGATGGACTGCTGACTTAAAGTGAAAGTAAAACAATAAAGCTTCTAGAGGACTATAAAGGAGCTGATATTTCTGACTCTGAGGCAGCAAAGATTTCTTAAATAGGATACAAAAGCACCAACTATAAAAGACTGATAACTCAGATTTCATTAAATGCAAGAATCTCTTTTCACCAAAAACACCACGAAGAGAGTGAAAAGGGAAACCATTGAGTGGGAGGGAATATTTGCATTAGATTTTTTTTTTACAAAGGTATAATGTACGCATATATATTATATATATTCTGCAAATCAATAAGACAGGCTTCCTTGGTGGCTCAGTGGTAAAGAATCCATCTGCCAATGCAGGGGTCGTGGGTTCAATCCCTGATCTGGGAAGATTCCACATGCCACAGGGTAACTAAGCTTATGTGCCACAACTATTGAGCCTCTGCTCTAGAGCCTGGGAGCCGCAACTACTGAGCCCACATTCCAGAGCCCCTGCTCTGCAACAAGACAAGCCACTGCAATGAGAAGCCAGCACATCACAACGAGAGAGTAGCCCCCCTTGCTGCAACTAGAGAAAAGTCCAAGCAGCAACCAAGACCCAGCGCAGCCAAAAAGAAATAAAATTTAAAAATTTACATATTTATATATAAAGAACAGGCATATCACAGAAGACCATATCCAAATGGTCAATAACCAAGCTCACAACCCCCTTAGTCATCAGGAAAGTACAAATCAAAACCACTTCACACCCACCAGAATGACAAAGTAGGAAAGACTGACAGTACGAAGGTTGACAAACAGGCAGAGAAACTGGGTCTCTCAGACATTGTGGCTGGGAGTACAAATTGGTATCACTACTTTGGAAAATGATTTGGCAATCTCTCTTAGCGCTAAACATACATCCACCCTGTGACCCAGCAATTGCATCCTTTGCTGTGTGTGTATGTTTACTCATATGTACCAAAAGACATATGAGAATGTCCAGCAAATTTATTCCTACTAGAGGAGGTGACTCAGTGGTAAAGAATCTACCTGACAATGCAGGAGCTGCAGGTTGGATGCCTGGGTCGGGAAGATCCCCTGGAGAAGGAAATGACAGCTCGCTCCAGTACTGTTGCCTGGAGAATCCCAGGGACAGAAGAGCCTGGTGGGCTATAGCCCATGGGGTTGCATCGTGCTGGACATGACTAAACAACAACAGCAACAAAGCCTGTGTTAGTTTCCAGTGGCTGCACATTTGGTGGCTTAAAGCTCTAGTACTTTATTCTCTGGCTGTCAGTTCTGGAAGCCAAAAGTTCAACAGTAGAATGAAAAACTGTGGTATAGTCACACCGTGGAATACTACAAAACAATAAAGATGAACCCATGACAGCTATACGAACACCATTGGTGAATTTCCTAAACATAATACTGACTGAAAGAAGCCAGGCCCCAAATAAATACCTAATGTATGACTCATTTACGTCATGTTCAAAAAATAACAAGAGTGATCTGTGGGACAGAAGTCTGGGTGATGCTTACATTTGGAAGGAGGACACCAAGTGACTGGGGGTGAGCCAAGAGGACATTCCGCAGGGGCTGACCCTGTTCTGCGTCCTGATCTGGGTGGTGAAATTCACCAGGCTGGACATCTTTTTTGTATGTTTTTCCGTATAACATTTACAGTACATTTCCCTCTTCTTTTCTTGATTATAGCTCAGATGTAATGTTATAATAAAGTTTATTAAAAAAAATCTGTTCCTGGGACTTACTTGGCAGTCCAGTGGTTAAGAGTTTGCTTCCAATGCAGGGGAGCCAGGTTCAATCCCTGGGTGAGGAATTAAGATCCCACATGCCATGAGGTGTGGCTAAAATAAAATAAATCTGTTCTTGCCTAGATGGGAGGGGAAGAATGCATTCAGGTGTATGTATGGCTGAGTCTCTTCACTGTTCCCCTGAAATTATCACAACATTGTTTGTTAACTGGCTATACCCCAATACAAAATAAAAAGTTAAAAAAAATAGAAAACAAGCAAGCAAAAAAAAAAATCTGTTCTTATGTTATATAAGCATCTTTCTTTCATTTCCTGAATATTGTTGTTGAAAGTCGCTCAGTTGTGTCTGACTCTTTGCGACCCCATGGACTGGCCATGGAATTCTCCAGGCCGGAATACTGGAGTGGGTAGCCTTTCTTTTCTCCAGGGGAATCTTTCCAACCCAGGAATCGAACTGGGGTCTCCTGCATTGCAGGCAAATTCTTTTACTGACTGAGTTATCAGGGAAGCCCTTCATGAACATATTAGATTTTAATACATATGTATATTAGAATTATGAATGGTTATGACAATATTTTCATTCTCATTATGGGTTTAGGTGGTACCCTCTCTCAGGAATGTCTGTTTAAGGGACATGTGTATGTATTTCTGGTCCAAAAGGTTTTGAAGAAAACTTGAATTGGAGGATCTGATTGTGCCATGGAACAGACTATTTTGTAATTTGTTTCCCCAACTGTTCTCTAAGAGTTTAGTGTCACTACACTTCCTGGCTAAAGGCATCCTCCAAACCTGGAGTGTGGATAGTTGGGGTGGGAATGCTACTCCAGGGTGCATGATTCAGACTTAGGAGTGGTGTTACCCATCTTAGGATGGGTAAGGAATAGGATTTCCCAAAGAGGCACAGAGCTCTGTAAGAGGTATGTATGATGGAGGCCAGGAAGCAGGAGGCTTTTAAGGAGAGAAACTCATTGGAACCTGGTGCTGTACTCAGAGGGAAGCCCTGAAATAAGCTAGAGAGAATTCCCTGGTGATCCAGTAGTTAAGACTCCACACTTCACTGCAGGGGGCAGGGGTTCAGTCCCTGGTTGGGCACCAAGATCCTGCATGCCTTCGTGTGGGCAGAAAAGGCAGGAGGGAAAGAAAGCTTTGTGCAGAAAGGGGGAAGGGGAGGGCTGGACATTCCTTGTAGTCTTTCAGCGGCAGGGTCTGGGGGCCTTTTTTGAAGGGACCTGACAAGTTGGAAACGCTATACGTTTGCTTTATCGGTGAGGCAAGCTTTGTTAAACCAAGTACCACTGTCGTGGAGATTGGAGGGAAATGGTACTTTGGCCATGGTTTCAACCTCCTCCCAGCCCCCTGGGCACAGGGAAAAGAGCCTGAGTGTGGTGCTCACTGACTCCAGAAAGGGCGCTTGCTTCTCTGAAGGAAACTCTGTCCACCGAGTGGGCAGGAGAAGCCAGAGGGCTGTTTGGGCGGCGCCCAGGGTGTGAGTCATGTGTGTGGACAGCTGTCGCCACACCCCAGAGACTGAGGTGGAGGAGAAAGACCCACAGCCCTGCCAGCCCCTGCCTCATCCTCCGTGGGGGGCAAGCACCTTGGCGCATCCAGGGTCCCCAGGACGACTTCTGAGGTCGTGCTCCTGCTGCTGGGGGATGCCAAGGGGACAGGAGTTGGGGGTGAGGGGGAGGCCAAAGTTAACAGGGTGGTGACGATTGTGGTTCCCAGGCCCTGCCTCCCACCTGGCCCGGACCTGCACAATATCTTACAAAGAGAGAGCCTTCCAGCCGAGCGGAAGAGCAGATCTGTGCTGGAGACCCACTGCAAAGCCTGGCACTGCCCAGGGAGAGGCCCCGGGCCTCTCTGCTCTGCTGCTCTGGGAACACAAGCGGCTGACCCGGCCAGTCCAACCTGCCAGGCACCTTGTCTGTTGAACCGCCTTCCTCTCCCCGTCAGAGCACCGGGCAGGCGGAGTGAGAGGGAAGAGCAGCCAACCCTCCTCCACACCCGGGCGGGCGTGGGAGGTGTTTACAAACACTGGGGAATCCAGTGAGCCGGCCAGGGGTCAGCGGGCCGGGGACTGGGGGGCACAGGCCTGACGCCGGCCTTGCTCTTGTTGCTGGGGCCCTCGCCTCCACACCTGGACTCTGGGTCTATTAAGCCGGAGGAAGACAGCCTCTTGTACTCTGGATGGCCTCGATCGACAATGTGCTCAGCCTGGAGGAGGGGAATAAGTCACCCCGAGGCATGTGGAGGGCAGGAAGCCAGCTCCGAAGCACACCCTGGGCTGGACCTCTTGACATCTCTCCTCTGACGGGTTTCCAACTCCGGCCTCCCCCTCCTCTGAGTTAACCCCTGCCCGTGTCCGGCGTCTAGAGAGAAGGATCTTGAGGGGAGTTTTAGGGGGTAGCCAGGCTGCCCTCTTCTCCCCCAGCCTCCCGCTTCTGTTTAACCACAGAGACTATTTGTGTCTGACAGAAACCCAAACACATGAGGTCATCAGGTTTCTCCTCCCCTCCCCCACCCCCTCTCTCTGTCCTCGACTCTTTTCCCTGAAGGGAAGCGATGCTTCGGAGTCCTACTCAGCCTGTGGGGCTGTCCTGCTGGGTTTCATTCCTGATTCTGTCTCCTGTGGGGGCGGCTGTAACCTCATGAGGGTGGGGGAGGAGGGGAGGCCGGAGATGAAAACCTTGACTACCAGGGTCAGTTTTGATGTCAAATCTCTTTGTCCAGGTGCAACGTAGGGGAGCAGGGGATAGGCAGGGCAACCAGAGGGGAGCATGGTATGAGTTATCTAATCAGTACAACTGGCTTCCCAGGTAGCTCAGTGGTAAAGAACCCATCTGTCAATGCAGGAGACAGGGGTTTGATCCCTGAGTTGGGAAGATCTCCCGAAGGAGGAAATGGCAACCCACTCCAGTAGTCTTGCCATGGAAAATCCCATGGACAGAGAAGCCTCGCGGGCTGCAGTCCATGGGGTGGCAGAGTCAGACACATCTGTGTGACTGAGTACACGCCCACAACTTAGAATCGTCTCCATGGATGGATCAGAGGTGGGGTGAAATACAGCCAGAGGCAGGAAGTCCCGAAGGCAGGTATCTGGCTGTGACCTGCTCTGCTATTGGCTGCTGGGCTGCTTCTGCTCATAACTGCCTTAAGGGCTGATCACACCACTGCTCAAAGTCCTCTGGAGGCCTGCTCACCTGGTCCAGCACTCTGTGCACCCTCCTTAGCCTGGTGCCCACAGTCCGCACAATCTGGGCTGATCTATCAGGGCTGTCTTATCTCCCTCACCCATCCACAGGGTCCTCCTAAAGCATCCCACAGTCCAGCCCCAGCGGGGTACCCTGGCCCCCACACTTTTGCTTTGACTCTCTGTTCTCTCCTGAAAAGCCCTTCCTCCATGCTCCCTTCTCTGCCTGTCAAATCTGCCATCTCCTTTAGGGCCCAGCTCAATGTCACTTCCTTCATAAAAATCAATTGACTATATACATGTTAGGTATTATATCTAGAATGGATAAACAAGGTCCTGCTGTGTAGCATGAGGAACTATGTTCAATATTCTACGATAAACCATAACAAAGAATATTTTTAAAAGAATGTGTGTATAACTGAATTACTTCCCAGTACAATAGAAATTAACACAACATTGTAAAAAACTACGATTTTAAAAAAATGCACTAGCTTAGAGAAATCACGATCTTCTCAAAATACCCTAAGCATTTTATGGATACAGGACTCCCTTTACAGCATTTGTCAGGGTGTGCTGAGGGACCAATGGCACCCCACTCCAGTACTCCTGCCTGGAAAATCCCATGGGTGGAGGAGCCTGGAAGGCTGCAGTCCACGGGGTCGCTGAGGGTCGGACACAACTGAGCGACTTCACTTTCCCTTTTCACTTTCATGCATTGCAGAAGGAAATGGCAACCCACTCCAGTGTTCTTGCCTGGAGAATCCCAGGGACGGGGAAGCCTGGTGGGCTGCCGTCTATGGGGTCGCACAGAGTCGGACACGACTGAAGCGACTTAGCAGCAGCAGCAGCTGAGGGACCAGGATTCATTGAAAGGACTGTGTGCTCTCAGTCAGTAGCACCCAGCACATGCTGGGTGCCAAGTAAGTTCTCAATAAATCTTCAAAGTAATGACTGGAGCCACGAGGTTGAATGAGGTTAACAGATTGTCACACAGGGGAAATGGCACTAAAACAACAGAGTTCTGCTAGGTTTTCCTGCCTCTTAGATGGCTGGTACCTCCTTTCCTTTCCCCTTCCGATCACCGTTAAACATTTACAATGTGCTAAATAGTCCTTTCCCACACTGTAGCACCTCTCAGGAGGAAACCTGAGGCAAAATGTCTGTCTTCTAATTTCTCTTTCTTTTTTAAAAATTTTTATTTATTTGGCTGCACCAGGTCTTAGTTGCAGCAAGCAGGATCTTTGATCTTTAGTTGTGGCATGCAGGATTTAGTTCCCTGACCAGGGATCAAACCCAGGCCACCAGCATTTGCAGGTGGTCCTTAGCCTCTGGACCACCAGGGAAGTCCCCATCTTTTAATTTCTTACATGGTAAAAAGCAAGCACAACATGGTTGACTGGCATAACTTGCCAACTCTTCAATTTTGTAGCACTTCCTGAATACCTACTGTGTGTCCAGGTTTCTGCTGGAAGAGACAAGTCACCACCTGGTTCTGCCCTGAAGAGGACTGTTGGAAGAAAAAGCTTGGAGAAACCTGAGTGAAGCTTTGCAGTGGATAGGATGTGGGTTGGCCAGAGAGAGAGGTGTGCCGGGCAGCCGCGGGCCAGCCTAGTGAGTAAATGGCTGAAGTGGGAAGTTTATCTGGGCTACAGTTTATTCAGGAGATAGAGGAGAGGGAATCAGGGTGGGGCCCACATAGGAATGCCTTGAATATCTGTTAAGTCTGAGGTTAACGCAGTTGATGGGGAGGTAATGTTGCAGAATTCCCAGCAGGCAATGTGCAGTGTGGCTCAAGAGGAAAGGAGCCTACAGACAGCAGTCCAAGATCCGGGTTCTGAGGATCTGGGAGAAGTAAGGGATACAGCAAACACACTGGATGGGAGTCAGACACCCCGGGCTCTAGTCCTGGTTCTGCTGTAGGGCCTTGAACAAATCACTTCTGGGCCTTTCCTTAACTCTAAAATCTAAAAACCTTCTGCGACCTCTGCAATCTGATGCTCAATAGATACTTGAGTCCCCAGGATATTGGAAATGAAGGGAATCGCCAATCTAAAGGAAACTGCGAACCAGGAAGTGCCTGATCGAGAGTCCAGGGTTAAAGAGCGAGGAGAGACTGCAGAGGGTCCAGCGAGGAGAAATGGGGAACTGCGCGGGTGGGGGTGGAGGGAGGGCCTCTGCTCCCGAGGAGGTCCGTGTGGCAATCCCATTTCCAGTTCCTCCTTTAGTCCCCTTCCCGACTTAGCCTCTCGGCCTCACCTTATTTGGTGAGGGTAGGGCAAAGTAGAACGCTCCCAAGCCACCACAGGTGCCCCCTGCTTCCCCTTTTCAGGCCTTCAGAACATCCTCATCAATTGCCACCCACCTGGCACCCTCCCCGGACCGACTTTCCCCCAGAGTAATGGCCCCAGCGGCCAAAGTAGGAAGAGCAACGAATCTGGGATCGCCTTCGCAGTCGTTCGCATTGTTTTCGTTCTTTAGTCGCTAAGTCGTGTCCGACACTTTTGCGACCCCTTGGACTCCAGTCTCCTCTGTCCATAGGACTTCCCAGGCAGGAATACTGAGTGGGTTGCCATTTCCTGCTCCAGGGGATCTTCCCCACCCAGGGATCGAACCTGCGTCTCCTGCGCTGCACGCGGATACTTTACCACTCATCCTCATATCTACCATTTATTGAGAACTCGCCCTGTGCCAGGTAACATGACTTTTTTTTTTTTTTAACAGCAGTCTCTGAGGTGGTTGCTCTCTCATTTTACAGATAAAGAAACTGAGACCCAAAGGTAACTAAGGAATCTGTACAAAGCCAAACACCTGCCAGAGTGCAAGACCAGACTGGAAATGAGGTCTGCCTCGCCTAATCGCTGCTCCGGCCAGATCCGGTTGGGCTGGGCGACCTTTGGCCGTTGGGGACACCTTTCCACCTCTTAGCATCAACTCTGGGCATCACCGACTGCACGGACATGAGTTGAGCAAGCTCCGGGAATTGGTGATGGACAGGGAAGCCCGGGCTGCTGCAGTCCATGGGGTCGCAGAATCGGACACCACTGAGAGTGAACTGAACACAACCGACCACCCCTTAGGGTAGAAGTCTCCAAGGCCCGCCCCCGCCCGCGCGGCCCAACCCGGGCCCTAAGGGGCGGAGTCGGCCAGGTCCTGCAGGTGGGGCGGTGGGCGGGGCCTGGCTGAGGCGGGGCACCGAGGGGGCGTGACCGGAAGCCTTAAAGAGGCCGCGGCGACTGGGGCGGGCGGTAGAGGCCGCCGGTTGCGGCGATCACCTCCTTACTTTTCGGTTGGGTCGCAGAACCGTCACCATGTCCCTGGCAGCCTCGGCGGGCCGGGGCCCCGGGGCCGTGTGGTCCCCGACGCACGTGCAGGTGACGGTACTGCAGGCGCGGGGGTTGAGGGCCAAGGGTCCCGGGGGCACGAGCGACGCGTATGCGGTGATCCAGGTGGGCAAGGAGAAGTACGCCACCTCGGTGTCGGAGCGCAGCCTGGGCGCGCCCGTGTGGCGCGAAGAGGCCACCTTCGAGCTGCCGCCGCTGCTGTCGGCTGAGGCCGCGCCCGCCGCCGCCGCCACCCTGCAGCTCACCGTGCTGCACCGCGCGCTGCTCGGCCTCGACAAGTTCCTGGGCCGCGCCGAGGTGGACCTGCGGGGGCTGCACCAGGACCAGGGCCGCCGGAGGACCCAGTGAGTGTGCGGGCGGGTGGCGAGCGCGGGGAGACGGGCGGAGCGAGCACGAAGCCTGGCCGGAGCGCCGAGACCCTTCCAGAATGTGTCTCCCCAAGGGGACAGCCGGGGCCACGCCTTTGCAGAGGGGGACCCCCCAATCCCCCCCCCCCCGAATCTCTCCCCCCAATCCTCCCACCCGCTCGGCCGGTTCTAGGATTCTCGCCTAGCTTCTCCTTCTTGGGTGTCCTGCCCCGGCTCTCCCAGTAGGTGGGTTCCGGTACTTAGGGATTTTTTTTTTTTTTTTTTTTTGAATCTGCTGGACGGAGCTCAGCGTCTGGCATTTAGTAATCACTTCATGAATTTTTGATGAATTGAAACTATGTGTGGGCTGACGAATTCCTCTTATTAGCTGAGTAGCTGTGTATATTTGATGTAGGCATCAGCTTACGTGTAAAGCCTCCTGGGTATTTCATTGTACTGGACATCGAGCTGTGAATGGCTGGGCCGGGGCACTGGGAAAACCAACTGGAGCAGTTAGATCCACTGACACCAAAGCCCTAGAGCCTCGCTCAGGGGCCGAGCTGGGGGCGTTACTGTGCTGGGTGGGTGTGGGTGAGGGGTGGGGAAAGGGGAACCGGGGCTGCCCAGCGAGGGCTATCCCCTACCCCCATCTCACCAACGCCTTAAGGGTCGATCGGGAGAATTTGCCCCTCCCTCCTTCCTCTCCTCCTCTAGGAATGCTAGAACAGTTTGGTCTTAACTTTCAGACTGAAATACACTAACCATGTTTGCCCTCGGCACCAAATTAGTAAGGATTTCCCAGTGATGGCTGGAACCAGGGCCTGCGGTTGGCCAGGTTGAACTGAAAAGTAGGCCTTATTTCGCTCTGGAGTTTGCAAAGTTCTCTCTGGTCCTACTGAGTGGAGGGGGGAGGGGGTTGGGGGGGCAGGATGGCTGCCCACCTGTAGCTCCCCTCTCTCCTTAGGATGTTTGTGTTAGGGTATCACACTCCTTCAGGGAAAGCAAAGCAAACCCCTGTGCATTCTGAACTGTTAATCGTTTGTGTTCTCTCAGTGTTTGGAATGGAACATTTGATTATGCTCATCTGGTATACCCAGAGCTAGCCTCCCTTAGAGCTTCCTCTCTGGTTCAGCAGTAAAGAATTCACCTGCCAAGGCAGGAGATGCAGGTTCTATCCCTGGGTGGGGAAGATCCCCTAGAGAAGGAAATGGTAACCCACTCCAGTATTTTTGCCCAGAAATCCCATGGACACAGGAGCCTGGTGGACTACAGTCCGTGGGGTCCCACAAAAGTTGGGCATGACTGAGCACACACACACACACAGCCTCGCTTAGCTTAATTGGTTGCTTTGCTGGACCTTAAATATGCTAGTCATGTTATCACCTAACTTCTGTGGTTTATGAAGCACTCTGATTCACGCTGTATGTTTTAGATATACGTGGTATTTTAACTTTCCCTTGGGGAGGAAGCAGGAAGAGCCAGAAGATTTGCTGTTACCAGACTCTTTTCTGTAGGTTCTTGCAAATGTTATCACTGCTTCCTTTATCCAGCCAAAGATCAACAGGCATTTCTGAGCTTGAATCAGATAAAAAGGGAGAGCCTAGAGGTGAGGATGGATGGGGTATCTTTGTGGCATCAGCTTACAAGCTGTAAGGTGAGCAGCAGCATCTTTGCTAACCAGGGGCCGAAGCAGTCCTAACTTTCTGCTTGATTAAATGACATTTGGGGCCTTGGATTTACTGTCCTTTGCCTTGTCCCATCCCAAATGTGTGGATATCATGTCTGTCTCTACCGTCTGTTTCTTCTTATTCCCTTGAAAAGTAGATTGGATCTCCCTGCTAGAGATAGGGATTCCAGATCTCTGGGTCTGGTGCCCACTCTGGCCCTGACTCATTGTTGGGCTTCAGGATGCTCCGTCTCTAAATACCCAAGTTTCCCCATGTACAGGTGGAGCTTGTGGCCAGACTTAGCTGATATTTATAAGATGTTTCTGGATTCCTGGATTAATGGAACCCCATGTGTAGATTCAAAAGGTCCTGTTACTGCTTTGGGAGGAACGAAAACCTCCTCAAGTTCCCTATTTCAGGAAGGGTTCAGTCTCTGCGCCTTCATTTTTCTCATCCTCTCTGATGTAATTCTAAACCTTGGTGATTACTCCTGTCCCTATTATATGAGCTTGTGACCACTTAGTCACAATATCAGCTTGTAGGAAAACCGTGCTTAGCTGATTTCTTAATAACTACAAAGGAAGCCTTCTTCGCTCCTCCAGCAGTAGGCAAAATCGCAAGCTTTCCATCTGTCACTTCCTGGGACTTTCCAAAATGCTGGGGGAACTCAGTTGAACCAGGCCTGTCTGGTATCCTGCTATGTCACTCGGGTGCTCAAGATAGCTGCGATTTGTAGCATGAGATATACACTGTTAGGTGGAAGTTTAACAGAAAGAAACTGGTTGGGCTAGGAGGATCATTTGAATGGTTATTAATGGCTTGACTTTACCTTAGACATTAAAATCAAAATCAAAAGAAAAGCTCACATCTTGGCCTGTAGTTTTATGTGTGTGTGTGTGTGTGTGTGTGCGCGCGTCTGCATGTATGTTAATCTTTACAGAAAACAGTTGTGATCCAGAAGTTAAAACTCAAGGTGTTAAGAGCTAACTGTGCTGATATTTTCATTTGTCCTCTTATTAAGACCCCACATATCACATATTTGGAATCAAGAGACTATGCTTTTGTAATGACTCAGATTTTGCCGACCTCAGATTAGGGTGATGATCAGTTCAGTTCAGTTCAGTTCAGTCGTTCAGCTTTGTCTGACTCTTTGCGACCCCATGGACTGCAGCACATCAGGCTTCCCTGACCGTCACCAACTCCCGGAGCTTACTCAAACTCATGTCCACAGAATTGGTGATGCCATCCAACCATCTCATCCTCTGTCATCCCCTTCTCCTACCGCCTTCAATCTTTCCCAGCCTCGGGTTCTTTTCCACTGAGTCATTTTTTTGCATCAGGTGGCCAAAGTATTGGAATTTCAGCTTCAGCATCAGTCCTTCCAATGTATATTCAGGACTGATTTCCTTTAGGATGGACTGGTTGGATCTCCTTGCCTTCCAAGAGACTCACAAGAGTCTGCTCCAACACCACAGTTTAAAAACATCAATTCTTTGGCGCTCAGCTTTCTTTATGGTCCAACTTTCACATCCATACATGACAACTGGAAAAACCATAGTTTTGACTAGATGGATCTTTGTTGGCAAAGTAATATCTCTGCTTCTTAATATGCTGTCTAGGTTGGTTATAGCTTTTCTTCCAAGGAGTAAGTGTTTTTTAATTTCATGGCTGCAGTGTGATAATACATATCTTTAAAACACTAGACAGAGATGGACATATAGATACGATCCACTTAATAGGGAAGAGTGCGTGGCCCCTTTAGGTAAGAAGAAATCAAAATAAACTGATTTTGCACTGATATTAATGCATTGTCCCTCATATCCAAGGGTGAGTGGTTCCAGCTCCCCCACCAATGCCACAATCTGTGGATGCTGAAGCCCCTTATATAAAATGGCTTCATATTTGTGTATAACCTTTGTACATCCTCCTGTATACTTTAAATCATCTCTAGATTACTTATAATACCTAATATGATATATATGCCATGTCGTTCAGTGGCTCAGTTGTGTCTAACTCTTTACAAACCCATGGACTGCAGCATGCCAGGCTTCTTGTAAATAGTTGTAAATACCATGGAAATGCTATATAAATAGTTGCCAGTGCATGAATCCAAGTTTTGCTTTTTGGAGTTTTCTGGAGTTTTTTTCTTGAATATTTTTGAGATATTTATATTTTGGTTGAATCTGAGGACCTGTGGATACAGAGGGCAGACTCATCCATACTTCTCTGTGGTCTCAGCTGAGGAGCTTTGGTTAAATGGAAATCAGTTAAGTCCCGTGATCATGAAACAGACATGACTCTGAGAGGCAGAGTAAGGGGATCAACATGTGGTCTCCTCTGCTGTCTGGTCTTGAGTAGCTAAGGGTCCTAGATTGGACCAAAAACACCAAACTCACAACCAAGCATCTTTTAAGAATACCAACAGCAATAAAAATGGGGGCAGTAATCGCTTAAAGACAGATTAAAATAAATATTGAGGCTGGTGACTGGAAGGCCATTGTGTAACCAGATAGGATGAAATTTGATACCACAATAGCCTTTCAGATATGGAGAGAGAGTGAAAGATGGAGGGTCATTTTCTCATCTTTCTCAAAGATTCAAAAGAGAATTTGGTTGCATATGAACGGATTTGGATACTGTAAAGATTAGACATTTTGAAGAACTGTAAGTGTAGTAAGATGGTGTAATATGTTACCAAAGGAAATTCAGGTGATTAAGAAGAAGGGTGAGACCATTGTTTTTCTGGGAGAGTGGGAGGCAGAGAAGTTGCAGATGAGCACAGAGATCTCAGCTTCACAACTCTGAGCCGTCAGTGTTTGCACTTAATAGAATACCTCTGGGTTTCCTAAGCACTTTTCGGCTTTTTGTAATGGACTGGAAAATTTGAGCAATGCTGTTACTGGTTAAGTATTTTTGTTTTTTTGAGATTCGTCTTAAAGATGACATTGGGGCTTTACTGGAAACCCTCCCACCTCCAAACTGGCAGAGACCCCTCCCACCCAGTATAGGAAACTGATAGCTCAGTGTCCAGGACGGCTGATCTATGGGCTCTGGAAGAAGTAACTCCAGCCTGTTCACAGCAGGGGAATGGAGTGACTCAAAAGGGGGGGGTGGTCACAGTCACCGGCTGATCTATGGGCTCTGGAAGAAGTAACTCCAGCCTGTTCACAGCAGGGGAATGGAGTGACTCAAAAGGGGAGGGTGCATCACAGTCACGGTTCCTGTGATGTGAAAGGTGTGCTTTTTGTGATATGATTTGATGGTGATTTCATTTACAAGGCATTCAGTTAGCAATGCGGAAAGTTCTCACTGCCTTTCTCCCCCTTGTTTTTAAAGTTCATCCATATTTTTGGTAATTACTTTTTAATACCTACTATTTTTGAGGCACTGGGTAGACAGCATAAACGGTGATCCCTGCTTTCAGGAAGCCCAGAGCCTTCTGGGGAGATAGACAGTAAACACACCATGAATATTCATTGGAAGGACTGATGCTGAAGCTGAAGCTTTAATACTTTGGCTACCTGATGCGACAAGCTGACTCAGTGGAAAAGACCCTGCTGCTGGGAAAGACTGAGGGCAAGAATATAAGGGAGTGACAGAGGATGAGATAGTTGGATGGCATCACCGACTCAATGGACATGAATTGGAGCAAACTCTGGGAGATAGTGAAAGACAGAGAGGTCCGGTGTGCTGCAGTCCACAGGGTCTCAAAGAGTCAGACACAACTTAGCGACTGAACACAGATGAACACAAAGATGAGTAATCTTGTGCTGCGATGAGTGTGGTAGAGGAAGAGAACAGGGTATCATAAGAGAAAAGAGCAAAGATTGCAGATGGCCTCTCTGAGGCAGAGACCTGGAGGAATTTTTCCAGTGAAAAGTAGAGGAAGGGGAGCAGCCTGTGCAAGGCCCTGAGGCAGGAAGACCTGGGAAGCTGGAGAGGTTGCCTAGGTTGAGGCTGAAGAGGAAGGCCGGGCCTCCTTTAAGAGCAATGGAAACCGCTGAGCGTTGAAAGCAGAGGGGTGACGTGATCCAGTTTATGAAAGTCTGGCTATCTGATGTAGAGCAGATTTGGAGCAGGTTTAGCCTGGAACCTGACAGGTGGGCTGGGAGGCTGTGGCAGGAGTAGGGTGACAGGCGTGGGCATGGACAGAGGTGGGTGGCTTTCAGAAATATTTCCGAGGTTCAGTTGGCCTTACTGGTGGTGGATTGGATGTGGGTGGGGGAGAGTGAGAGGAAGTGATAAGAACGAACAAATAAAATAAGGAGAACTTGCTGTTGAACGTGAACCAGGAAACGGTGACGGCTTGCTTTCCCCAGCAGTCACCGTGATACAAGAGTGAGGTCAACATGTCTTGGCAAAGACAACATGGGCCATGAGGCCTGTGTGTCGAGTCTTCCATTGGAGCAAATGAGTAGGAAACCCCGTCGAAACCAGGGCGTGTACATGTGTGTCCTGAAGTGTTTGCAGTTTTAGCACAGGCCAAGTCTTTGTTCTGTAATAGCGTAACTGATGTGACCTCACCGGTTGCGCCAACACGGCGGGTGGAGTCACTGCCACAAGGAACAGAGGACCAAGAAAAGAAAAAATAAATGATACACAACACGAGGGGAAGTAAACCCGTCAATGAAAAACACAGCTTTGGAGGCAAGTAAGTCAACCATTCCAACCATGTAAAGGTTTTTCTCATCAGGGGAAGGTGAATGTACAAAAGAGCCTTGTTTGGCTTAACTTCCCTTTGGTTACAAAGACCTCTGTTGTATATCTACAACCACCATCAGAGGAAGGTTTTTTATAAATAGTATCTCTGTCATTTTAATTGTAGTTATTAACTTAAAAATGTTATGATGACATTAAAAACAATACACGTGCTTATTAAACTGTCATCAGCTCCAACCTGTATTTGCTGACATCATCCTTCCGTCCCCCTGGACAATAATCTTTGGTCTCCATTTCGCTGCTCTGGTTTTTAATTGCTCTATGTCTGAGAAAGCTGCTTCTCACCCTGTACATTGGGAAGGATGCTGGCCGTGGTTTAGCTCTAGATGAGGCATTTAAGGCCTTATTTCATCTCACAACCAGGCCCTGGGTGGCCTTTGGTTCAGAACCTACTTGTATCTCTAAGCCTCAGGGCCTTTGAATTCCAACAGGGTTAACAACCAGAACCTTGATCAGCCTTTGAAGGAAACCAGCATCTGTGTGGAAATACTTGGTGAGCGGGTTGTGCTTCCCTGAAGGTGTCCTAGGTCGGACCTCGTGCCGCAGCTGGCCCAGCAGGAGACCAGGCCAGCTGGCCCTCTTTCCCCTTGTCCAGGGCCCACTTCCATCTCTTCATTTGCTGTGTGACCCAGCCCAGGTGTTCTGACATCTCTGAACGGGCAAGTAAGTGGTTACAGTCCTTGGAGACATAGGGCAGGCAGTCATTTGCCCGTGGGATGTGGAGAAGTGTTTAATCTTTGTTAAACACTTCTACCCCACAGACTGGGGCCCCACCAGGCTCCTCTGTCCATGGGATTCTCCAGGCAAGAATACTGGAGTAGGTTGCCATTCCCTTCTCCAAGGGATCTTCCCGACCCAGGGATCGAACCTGGGTCTCCCGCATTGCAGGCAGAATCTTTACCGTCTGAGCCACCAGGGAAGACTCTGCTTCTTGGTGGGGAAGCAGAGCATCTGACTCTTTTGGTTAAGGTGAGTCCCAAGGAGGAAAAAAGAAAACCCATATACCGAGAGCATTTCAAAATCCTATTCTAACAACAAACTTCAGTAAGAAAGAAGAGTTCCTTTCGTGTAAGAGGAAACCCTACAGCCTGGTGCTGTGGGAGGCAGCACCCTTGAAGAAACAGCCTGTCCCTCACATAGGACACGGTACTCACAAGAGGATCACAAGAGAATCACAAGAGACCTTTTCAGACCAGGCCTTCTGTTGGCCGTGGTGGTTCTCCCCAGGGTAGCCACGTCTCTTGTAATAAACAAGAAGTTTAATATTAGTGTTCTAATTTCAAAAATTTGTTGTTGTCGTTCAGTTGCTCAGTCGTGCCCAACTCTTTGCAACCCCATGGACTGTAGCACCCCAAGCCTCCCCGTCCACCATCAACTCTCGGAGTTTGCTCAGTTGCATGTCCATTGAGTCGGTGATGCCATCCAACCATCTCATCCTCTGTCTCCCCCTTCTCCTCCCACCTTCAATCTTTCCCAGAATCAGGGTCTTTTCCAGTGAGTCAGCTCTTTACATCATGTGGCCAAAGTATTGGAGCTTCACCTTTAGCATCAATCCTTTCAATAAATATTCAGGGTTGATTTCCTTTAGGATTGACAGGTTTGATCTCCTTGCAGTCCAAAGGGACTCTCAAGAGGCTTCTCCAACACCGCAGTTTGAAAGCATCAATTCTTCGGCCCTCGTCCTTCTTTATGGTCCAACTCTCACATCCATCCATGCATGACTACTGGAAAATCCATAGCTTTAGCTATTTGGACCTTTGTCAGCAAAGTGATATCTCTGCTTTGTAATATGCTGTCTGGGTTTCTCATAACTTTTCTTCCAAGGAGCAAGCTTCTTTTAATTTCATGGCTGCAGTCACCATCTGCAGTGATTCTGGAGCCCAAGAAAATAAAATCTGTCACTGTTTCCACTTTTTCCCCTTCTGTTTTGCCATGAAGTGATGGAACCAGATGCCATGATCTTAGGTTTTTGAAAGTTGAGTTTTAAGCCATTTTACATTTAGCCGAGTAGATTAGAGATGAAGGGTGGCCTCGGTGTGAACTTGGGGTCTGGCTTGCTTAGCACCAGAGAAGCAGGTCACCTGGGAGAAGCAGGTCACCTGCAGCTCGGGGGCTCGCTGGTGCCTTTGGCAAAGGAGCCGCTTTTAGGCACTAATGAGATGAGAAATTCCTTTCCTGCAGTGAGAGGCGTGTAGATAATCTGTTAGAGAGAAATCAAGGGCTCTCGTCTCCAGGGTGTCCCTGAGGGACACATTTAGGAATGTGCCCATGGGGAGAAAAAAGGCAGCTGGAATTAAGTGTCTTTTCCTGAACGCTGCCCTCCCTAGTGGAGCTGAGGGAACAGGTTTTATAAGAAATGCCAGAAAAACTTTCTAGAGGTGTGACGGCTGCACGCTTCATTTTTAAACTTCTTGTTTATTAAAAGAGATGTGGCTAGCCCAGGGAGAGCCACCACGGCCTCCAGAAGGCCTGGTCTGAAAAGGCCTCTTGTAATCCGGAGTACCGTGTCCTGTGTGAGGGACAGGTGGGCCCCAGGGCTGTTTCTTCAAGGGTGCCGCCTCCCCCAGCACTGGGCATTCTTACTGAAGTTTGTTGTTAGAACTGGATTTTGAAATGCTCTCAGTATGTGTTTTCTTTTCCCCTCTTCCTTGGGACTCACCTTGATAACCAGATGAGTCAGATGCTCTGCTTCCCCACCAGGAAGCAGAGTCTCCCCTGGTGGCTCAGATGGTAAAGATTCTGCCTGCGATGCGGGAGACCCAGGTTCGATCCCTGGGTCGGGAAGATCCCCTGGGGAAGGAAATGGCAACCCACTCCAGTATTCTTGCCTGGAGAATCCCACGGATGGAGGAGCCTGGCGGGGCCCCAGTCCGTGGGGTCACAAAGAGTCGTTGGACACAACTGAGTGACTAACACACACCCTCCCCACCAGGGGTTCCCAAGGAAAGAAGTGTGTCTGTCTAGGGGGCTGAGAGAGGACCGAAAGCTCTTTGATGTCTACTGTGCTGAAGTTTGTTTCTTTTGTCCTGGCCAGGGGGTGGTGAACCAGACCATCTCATTTCCTTTTTCCATCCTTAAGGGTCTCTGTGCCTGAGTGACAAAGGACCCCACGGAGACCCTTCTTTGGCAGATCACATAAAATACATTCAGTTCAGTTCAGTTCAGTCGCTCAGTTGTGCCCGACTCTTTGCGATCCCATGAATCATAGCACGCCAGGCCTCCCTGTCCATCACCAACTCCCGGAGTTCACTCAAACTCACGGCCATTGAGTCCATGATGCCATCCAGCCATCTCATCCTCTGTCGTCCCCTTCTCCTCCTGCCCCCAATCCCTCCCAGCATCAGAGTCTTTTCCAATGAGTCAGCTCTTCGTATGAGGTGGCCAAAGTACTGGAGTTTCAGCTTTAGCATCATTCCTTCCAAAGAAATCCTTGAGGCAAAAGGCAAGATACCCGATCTGGTGCTAGAACATTAACATTTGTGGCTTTTTACGATATGGTCAAGTAGAACATTGGTAACTAGATGATAGGAGGAGTGGCAGACTGCCTGTTTATAAATGTGTCAATTTTTCTAATTCTTAGCGAATCTTAAAATACTGATGCTTGGTTATTTCCTGTAGTCTTTACCTACAAGGAGTGGAGTATTGCTTTCAACTTAGAAAATATGCCTTGATCCTTACACGTCAGCCAGTTAGGTCATCTTGGCATGTGCCTGAAATCATTTGGGGACCCTCTGTTTCTTCTCTCTCCCACCTCCGTAGAAGTTCCGTAGAAGTTCTGAAGAGTTCTGAGGGTCATTAAATCTCATGATAAATTACAGGATTACATACTGATCACTTCACTTCACTTCACTTCATGAAGGACAGGGAAGCCTGGCATGCTGCAGTCCATGGGGTTGCAAAGAGTCGGACCCGACTGATCGACTGAGCAACAACATGATATTTTGAAATATCATATCTGCTTTTTAATTTTGGAAATTGTATCATACAAACTAATTTTATAATTGAGTTTTTTCTCCACTCCCTTCAAATGCAAATCATTGTTATTTGTGTTTGATGGTGTCAGTCTGGATCCCTAGGACTACCGTCAGTCTGAACTGTTGGTATCTTAAATTCCCTTCTGAGAACCACGTGCATGGCTGAACAATGGTATACATGCACTCCCCGAATACCATGCAGCCATTAAAAATGGTGGATGTGGGGACTGTATGAGAGCTATATTTAACACACTACAAATAGAATTGCATGTGTTCTCTGGTTATTACCAAGTCATGATCATAGCTAACACCAAGTGTTTATTAAGTGCCAGGCACTGTGCTAAGCTGTTTACATATATTAAGCCATTTAAGCTCAGGTGGTAAAGAATCCCCTTGCAATGTGGGAGACCTGAGTTCGATCCCTAGGTTGGGAAGATCCCCTGGAGGAGGACATGGCAACCCACTCCAGTATTATTCCCTGGAGAATCCCCATGGCCAGAGGAGCCTGGTGGGCTACACTCCATGGGGTTGCAAAGAGTCGGGCAGGACTGAGCGACTAAGCACACACAATCTTTGTAACATCCTTTGTAAGCACCTTATCGTAGGTGCTTTTAACTTTGTTTCAGAGGAGCCAGAGAAGTCAAGTAACTTGTCTGATGTCTCTCAGTTAAAACATGCAGGAAAAAGACTTCAAGAAAATACATCAAAAGGGAATGGTTGAATTAGCATTAGAGAGAGTCAGTTAAGTTTTTTTCCCTATAACCTGCTTTAATTACTTTCTAAGGGACTTTCTGTAGAGCAAATAGTATGGGAAGATCAAAAGCGTTTTCAACCTGCTTTTTATATGATCTCTCCTTTCCCGTATCATTTTCTAACTTTTTAGGATTGAATTTGGTGGCTACAGATAGCCTTTCAGTGCTGCAGAATGGCTGTTTCAGGGATTAGGGTCAAAAACGAACCATTTGCAATCTTCATAATTTACCACCAAGTAGCTGGCGATGGGCAGATGGGAAAATCCACCTGGGGAGGGGAGTGGGGCGGCAAGAATGGCTGATCAGTGATTCTGTATTCAGAGTTAGGTAATGAGGACCAGCTATCTTGGTTAGTAACAAAACCTGTTAAACTGCTTAGCTTCTGCCGGGTACATCCCACAGGCGTTCTAAAGGTCTTAAACGTCTTTGTCCCTGTTTGCTATGCATTGCTTCTGTACTACCAAGAGAAGAGTCTGGACACTTCACCCACGTGGAGTCACTCCTTCTTACAACCCCTTTTAGATATCCTCCCCTGCTGACCCTGCGAGATTCTCAGCCTTATTTTTCTTCCTCAGGGAAGACAATGAAGGAACTGATTTTTAAAATTTTTCCATCAAGTGCATCCTCCATCTCAAACACATGAAACTCAGGTGCTGTTCTGTTCTTCCTGCTTCTCCCCTCACCCGAGGCCATAATCCCCTGTGTCTTGAAGTTCAGTTACCATGGGGATGACTCATGCTACGAGTCAGGGTGGAGGTATTGCACCGGAAGGGAACTAGGCGGTCCACCCTTGACCCTGGAGCCCATATAGACAGGATCCCTTGAAACGAACACTAACACATTAAAACAAGGAGCTGGTGGTCGTCTTTGCCTTTGTATTTCCTGGAGCTTCCTATGTCTGATGGGAGGGTAGAGGCTTAATTCATTTTGCTGGGTCCCCAAGTAGGTGGTTCTTATAGCCCCTTGGGATTTCACTTAGCTGAGAAACTTCTTTGTGTATAAGTGTGTTAGTCGCCCAGTCATGCCCGACTCTTTGCAACCCCATGGACTGCAGCCCACCAGGCTCTTCTGTCCGTGAGATTTTCCAGGCAAGGATACTGGAGTGGGTTGCCATTTCCTTCTCTTTGTGTATGACAGTCCTTATTTGTGGGATTCCCTGGTAGTTCAAAGGGTCAAGAGTCTGCCGGCAATGCGGGAGGCCCAGGTTCGAACCCTGGGTTGGGAAGATTCCCTGGAGAAGGAAATGGCAACCCACTCCAGTATTCTTGCCTGGAAAATCCCATGGATGGAGAAGTCTGGCAGGCTACATACAATCCATGTGGTCACAAAGAGTCGGACACAACTGAGTGACTTCACACATGTCCTTATCTGTGATGAAATTGTATATGCTCGCAGGAATTTCTTTTCATGTTAAATTATTTTCTCACACTTCATAATCAGAAAGAAAAAACAGCCTTTGATTCAGTGTAACAGACACTCCGTGACCGTCGGGTGAGCCGGTCCCCTCTCCCACTGTCTGGCCTCTTGGCTCTGTGTTTCCAGTGGCCGATGTGCCAGAGCACATGGATCACGTCTTTGTAGCCATTATTTCCCTGTCTCCGCCTTGGATCTCTGAAGCTGTCATTTTTTTTTTTCTTTGTCTACCCTGTGGAATGTTTTAAAGGAAAAAACACGTCTGCTTCAGCTGCAGACAGATTATTTTGGAGGCATACCGGCCCGTCCTTTACACAACCGTAAACCCGCACGTCTGCTGGGATGCACTGCGAGACCTTTCATTTCCCCAGAGCAGAAACCACACTGCCCACATTCCGATGGAGGGCCCCTGGGATCAGCTTTCCTTGTCCTGAGAAACCTGCATGCTGAGGCAAACCAGCCCTGAGAATTGCTTATGGTTGGGTTGTTTTAGCCGTTTCAAAACTTGAGTGTTTAAAAACCCAGGAGATTTGACAGTGCGTATCTGGACTCCAGTCCCCCAGCCAGGCCCCTGGGGAGGCAGGCCCTGTGTCCTGCATTCTGTATGCTTTCCTTCCTGTACCCTGTTCATTTTCCTTTTTTACATTCCCTTGCTGCTTTCTTCATAAGACATCTTTTTGAAAGGGTAAAAGCCTGAAATGAACTTTTCTGTATTTTTAGCTGTTTAGCCTTGTCTTATGTTTGACCAAGAAGACCTCAAACCAAAAAACCCCCAAACAGTTGGGCAGCCTGTTTGGATAACAGGCATTTTTTGCTTGAATGTTTATTCCCAAGACCCTCGCTGTCAGTAATGCCTAACGCGGCTCCTGAGTTAGGCATTACTGACACCTCGACTGACTGAGGGACATGGAGATTAAAGTTTCATTTTGGACCATTTTGTATGATTGGATTTTTACCCTATGCCTGTTATTACTTTTTCATTTGTTTGTTTACAGAGGTATACTTTATCAATTTGTTGTAGGTCATAGCATAGGAGGAAAGGTTTTTCTGTGAAACAAAGATTAAAGTTAGTATAGTTTCCACAAAGTCATAAAGTTGTAAACCATACTCGTCAGTTCATTCAGTTCCATGTAATTGACTCCTGTTGATCTGGATGAAGTAAACAGGTTTTTCAGTCGAGTTTTGTCATTTATTGGGCTTCCCAGGTGGTGCAGTGATAAAGAATCAGCCTGCCAAAAAAAAAAAAAAAAGAATCAGCCTGCCAATGCAGGAGACGAGAGTTTGATCCCTGGATCAGGAAGATCCCCTGGAGTAGGAAATGGCAACCCATTCCAGTACTCTTGCCTGGAAAATTCCAGGGACAGAGGAGCCTGGAGGGCTACAGTCCATGGTGTCGCAAAAAGTCAGACATGACTGAGCACAGCATAGCAAAATTTTTGTCATTTGTTACTTGGTTTAGTGGTCTTATCTAAAGGCTATCAGAAACTTACATTTGTTAAGAAAAGTTCTTTTTACGAGTCTTCTTGAAAATCTTCATTCTGTAAAAGCATCATTGTAAAATCACAGTTGCTGTTATTACTTTAAAATATAGTTTATATGTGTGTCCTATCACTTGCTGTATATTCAAAGATCCTCTTAACTTTGGAAGAACTAAATTTTAATTATAAGTAAAGATGACTGCTTATAGAGGGGATCCTTTTACTTTTCACTTTTTTTGCTAGGTTGCAGGATTTTTTTTAAGAATAGAGGCTTAAAAATAAACCTTCTGCATTAGAATTATGGCTTTCTGTCTGTACTCTGCCCTTTGTACTGGGAAAACCCAGCCCTAATTTCTGAGATAACTCAAACTTTCTGGGCTGACGTGAAGGGTGGTGCTGGGTCCTACCCAGGCTGACATCACATGCTATGTGGCCACGCTGGGACCTGATTATTTATGAATTACTTCCCTGACATGCTGGAATTAAGTGCACTGAAAATCAAACTCACAGAAACACTGAAAAACTGAACCGATGCTTCAGTGTTGAAACCCACAAATATGTCCTGGTTTGAAATTTTTTAGGGTGAGACATTTCTGGATCATGGTTTTCATGAACTATCAAGTTATGCTTGTTTCAAAACTCCCTTGCTTCAGCTGTGTGCATTTAATGGTCAGGATAATGCTGCTGAAACGGTTTCTGTCTTCCTTTCTAGCTTTGATAAATCCAGCACAGATTGAGAGGGGGCTGCCTCCTTGCCTGTGATTCAGCCTGCCTTTCACATCCTTAAATAGCCCAGTGGTTGTTCTTGGCTATCTGGTTTTTGGTTTGGGGTTTGCTGGTGAAAATAAGCGACAGAAACAGTCAAAAGTGCATGTTCACACCTCCTGGTGGTGTTGGAAATTTCCAAAACAAATCCCATTCTTGTGCCCAGGGACTGAACCCATGGATCAGGTGGTAATAGGCCCTCGGGGAGGATCCTGGGGTTGGCTGCAGTTTCACTCAGAATAAACAGGCTTTGGTGTTGATACTTTGGGGAAGGCAGCCCCATCCAGGAGAATGGGCAAGTGGTATTCTTTGAAGGTCGGGAGTCTCTGCATCCCCTGGGAGGGTGAGCAAAGAGACTGTGGGAAAGAGCTGGGAGGAGGCCCTGGTGGAGAAGTGAGGTCTCCGCTTGTAGCCTGTGTAGTCATTTGAGCCTCCGAGTTCAGCTCTCAGCAACTTCCCCTTTTCAGGTGCCTACCCTTGGTATTTACTAAGGCTAGCCACTCCTCATCACCAAGGCTACCATGTCAGCACATGACTATCAGGAGAGAAAGATACAAATAATCCTCTCAACATCTAAATGACAGATATGCAAATTGTTCTCCTAGAGGCCCTGGAGGTGTAATGGAAAGACACCAGGCTGGCAGGCGAGGCTGTCTGTAAAGCCTGTGCATCTCCCTTCCCCTCCAGCTGTGAACTGTAGTTTTGAAAATCCTAAATGCTTTCTTCTAAAGGTCCAAAACTGCAGCTCCCACCATGTTCTCAGGTCTTGGTTGTATTTTGCCAACCCAGTATAAGTCTGGCCTTTACGTACAGCCTTGTGACTTAGGGCTGAGGTCGGCGATAGGGGCTTTCCCCCTTCTTGTCTTTTGGCTTAGAACATTTAAATTGGAAGCTTAAGCCTCCCTCAAAAAGAATGTTAATTCCAGCCCTTTTTTTCCCTGTGTATCGTAAAAGATGGCCCAGCCAGGATGAGTTCAGAGAGAGTGCTAAGTTGGAATCTTGGTGTAGAGAAAGGAGCTTTGGGGAGATTGCAGAGCTGGTTCAAAGTCCTGGCTGTGCCTTTTAACAGTTGCAAGACTTTGTACAAGTTATCTAACTTGTGAGCCTCAACTTTCCTCATCTGTAAAGTGGGTATATCTGTAAAGTGGGTATACTGTTCACTTCATGCCATTCTCATGAGACTTAAAGGAGGACATTTCTCAGTGTGTTTCTGCTTCCCTCTGTGCCTTTAAGTGCTGAATGAGCTAAGACAGTGGGGGCAGCAATCCACCGGGTGAGTAAGACAAGCTGAAGGTGAAAGAGGAAATTGTGTTTATTTGGGCAAAACCATCATTTCCTTAAAGTCCATAGCCCTCAGCTCTTAAATAGGTCACCGAAAAGAGCCTCAGAGTGTGATTCTCAGCGTGTGAGTGTGACCCCGGGGTGGCTGTGGGGAGGCCCTGTATTTGGAGTTGTTTGTTCAGTGGAAATCGTGCCATTTACTGGGCTCATATTTTTGCAATTCACCCGATGGAACACACCAAGGAGAGGTTTCCTTCCTCTGCAGTTTGTCTTTCACGGGCTGATAGAATATCATTTGCCGTATCGTGAGGTTGCTTGCAAAGGACCAAGTGAAATGCTTGAATCATGCTTGAAACTGCTTTTTCTGATCATTAAGCTGGAGATGAGAGCCTCCTCTCAGGTTCTTGTTTTTTCCCATTGTGGTAAAATACACGTAACAGAAGTGACCATTTTAACCATGTTTCGTGCTCTGTGGCATTACTTACTTTCACATTGTTGTGTAACTTTCCCCGCCACCCAGGTCCAAAACTTTTTACCCCCCAGCTGACACTCTGTACCCGTGAAACACTAACTCCTCATTCGCTCCCACCTCCAGCGCCTGGCACCCACCGTTCTCTTTCCTGTCTCTGATTTTGACTCGTCGAGGGGCCTTAAGCTACCCTCGTGGCTCAGACAGCAAAGAATCTGCTTGCAGTGCAGCAGGCCCGGCTTCGATCCCTGGGTCGGGAAGATCCCCTGGAGAAGGGAATGGCCACCCACTCCAGTATTCTTGCCTGGAGAATCCCATGGACACAGGAGCCTGACAGAGTGTAGTCAACGGGATCGCAAAGAGTCGGGCACAACTGAGCGAGGAACACTTTGACCCAGGGAAAGCCTCACATCCCTGGCATCATGCAGTATTTGTCACTTTGTTTCTGGCTTATTTCACCCTTTTTTTAAAAAAATAGATATTTTTCACTCTGTTTTGCAGTTTCCATTACTCCCTGGCAGGGACTGTTCTACAAACTCTTGCTTTTCTCTGAGAAACTCTTGTAAATTCGCACTTTATCTTTGTAACTGTTTTACCCCTTTGAAGGAAGAAACCTGTCAGAGCCAGTCATAGGAAATGATTTGATGGAATGTGTATATTATTCTTGAAAATAACTCTCTACTCAGTCAGGATTTTAGGTGACTATACACTAAGTACCGCTGGAGAGGGAAATGGCAACCCTTTTCAGTATTCTTGCCTGGAGAATTCCATGGACAAAGGAGCCTGGCGGGCTACAGTCTGTGGGGTTGCAAAGAGTCGGACATGACTGAGTGACTGTCACTCATACACTAAGTACAGAATCAGATCCTGTAGTGCCTAGTGGATGTCTTCCTGGAAATAAAACTACGAGTTCTGCCCTCCCTTCCCCTCCCCTCTCCCCCCATTCCCCAAAGAAGGGAGCATAGCATGTGTTTCTATATGAGGCTGGCAGTAGCAGAGAGGAGACACCACGTAAAGGACTGTGAGCGTTGTTTTAGGCTCTTGGATTCAAAGGTAACCTCTCAGCCTTTCTCCTCCTAGGTGGTACACCTTGAAATCCAAACCGGGGAAGAAGGATAAAGAGCGAGGAGAAATTGAGGTTGACATCCAGTTTATGAGAAACAACATGACTGCGAGCATGTTTGACCTTTCCATGAAAGACAAGTCTCGGAACCCGTTTGGGAAACTGAAGGACAAGATCAAGGGCAAGAATAAGGAGAGCGCGTCTGATACGGTGTCAGCCATCGTCCCCCACGTGACGCCCTTGGCTGACAGTGATGACGAGTCTCCTTCCAAAGACAAGAAGAAGTCAAAGATCAAGACCTTGTTTTCCAAGTCCAACCTGCAGAGAACGCCGCTTTCCCAGTCCATGTCCGTCCTGCCGACCTCAAAGTCAGACAAAGTGATGCTTCGTCCTGGAGACTTTGAGTCCCGGTGGGAGGACGATGACGAGGACAAGTCCTCCTCTGCCTCGGATGGTGAGTCTCCTCCTCCTCCTTCTCACTTGGCTTCTCCCCCTCCTTTGCTTTGGGAGAGAAGAAACGAACAAATCTTGTGGCAGGGGATGGTGTAGATGGTGGTGGTTACAGTAGTGATGATGATGGTGGTGGGGATGGTGTAGATGGTGGTGGTTACAGTAATGGTGATGGGGATGGTGTTGGGGGATGGTGTAGATGGTGGTGGTTACAGTAGTGATGATGATGGTGGTGGGGATGGTGTAGATGGTGGTGGTTACAGTAATGGTGATGGGGATGGTGTTGGGGGATGGTGTAGATGGTGGTGGTTACAGTAGTGGTGATGATAATGGTGGGGACTGTGCTTTTACTGATGGTGCTGGAGATGCTGGTGCTGGTGCCAATGGTCATAGTGATGATGATGGTGGGTACTTAAGAGTACTAACTAAGGTTAGGAAGCCTTCTCTAAGTCCTCTAGTTTCTGGTGCTGCTGCTGCTAAGTCGCTTCAGTTGTGTCCGACTCTGTGCGACCCCGTAGACGGCAGCCCACCAGGCTCCGCCGTCCCTGGGACTCTCCAGGCAAGAACACTGGAGTGGGTTGCCATTTCCTTTTCCAATGCATGAAAGTGAAAAGTCAAAGTGAAGTCACTCAGTTGTGTCTGACTCTTAGCGACCCCATGGACTGCAGCCCACGAGGTTCCTCCATCCATGGGATTCTCCAGGCAAGAGTACTGGAATGGGGTGCCATTGCCTTCTCCCCTCTAGTTTCTAGGAATGTGTAAATTCCTTTCTCATAATGTCTGGCTCTATAACTGTTGAGCATTCATACAAGCTTTTGGGGCTGGCATGCAATATTTTTGTTTTGCTTTTTTGTTTTTAGATAAAACCATAGAACCTTACAATAATTCTGATAGTTCATCAATTCACCAGGTATTATATTGAGCTTCCATGAAATACATTCCTAATGAAAGCTGAGGAATCCAATTCCGTTAACTCTGAATTAACTAGGTATTTTAAAATTCAGTGACCAGTTCCCTACTACTGGCCAGATTCTGCAACCCAGCCAAGAGCGCTGCCCTTCTCCCTGGCTCTTGTAGAGTTTCTTGACCTCAGCACCACTGACAGTTGGGGTGGATAGCTCTTTGTTACTGGAGCCTTCCTGTATTTTGCGGCATCTCTAGCAGCATCCTGGCCTCCGCCTGCTGGATGCCAGTAGCACACCCCACTCAGCTGTGACAACCAAAAAAAGGACTCAGGTGCTGCTTTCCCTTAATTTCTAACCCCCTTGGTTCTTGGGTCTTCTCCCCGCAGTCTTGTCTCACAAGAGGACAGCAAGCGCGGATCCTAAGCAGCTGAACCAGGTCAGCTTCAGTCTCCCCAAGAAGGAAGGCCTCTCCTTCCTGGGCGGCCTCCGGTCTAAGAACGATGTCCTCTCCCGCTCGAATGTCTGTATCAATGGGAACCACGTCTACGTGGAGCCGCCTGAGGCCAAGACCGAGACCAAGGACAGCTCCCCGTCCCCATCCCCATCCCCTCAAGACCTCAGGAAGAAGCGGTGGTTCTCATCTATGGAAAACCTGGCCTCTCGGCCTTGGAGGGAGCCTGGGGAAGTAGGCGCGGTGCCTTCCGAGTCTTCCACAAAGGACGCCCTCAAGTCTATGTCCCTGCCGTCCTACCAGCCACAGGTCAGCAGGGACCTTGGGGAGAATGTGGCCCCAGCAACCTTGGAGGCTGCAAAGGAAACCAAAGAGAGCAAGAAACAGGAGAACAAGAAGCCGGCTCTGCTCTTCCTGGTGCCGGGAAGGAAGGACACGGCCAAGGGCAGCGAGGGCGAAAGCCCTCCTACTGCCGCCTCTGGGAAGGAGAGGGAGGGAGTGCCCGCTGCGCTCAGGGCCGGGGAGCACCAGCCGGGGCCTGCCGATGACCTTGTGAAGAGATTGGACAAAGAGGCTGTGCCTGTTGCCTCTGGACTAGGCCAAGCGCCGAACCCCTTTGAAGACGAGCAGCTCCCAGAACCAGAAGCTGACCCAGAGCCCAAGGCTGCACCTGTCCCACCTGTTTTCTCGCCCAGGGCTCCCCAGACCAGAGCTGTGAAACCCCGGTGAGTCTCAGCCCTCCCTGTGGGGACCCTGGCAGCCAGGCCTACTGTAGAGCAGGCCTTGCTTGTTGGTCTGTGGTGGTCCCTGTAGCAGGCGGGGGTTTACTAGTCTAAGTTGCTCTTAGCCAGCCCCTGTGTGTCCCAGCCCGGGGCCTCTGCCAGCAGGCGTGGTCTGTCCCTTGTCTGGCCTATCCCCCGTAAGTATCTTTGCCCCAGATATCTTGGCCACAAGTGTTTCCCTTCAAATATTTTTTGCTTCTGGCAAAAGTACGCAGGACTGGTCTGTCCATCTCAGTGAGATAAGCAGAGCTCAGTGGAGCACCCAGGTTTTTGTAGCAGATTCTGAGTGTCAGGGTCTGCGAAAAACAACAGATTTGCGTGGTGGTGGTGTGTGCCAAACTGGGGATCAGTCCACTCTTCCTGCGTATTTCATTGGAGGCAGATGTATTCTCTCCTCCTTGCACTTTGGTGTGGGTTTGCTGACACAAGAGCCCCTTGGTCCCCTGTCGAGTGTGCCTGGGTGGTCCTCTGTGTGTTCGCTCTGCACCTTGTTGCAAGAGCCTCGGGGGTTCTGCTTTTCGGCATGACTCATATTCACTGTCATGATATTCCTACTGGCTGGGGTGGGAGAGACTTTTTTTTGAGATTCTGCCTATTTTGATTTCACAGACACAGACACCCACAGACAGAGACACAGACACAGACACACACAGAGTTCCCCTTCAAAATCTGCCTCTTGCCCTGTGGTGCGCCTCGAATGGGTTTGAGTTTTTTCAGATGGTTTTTTTTATCACCAGAAGAGACTGCAGGCTGTTGCTTTCCCAGGACCTTTCTGTTTCTATTGCAACAGATCTTTCTGTAGCAGATGTGCTTGGTGATAAAAGCTTGCCTTTTATGGGTTAAGTATTGGCATTCCTTCTTTAACTTCTGAAGGTACTGCCCCAATATATATTAAAAAAACAAATTGGTGTTCCTTCTTTAACTTCTGAAGGTACTGCCCCCAATATATATTTAAAAATATATATATTGGTGTTCCTTCTTTAACTTCTGAAGGTACTGCCCCCAGTATATATTAAAAAAATAAAAAAAAGTTATTGTCTTTGGAAAGACTATAGTTTTACACATCTCTTGCCTCTCATGTTGCATCTGCAACTGACCTGCAGGTTTTATTTTGTCCTTTTTGCAGGCCAGAAGTGTCTCCAGAGGCTCAGCCCGCACCCAGGCCCCCTCCTTCCACTAACTCTCGCCTCTTTCTTTCCACTCTCGCTTCCGGCTCTGGGCAGATACCTGTCTCTTCTAAACCGGGGCTTGACTCAGAGACACCGTCCTCTGAGTCCCCTTCGGGCTCCTCCTCTGTCTCCTCTCCCATAGCGGCCCCCATCTCCACATCCACCCCAATTAAGAACTGGCCCTCTGCAGACCCGGGCCAAGCTGGCTCCGAAGAACCGCCTTCGCTCCTGGAACTAGAGCTGGAAAAGGAGACTCGGACCCGAGTTCCAAATATTGATCCCCACGCTGCGGGCTCACTTTCCAAGCAGACACCCTTTCCGGTGACTGGAGAGAGGGAAGACTATTCACCAGGGAAGACCAGTACTAACGACCTGGCACAGTCTCTGCGTACACAGCCTGAAGAGGGACAAGAAGGAGGGCTTCTGGGCTCTCCCTGGCAAGAACAACAAGATGATATCGCTTCATCGGACGAGGCCCGGGAAGTAGTATCTGCTCTTGCGCCCGGGAGAGGCAGGAGGGGCAGCCCCGCTGGAAAGCCCCCAAGCAGGGAGGACCCAGACTCTGCGAAGGACGCAGGTGGCGGTGGCAGGCTGAGTCCTGCAGTTAAAGAAACGGCGCCCCTCCTCCACACGGGGGAGTCGGCCCCCACACCCGACTCCTCGACAACACAGGAACATGAAGAGATGGGTCTGGATGCCCGTGACAGCGGAAAGGATACCAAGAAGCAGGCGTTGTTTTCCAAGCAGCTCTCTGCGGAAGAGGCCGGGGAGGAGGCCCCCAGGCTGGTCCATGGGGACAGAGGGGCCCCACAGGAGCCAACAGCACCAGGGGCAACTCCCAGAAACGCGATGGACACGGGAGACTCCCAGGAGGGGGCGGCCGCGACTGGACCCTCGGCCCTGGCGACTCGTGCTCCCCGCCCCTCCTCCAAGGGGAGCTTCTCAGGGGTTCCCCAGTGGGCGACCGGCTCAGGGAGGGCTGGTCCCCTCTTCAGGAGTCAGGGAGACGACACCCGGATAGCACGGAACCAGAGCAAAGCCAGTGACCATGAAGGTCTGCTGTCCGACCCCCTGGGGGGCCTCCAGGCCCCCTGCGAGGCCAAGTCCCCAGGCGTGGCCCATCTGGACCTGACCCTGCCCTCCATCCCCGAGGTCGAGTCGGAGGACGAGAGAGGCGATCAGCCTGAAGACGGTGGAGGGGCGGCCCTGGTGGCAGGCCAGGGAGAAGGGGCTCCATCCTCCAGCAGGGGACCCGTCCAGCCTGAAGGGGAGAGGGCGCCCAGTGAGGAGGCTGGTGGGTCAGCAGCAGGAAGCCTGCATGACCCCACGCCGGGAGCACCCAGAGCGCCCGTCCCGGCTTCTGCAGAACAGACCCCAGGCCCCAGCGGCGATGGTGGGAAGGCAGGACCAGCCGGAGATGGGAGCCTGCCTCGGCCTCCGGCCGCTGCCCTGGGGTCCCCTGTGTCCAGCTCCCCCACCCTTCCCCCGCTTCCTGCCACACGCTCCTTTCCCCTCTCTGCACACTCTGACACCCCCCACACCAATACAGCAGAATCTCAAAAAAAAGCAACAGCCGAGGGCTCCGCGGGTAACGTGGAAAATCCCGGCAAGAGGAAGCCGCTTCTTCAGGCCCGGGTCTCCCCCTCAGAGACACAGCCGAGCGCTGGAAGCAGGCCGGCCAAGCACAGGTGAGAGCCGGTGTGGAGCGGGGGGACCGTCCTCGGGAGTGTACACCAGCCCCCCAGCCCCGACTCCCCACCCCTGCTTCTGTCTCCGGCGTGAGGGCTTGCTCATGCATAGCTGTCCTGGCGGTGTATGTCCCCCACCCCGCCCCGGTGTTGACAGCAGGGCGTCTTTGGGAAGGCCGTCCTCTGGGCTGGAGAGGCTGCTGACCCGCCAGCCTCCTCACTGGGCGCCCTCTCCCCCTCAGGCTGGACGGCCCCCCGCTGGAGGATGGAGCCCCTCCTCCCTCCCCTTCTTGCTTGGAGCAAGAAAGTCGCAGCAGCGGCCATCCTCAGAGGCAGAGTGGGGATTGTCCTGCCCTGTCTGATATGGAGCTCTCCTTGCAGAGAAGCATCAGGAGCCGAGTTTTCTTTCCCGGTCTCAGAGACCAGCTGAGACTTGAGTGGGAAAAGCCAGTCCGGCGGACAGCTTACTCTATAAAAACCCCGCCCGGTGGGAAGCTGGCTTGTCTTTGGGAGCTTTGCAGGGCTCCAGGGCGGAGGTGTGAGCACGCATGTCTCCAGGCTCCCCTGCTGCCTGCCTCGCTGGTTGCCACCCCCTGAGAGAGGTGGTCCCTCCGTGTTGTGGTTCCCGCAGGTCTAAGGGTCCTCTCCCCCTTCTCTTCCAGACTTCATCCCGTGAAGCCGATGAACACCACAGCCCCCAGGGTCTCTAACTCCACCTCGGGAACTGCCGCGATCGTGAGTGAGAACTTGATCAACGAAGCCGGGATGAAGGTATGTCTTCTCGGGGAGCGGCCAGGTTAGTCTGAGTCTCCATGGCAGACAGCTCCTGGGGGCAGCGGGGAACCCTGGGATGACTCAACCACACATCTCTACTTTGGCCGATCTTTGGAAACCCCTACACCTCCCATGGCATACTCAACTTTTCCCCTCGTAGTTATTTGGCTGTTGTTGGATGTGTGTGTGTGTGTGTGTGTGTGTGTGTCAAGCAACATGATTGGCAACCAGTACTTCTTTTTAATGAGAAATGTCACCCACCCCCAACCCCCACCCCCACCCTGGGTCATGCCAAATAGACATTCTCCTTTTCCCTATGCATCCTTTCGTATCTTTTGGCAAGAAGGCAAAATTCTTGTAGTTGTAACTGTGGCACAGATAGCCTTTTTTTGTCACTTTATTCTGAAGTGATTTCAAACTTGAAAAAAGTTGCAAGCGTAGCACAAAGAACTCCTGTACGCTTTTCACCCCAGTCCACCAGCTTGTTGGCATTTCACCAGATTTGCTTATCACGCTCACCCTCTCCTTCTCCATCCTCTTTGTATGTACATACATTTTCCCCCCCCTGAATTATTTGAGAGTAACTTGCCCACGTCATGCTCCTTTTACCCCTAAATACTTAAGTGTGTAATTCTTAAGAATAAGGACATTTATCAAAATGAAGAAATTTAACAGGCATATCACACTGTTTTCTCATCTGTCATCTGTATTTCAATGTCACCAGTTTGTCCCAGTGGTGGCCTTTCTTCTTTGTTTCCCAGTCCGGGGTCACCAAGAGACCCTGATGTCTTGTCTCAAGGATCTCCTTTATTTTGGAACGGTTCCTCGGCTTTTTTTTGTCTTTGGAGACGTTGACCTTTTTCAAGAGTTTAGAACAGTTCTTTGGTAGAATTTTCCCATTTGGGTTTGCCTGACGTCTACTCGTAGTTTGATGGAGGCTGGGTCTTTTTGGCTAGTATTAACTATAGGAAAAACACGCCCTTCCCAGTGCATCATGTAAAGGGCCCACGGCACCCTGTCCTCTTAGTGGGGTGTTAACTTGGTGACTTAGCTTAGGTGGTGTCCACTGGGTTATTCAGTGCAGAGTAGCTATTTTTTCCCCTTCACAGTTAGTAGGAAATGTGTGAGGAATTCATTTCAGGCCATGCAACCTCCTGCTCTTTATCAACCTCCCATTCATAGGCCTCAATGTCGACTGATGAATGTAAGGTAGTAGCAGAAGAATGGGTCTCCAGCCCCATCGCCTGCGTGGAAACCCTCTGAAATCCTCTTGTTCGCTTAGTTTTTAATCATACACACTTCTGCACGTTGCTACTTAATTATTTTTTGAAATGGTTATACTAGTCTAGACTTACCCACTCCCCAGTTGGGTAATTGACTATTTAGCTTATTCTCTGTTTTTCTGTATGAATAACACTGTAGTCCGTAGTTTCTTGCATAGGACTTTTCCCTTCTTGTAGTTGACTTCCTTAAGCTGAATTTCCAGGAAGACTATTGCTTGATGAAAGGATCTCTGCTCTGTAAAAAAGCTTGAGTGGCTACCACTGAAAAAAGCAGCTCCTCCCCCCAAAACCAAAGCCACCCCCCACCTCCCACCCCCATGAGTTCTGCTGGGGAGTGTCTCCATCCTGCCCTTTCCGGTTCCAGAACCAGAGGGATTGAGTCCTGCCTTGCTACCAACCTTTTCGTCTTTCACTCATTGTCACACGGACAGAGAAGAATGATCTATTGAGTGACAGGGGACTGTTAATGAGAGGAGATGTGTTGTGTTTCTGACCCTGCAGACTACAGTTGGGAGACATAAACTTCATTTCTGTTTTACTGCAGGTGTCTAGAAGTTTCACTCAATCATAGATTGTACAGTCCCACGGATTCCAGGATGTCAAATAGTTTTTGTGGGTTTTTTTTGTGTTTTTTTTTTTTTTCTGTTTTTGGGGGCAATTCGGGAGCGCACCACTTAGCATACAGGATCTAAGTTCCCTGAGCAGGGATCGAACCTGTGCCCCTTGCAGTGGAAGCGTGGACTCTAAAACACTGGCACCAGGGAAGTCCCAGTTTTTGTGTTTTTTAAAAACAAAACTTTTGCTCACATGTCCTTCACTCCTGCAGGTATTTTTAAGTGCGGGGTGATGGGCTGATGCCTCTGGCTCTGTTGCACCTTCCACTCTAGGAACTGGGCTGAAGATCGTCCACTGAAAGCCAGAGATCTGAGTTCGGGTCAAGAGACAGAGTGGTAATAAGGAACTGTTACTGAAAACCACTTGGCATCTTCTAGCCATCTTGCCTTCTCCTCCCTGTAGTCCGTGCTAACAGGGCGCCAGCCTGAAAATGATCAGCTGTAGCCAGAATTGTGTACCTATGGTCTTTTAGCCCCAGCCTAAAGATGGACTGGCTGTAACTTCACCAGCCCAGCTCGGCTGGCTTCTCTGGTTGTGTTAGAAGCAGCAGCACTTGTCTTCCTGGCATGGATGATATTTACCAGGAAATTGGGCAAAAGAACAGCACGAAAGGGACAATAACAAAAACCAGGGTCATTTCGCAGCTCCCCACCCCTCTTCCTTTAACAGTGGAATGCATCTTGGCTCCAAAGAGAAACAAACACCTAGCTTTCAGGAAGTCAGCTAGACCCTTGGTCCCCCGCTCTGTTTACTCATCCAAGCTCACTTAATCAGGGGCTTATCTCCAGGCCCCGACTGACAGTAACTTGCCTTAAAACCAAGGCAACCGTTACTTATGTTGCTCATGATCTGTAAGCCCCGCTGCTGCCCCTCTGCCAGGCTGTAACAGAGCTGTTGGTCCTGGACCAGACCTGGTAACTCCTCTGAATAAATATGGAAGTGTTCCTGGAGACTGCCATTGGCCGGCCATAGAATAGGCGCTTTGTACTAAGGCATAAACAGTACTTATGAAAATAACTACTCTTTGGAATGTTGCAAAGTGAGAGAGAGGTTAGGGAAAGAAACTGCATAGCTAAAGTTATGGAAACCTAGCTGAATCATTACTTTAATGGCTTTTTTCTTTTCTTTTTTGGTTATTGTGTTAAGGCCACCATCTTTTATAGATGATTAATAACTAGGAATGTATTATTTATTCAGGTGGCTTCCACACTTCCATTTAAAAATAACACAGCCAACTAGAGCCAAAAAGTCTTCTGTCAAATTATATGGGAAAAGTGGGAGACCAATGTGAATATACGTCATTATTGGTAAAACGATGAGGGGAAAAGTCCAATGTGAAAGTCCTGGAAGGAAATATGTGACAATGGGCACTATCGTTTCCTGAGTTAATGGGTATTTTCTTTGCACCTCTTCCTCTCCGTGGCCCTTGCTCACTTTCTGTGACTGCTGGATTGCTTTTTAATTTTTTTAGTCATCACATAAATAGGAATTTCTGATGATTTCAAAGTCCTGCATCATTTCTTCTTCAGATTACAGAATCCAAATGGAAGAGCTGTTTGACAGTTTGTAGGAGGTCCCGCTAGTCTTCCCTGGTGGCTTAGATGGAAAAGAGTCTGCCTGCAGTGCAGGAGACCTGGGTTTGATCCTTGGGTCAGGAAGATCCCTTGGAGAAGGGAATGGCAACCCACTCCAATATTCTTGCCTGGAAAATCCCATGGACAGAAGAGCCTGGTGGGCTATAGGCCATGGGGTCACAAAGAGCTGGACACGACTAAGCGACTAACACTCAGGAGGTACCTTAAGTGTGCGTGCCATTTCAATTCTGTGTCTTGGTCTTAAGGAAATGTTTATGGATATGACCAAAGATTTATGTTAATGCCTTTGAATATGTTCTTATATAATTGTGAAAACTGAAACCAACTTAAATGACCAGCAACAGAGAGATGGTTAAAATACAACTAAGTTTAAAACATCCATTTAAAAAGCAATTTTTCTAAAATTTAATGATGGGAAAATGCTCACAAAAAACCCAATTTTCAAAAGCCATAAAAATTGATTCTGTGTGAGGCTAAAGTTATCACAAAGAACACCTGTTACCAATAAGAGACCCAAGTATTAGGTGTTGGAGTTATGGGTAATAATTTTTTCCCTTCTTCTAGATTTGAGATTTTCTATGATAAATAAATTGTTTTTCACTGTTCAAAACACGATTCTGTTATAGCAGGCAAAATTAATTTTTTTTAATTTATTTAATTTTTAATTGAAAGATAATTGCCTTACAGAACTTTGTTTTTTTTCCTGTCAAACATGATCAGAAAATTAATGCTAACTCATCTCCAGAGTCTGGGCCAGTGGTTACTACTCCATCTTTGAAGCTTGCCCCCATCACCCAGAAGCCAGGGTCTCTGGTTTGTTCAGCTCCTGGAGCACATCCTGTCCGCCTGGACCCTGACGCCCTGCACCTCAGGTGAAGCCCCAGGTGTGTCAGACCCTGTTGGGGCCTGGTGCCTCCTCTCGACGAGTACTCTCCCTCCAGATGTCAGCTTCTGCTTCTATCCCCCAGATGCTCCTGCGAACGTCTTCTGTAATCAGTATTTTTATTTTTTTTTAAAGAGGAAGTTACTTATTTATTTTCAGCTGCCCTGGGTCTTCGTTGCTGCCCGAGGGCTCTCTCTAGTTGCGGCGAGGAGGGGCTGCTCTTCCTCGTGGCTTCTCACTGCAGCGGCTTCTCTAGTGGGAGCACAGGCTCTGGGGCGTGTGGGCTCCAGTAGTCGTGCCTGGCGGGACCTAGGCCACAGGCTCAGCAGCTGTGGTGTGCAGGTTCAGTTGCTCCATGGCACATGGGATCTTCCCCGACCAGGGGTGGGACCTGTGTCTCTGCATTGCCTTCCTATCCACTGCGCCACCAGGGAAGTCCTATAATCAATATTGTTGAACAGAAAAAATCCTTCTGTGACAGAGGTATAATCTAAAACTCCTTGAGGATATATTCTTGGCTATTGTTTTTACAAAGACTACTTGTTTTCTTGGTAGGATATGTAAACAGACATGCCACTTTGAAAAAAAAAAAAGTGATAAAATAAACATAAAATTTACCCCCTCCACTGTTTTTAAGTGTCCATTTTCAGCAGTGTTAAGGACATTCCTATTGTTGCACAACCAATCTCCAGAGTTCTTTCTCAGACATGCAACTGTTTTGAAAGGGTTGTTGTGGAAGTCACAAATAGGATGTGGAGGTCCAGAGGGGGGGACCCTGTGAGTCTGCCTTCAACAAGCTAAAAAAAAAAAAAAAAAAGATTAAAAGAGAGAAACCGTTTTTGACAAGTAGTCCAGTATCTCAGGGGCTTCCCTAGTGGTAAAGAACCCACTTGCAATGCAGAAGACATGGGTTCGATCCCTGGGTCAGAAAGATCCCCTGGAGGAGGAAATGGCAACCCACTCCAGTATTCTTGCTTGGGAAGTTCCATGGACAGAAGAGCCTGGCGGGCTACAGTCCATGGGGTCGCAAAAGAATAGGACTCGACTTAGCAACCAAACAACCACCACCATCTCACCTGTTTCCAGGCCTCCTGTGTGAAGTTAGGCCTGCTGCATGTGTGGAAGTGTGAGGAGTTTCTAAGTAGCCATCATTGTGCTGTTCCTTGTAGCCAGGACAAGAGGGACACAATTTCTCTGGAACTCTGGCTGGTGTGCAGGCAGTTTGCATCCCTGGACCGAACAGGGGCTTCTCTCATGTTGTGTCAAGGTTCACCTGCTCCTGACGTGACTGCTTCTTGGAGCAGGTAGTTCTAGGCCTTCCTCAGTGAAACTATTTGACCCTCACGGTGGCGAAACCATGATTCCCTCAGAGCTCTGCAGGCAAAACTGTCTTGAGGTTGCCCCACAACCTCATCTCTTTCAACTTTCGAACCTGAGTCATAGACTTCAGGAAAAGTTATTTTGGGTTTTTTTTTTTTTTTTTAATTTCCCCCATCTCTCTGGAGACTTGGTACAACATGTTAGTTTGCATAACGCTTATCTTGTGTCTCCTCATGGTTGGGGCCTGAGCAGTTTGCAGTCAAACTCCAGGCCTCCCAGGTGATGATCGAAATCCCTGGGGCTCCTGCTCTTGTCAGGAGAGGGGCGGCCGCTCCAGCTGCGGCCACTGGACCCCAAGAGGACACCACCAATGGCTGTTTGCTGGCCCTTGGCTTTGACTCTGCATAGGTTTTGAGAGTGAGATGACTTAGACTGGGGTCTCCCAGGCTGTCCTCCTAATCGCCAGGCCTCCTGAGCATAGTGGAGGCAGTAGCAGACCGTCTGGGATAAACATCCACGTATTGTACTGGGAGGAGAGTGTTGCCTACTGCGTCATCTGCCGCTAGCATTTCTTCATGGGTCCCCCCAGCCTGGGGCTCAGATCCGCTTGGATACCTGGTTGTGCCAGTTCTGATGTTCACAGACCTCTAGTCGTGATGTCTCTAAATCCCAGGCCTAGAGGCTAGTCCAAGGGTCTGCAGGCTGTGAGTCAAGTATGATTTTCACACTTTCAATCTGTCGTTCCCCACTGGTCCAGTGATTAGGACTCTGCACTTTCACTGCTGAGGGCCCCGGGTTCAATCCCTGGGTGGGGAAATAAGATCCCACCAACCTCAGTTCAGTTCAGTTCAGTCGCTCAGTTGTGTCCAACTCTTTGCGACCTCATGGACTACAGCATGCCAGGCATCCCTGTCCATCACCAACTCCTGGAGTTTACCCAAACTCATGCCCATTGAGTCAGTGATGCCATCCAACCATCTCATCCTCTATCGTCCCCTTCTGCCTTCAGTCTTTCCCAGCATCATGGTCTTTTCTAATGAGTCAGTTCTTCCCAGCAGGTGGCCAAAGTATTGGAACTTCAGCTTCAGCATCAGTCCTTCCAATGAATATTCAGGACTGATTTCCTTTAGGATGGACTGGTTGGATCTCCTTGCAATCCAAGGGACTCTCAAGAGTCTTCTCCAACACCACAGTTCAAAGGCATCAATTCTTTGGTGCTTAGCTTTCTTTATAGTCCAACTTTCACATCCATACATGACTACTGGAAAAACCATAGCTTTGACTAGACAGACTTTGTTGGCAAAGTAATATCTCTGCTTTTCAATATGCTATCTAGGTTGGTCATAACTTTTCTTCCCAGGAGCAAGCGTCTTTTAATTTCATGGCTGCAGTCACCATCTGCAGTGATTTGGGAGCCCAAGAAAATAAAATCTGTCACTGTTTTCATTGTTTCCCCATCTATTTGCCATGAAGTGATGGGACTAGATGCCATGATCTTAGTTTTCTGAATGTTGAGTTTTAAGCCAGCTTTTTCACTCTCCTCTTTCACTTTCATCAGGAGGCTCTTTAGTTCTTCTTCACTTTCTGCCATAAGAGTGGTGTCATCTGCATATCTGAGGTTATTGATATTTCTCCCGGCAATCTTGATTCCAGCTTGTGCTTCATCCAGTCCAGCATTTCTCATGATGTACTCTGCATATAAGTGAAATATAAGTTAAATATACCAACCTCGTGGTAGGGCCAAAAGGAAAAAAAAAAAAGAAAGAAAAGGTAATGAAACAAAAAAAAACAAACCAAAAGACGAACATGCAGCAAAGGCCATCTGTGGCCTGGGCAGCCTGAGATACTAACTCTCTGGCCGTTTACAGAAAGCTTCGTTGGCACAGGTTTTCACTGAAATTGCAAAGGAATTCCCAGGAGACTCAGATCACAGACTCAATCACTAAAAGCTACCTCTTCTGTATTTCTTTTATTTACTTATAACTAGTTATTTGTTCATAAATATTTACTTGGCTATGCCAGGTGTTAGCTGAGCCACACAGGGTCTTAGTTGTGCCATGTGGACTCTTAGTTGTAGCACGTGGGATCTAGTTCCCTGGCTGGGGACCGAACCTGGGTCCCCTGCATTGGGAACGTGGAGTCTTAGCTACTGGACCACCAAGGGAGTCCCGGTATTTCTCTGAGATGTTTGACCTCTTGGCTGACTTTGTCAATTTTCTTGTCGTCTCCCCTTCCCGCCCCCCCCCCCCACCAAAGAAATACAAGCCCTCGGACCCCGCATTTGCCTACGTGCAGCTGACCCACGACGAGCTCATTCAGCTGGTCCTCAAACAGAAGGAAACGATCAGCAAGAAGGAATGTCAGGTGCGCCAACTGGAAGACTACATCGACAACCTGCTGGTCAGGGTCATGGAGGAGACCCCGAACATCCTCCGGGTTCCCTCTCAGGTCGGCAAAAAAGCAGGAAAGATGTGATCTGCCGGCCTCCAGCATCGAGACTCTGCCGTGAGTCTGTCTCCACCAGCTCCTGAGGCCGAGGACTCGCTGTGCCCGACAGCTGGGCACAGATTGCCATCTTCCTCCTAGGTTATCTGGCAGGAGTCCCTCCCACCCACGGAAGCCAGGTCAATGACTACAACGGATCTTTTCACTGTCCATTCCCAGGGTTTCATTTTTAAATGCCACTGTGCCTTTAACCACGTTGTAAATATTTTATGGTCCGACCGGAGACATGGTCATAAGATCTGATCCTGGCCCAGAGGTTCAGATGGCGCTGGGGGGTATTAATTAATGTATTTTAAACATTGGGATTTTCTTTCTTTGAATTTGAGATTTTTAAAGTACATCTCCCCCCGGTCTTTAAAGCTTCAGGTGAGATGACAAGGACCAGGCGATTGGGGCTGTGTTGCACATACCTTCTTGGCATTTGAGTAGCTCAGGCATGGCGTTTTGGCTGCAGACGCTAAATTTTTGATACCGTGTAAACCTACTTGACTCCTCGGACTTGGTATTTTGTTTTGACTGGAGCAGAGGAGTGCAGAGTGTGCCTTTGAGATTTATAACAAGCTGCTTTTTCCAGACATCAGCCTCTACACCACAGTAGCCTTTAAAATTTGCTCTTTATCAATGGAAAGGGACTGTCTATGGAGGGAAGCAGACCAGGGGACTTAGAGTCACTTTGCACTCAAGGGAATTGGTCAAAACCCCTCCTCTGGTGATCACAGAGCCCCTGTGACAGGAGTGGCCGAGGCAGTGCCTTGATTAGCCATCGAGTGCCCCAGGCGCTTGCTAAAATGGTTCTACCAGGTGTGGAGAGATGGCAGGGGGTCCGTTGGCCCTCTCCCCCCATGTCTTCGCTTGGCTCCCTGGTTTCCTTGGCAGCTCTTCGTGGCCTCTTCCCTCCTTAGTATAACATTGTGAAGAGCAAGATGATATCTATTTTTAGATGGCTGTGTTTTTAAAACTAGATTGACACACTTTTTTTTTTTTTTTTTTTTTTTAAACTAGGACCCCTTAACTAATAGCACCAGTTCAGATTCTTCAGGGCTTCTCTGGTGGTTCAGCGGTAGAGAATCCTGCTGCCAATGCAGGAGATGGGGGTTCTATCCCTGGGTTGGGAAGATCCCCTGGAGACTCTTCAGGTAATTTCATTGTTAGTAACCCGATATTAGAATGTTTTCTATATTACTCATTTTTTGTTGTTGTTCCAGTTGAGACAGAATCTCATCAAATCCCGACATCTCTCCTCGGGAGAGAATGTCATAGGCCAAGGGTGTGGGTAGGGCTTGAGGAGAGAGCAGTTATTAAATGGAACTCTCTGTGTTCATTCTTGTATTGAAGTTAAGAGGCAAGATGATTGGCAGTGGGATTCCTTCTCAGGATCACATCTGCTGCCACATTAGTTAATATCAGCACTTTAATCTGAAGGATGATACTGTAACTTGATTGAACTAATTCACTTTTAATTATCGATAGCTGTTTTATTTAATACCTTCCTACATACTGGGGACCACTGTAAACCTCTCAGACGACTTGTATTTTTGTAGCGCTACGAGATTTATTTACATCCCTATAAAGAGAACTGGATGTTTGCTTGAACTCTGGAGATATACGTGTATATATTTGTTATGCAGTGTTTTGTACTTGATGTCAGTGTACTTGGACTGTGATAACCCTCGTACACTGGGTGGCAGGGGCCCTGAGTGGTTTCTCCCAGGAAGAGCTCACGTGCAGACCCGAGTTCTTCCCGAAAGCTTTTTGTCGTGGGAGATCTGCTGCTAGGACCTCGGGGATGGGACCCGGTCCGTGTTTAAGAGCAAATTCCTCTGCTCTGAGATGCCACTCGAGAACTCTGGAGAATGAAGGACAATCAACTTCAAGAGTGCCTGGTTTCTACCAACTGCTGGAAAAAAATTCCACAGGTGGCATTCCTGCACCTCTCAAGGATGCTGGTTAACACCTGTCCTTGAGGACTCTGCTGTGAGGGAGAACTCGGTTGGGAAAGCTGGAGCAACAGCTCTGAGCTGTTCACAGGGGCAGGTGGACTGGAGGGCTGGAGCTCCTGCAGCCAGTGTTGGTCTGAGGGCTTACACCCACGTATCTGCACCAGGAGAGTCTGGTTTAGCCTCTGGCCGCTGAGTTCATGCTCACTGAACTGATGAGTCCTGGGAGGCCCTGCTTGGCTGCCCACCTCCCACCCCCAGAAGACCAGTCAGTACTTCAGGGAAGCATCCAGTGAAATACCAAACACCTTGTGATGAACTTCACTGGAGGTCAGCATCTAGGAAAAAAATAGTCAATCCTTTGCCCAGTTGTTTCATATCATCTCTGTCGCTGGACTTTGACATATGTCCTGCCCACCGTTTTTATTTCCTGTGGGTTAGCCTCCCCAGGTAGTGGGAGGGAAGAGCAAGAAAGTCTGCCCTTCGCCACATGAATAGCCATTGACCCGGAGTGGAGGGTGTGTGGGCAGTGAGTGGCACACGTGTGTGGTTTCCAGCTCTGCTGACAGTGGGGGCTCAGAAGGGCACAGAGTGGGGAGGGTCCACGACCCTTAGCCACCTGCCAGACTGAAGGCCAGAGGCAACTTGTTGTAAAATTAGGCGCGATCTTCACTCCCCATGCCCCTTCTCTTTTAGACCCATTCACCGATGAATGGTCCCTCAAGGCTGAAGGATCTGTTGCCCTCAGCGGGGCGGAGAGCTTACCCCTCCAGTTTCTACACCAATCTCAAACCTGTGGTTTTCTCAGTATCTATCGTGTGAGCTACTGACGTGACCTCTTCCTCCCTCTGATTGAAAGCTCACCCAGCATTTCTGGATTATAGAATTCTTATTTCCTGCCTTGTTACTTTGGGAATTTTGAATTTCTTTGCTTTTGTTTTTGAGAAGTAACCTAAAAACTTCCTACAACACTAAATAAAATGGTACTGGTACTACCTTTCAAAGTTTTGTGTTTGTGGTTTTGTATGGGTATGATAAGAATTTCTGGCTTCCTGCAGAATCTCTCTTAGGGGGTGACCAGTGTTTCTCAGCCCATGAGGGTCTCTTGCCTGGGTTCCTGCTGCTGCCACTCTATCTGGTGCCCAGGGGCCCCAGTGCCCTTTCTCCTGTGGGGGTTGGGATATCTCTGATGACCTCCCTATGACACAACCCATATTTTGGGCATTTACCAGCTGAACATTGAATTTCCTGTCCCTAGTGATACAGGCTAACACCTTTTCCTTAAGCTGAGCAGAGGAACAAGCCACGTTCTTGATTCACCTCCACCCTGCACCAGCCTGCACCACCCCCCACCACACACACACACCTCTTCACCCCCATCCCACTGATTTCCCAAAGAGTGAAATCCTGACTTTCGGAGCTTCGTTTGAACTCACCCTGCGTTCAGGACTGCCCAGATCTAGGAGCCAGGTCTCTGGTTCCACAAGTGTAGCTCATTCATTTCTGAGTAGAGGGGACTGTGGCTGTAAAAGACTCCTCCTGAGCTCATTCTACTAATCTCCAACTCTTCCCCGAAGAAGTGAGAGGTCTGCCTGCCTCAACCCAGGGTCCCAAGCTCTCCGAGTGGAGGGGATGCTCTTAGGGATGAAAGTCACATTGTAGAGGGACAGACGCAGGTGGACCCGCGTTGCTTCCAGGTCGGGTGGGGGAAGCTTCCTGAGGGCCTCCCCGGTTTGGGTGGAGGGGTCTGTTACCCAACCGGATGTAGATGGTGGAACCACCGTGTAAAATGATACAAAGCTGGTTTCTCTTAAAACATACAACCTTCCAGGTTTGGTCCAAAGAATCAAAAATCTCTCTGGAAAGGGTCTCCAAGGAAGGAATGTTTGTACAAATGACCCCCAACTCTCCCCTGAGATTCATCTCCCTTGCTTTTTTGGGGGGGCACCCTACCTACCTCCCCATGGAGAACATCACAGGGTACCGTTCCCACTCTGACCACAGCCAAAGCATCAGCACCATGCACATTCCCAGCCCTCAGACCCTGCCTCTAAGCCGATCGGGGGTGCCATCTTTTGGACTCTGCAGTCTCCCCATCCTGAGAAGGTGGGAACAATCTCTTTGAATTTCAAAGCTCTGAGCTGAGCTCTGTGGGGCCAGCGGTTCCCAAAGCCACAAAACCTTCCAAGGGAAGATGTCCTCATGTGGCCTTGTGATGTTTGACTATCTTACACACACCTGTATCCTGAGCCCTAGAAACAGTCACCCTGGTGACACCAGCAGGTCCTCAGAACTGAGAGGAAGCTGCTCCGTCCTTGCACATCAAGTGCTCACTTCAGGCTAAAACTTGACCACAAAAGGAAGGCCTGTTTGTTGAGTTCCTGCATTTCACTCAGCACTGCTGAGCACTGTTTCCAGTTCTCATCAAGGTAGATAATATCTCCATTGTGCAGATGAGGAAACGGAGACTTTCAGAGGCATCAGAGCTGGAGTTTGCCTGGGGTCCCAGAGCAGGTAGTTAAAAAAGGATTTGAACTCACCTATCCAACCTGGGGTTCTAGAACAGGTGTCAAACTATGACCTCACTCTCGTTCATGTGGCCCTCAAACCAAGGATGATTTTTCCTGGCAGTGCTCTAATAGTCCAGGGGAAGGACATTGCCCTTTCACTCCTATGGTCCTGGATTTAATCCTTCATCAAGGAACTAAGATCCCATACGCCAAAAAAAAAAAAAAAAAACAACCCCAACAACAACAAAAAAACAAGGATGATTTCTCCTCTTTTTTTTTAATGTGGGATGAACCAGTCTAGAGATCAAATGGCCAGAATGACTGTAGTCAACAGCATTGCACTGAATACTGGAGATTTTTACATTTTTTTTAAACAATCAAAATAACAATAATTCATGACACTCAAATTTCAGTGTCTACACAATTTTATTGGGATACAGCTGAGTTCATTGTCTATGTCTGAGTAATTGTCTATGGCTGTGTCCATCCTGCAAAAGCAGACTTGAGTGGTTAAAACAAAAACTTTCGAATCCACCAAACCTAAATATTTGCTTTCGGGCCCTTTTAGGAAAATGTCTATGGACACCCAGTCTAGGATTACTTTGGGGGGCCAAAGAGATAATATTCTGAGTGACCTGAAATACTGGAGGATGGGAACAGGCAGGGAAAGTGGAACCCATGACCCAACCCCACTCAAGCAAGGGCCTATAAGCCACGGCTCCCGAGGAGGGAAGTTCCGGCTGTGATTGAGCTCTAGGCCTGTGGCTACCTCCTCAGAGTTGCCAGGTGCCTTTGTTCCCGGGAGATGAAGAAACCCAACACAGTGATCCTCAGCCAGGGGGAGGGAGAGAGTAAAAACAGGAAAAGGGAAAGTGAATATGAGCGAGGGCCCTGGTCATGCCCTGGACTGAGGCTGTCACCACTGTTGTCAGAGGACAATCAGCATCTGCTGAAAAGCTGAGATGACCAGGACCTAGTCAGAAAAGCTCCAAGGCCCAGGTTGGCGAGGAGAGTGGATCCTCCAGGCTCAGAGTGAAACTGGGTTAGAGAGTCATCTGAGCTGGAAGAAGCCCGGGGTGAGGCCTTGAGAGAAGCCCAACCCCACCTCCCCCCAGTTACTCACTCCAGACTAAAAATGATCCTGCCACTGAGGAATTCCATCTATGTGTGGCCTCTGATAGGCCTACCCAGGACGGGTGTCCACAGGAGCTGAACAGCCTTTTGGTGTAACAGGCATTCCTGGGACACAGGGATGAGACAGCCAGGTCATTCCCAGGGAGACTTGTAACAAAGTCAGACAGGCAGACCACTAACGAACACACACATGTAACCAGAGATGACAGGGCAGAGGCCTTCCATCGGCCTTCCTCTCTGGTCTCCTCTCCAGAAAGAACTCTGGTCTTGAGGTCAGAATTTCATATCTGGACCATGTCTGAGGCATCTTTTCCAATGACCTTCACTCCTCAGTAGCTTTCTGCTCTAATCCAGCCCATCTGGGCACTCAGCATTCCAAAAGCTGATGTGCCAAGTACCCTGTGGGCTCTGGCTTTAGGGACAAGAAACATGGCTCCAGCTTCACAGGCTTGGGGAGGAGCTGGGGAGAAGGCTTTGAGAAGCATCTGTTAAACAGATCATCACTGTCACTGAAGGACACTTAATTCTTAACCCGGGCCACCTGCATTGCAGGCAGAGTCTTTACTGTCTGAGCCACCAGGGCAGCCCTAAATCTTAGTAGAGTTTGTATCGGAAGGAAAGGCACCAAGGATGATATGTATGTCCTGATTTCCCAGAGGAAGACAAATTAATTTCCTAAATAAATGGTTTTCTTCATGAGAACGTGAACCTTAGACTTGCATGTCTTAGGAGAGCGCGCCATCTTCTGGCCTGGGTCCTGACTACCTCCCTGCCTGTTTGCGTCTGAGGGTGAGGCTCTCTGAGAGCATCACACACTTGCAGCTGGAAGAGAATTACCTCTCCAACCCTGGAGTTGCTAGCTGTGTGTGTGCTCAATCATGACTGACTCTTTGGGACCCCATGGACTATAAACCTGCCAGGCGCCTCTGTCCATGGGATTTTCCAGGCAAGAATACTGGAGTGGGTTGCCATTTCCTCCTCCAGGGGATCTTCCTGACCCACGGATTGAACTCGAGTCTCCTGCGTCTCCTGTATTGCAGGCAGATTCTTTACCACTGTGCCACCTTGGAAGGCCCAGAGTTGCCGGATCATAAAACTGCTCTTCCACTTTACTATGAGAAATGTCAGGGAAAGCAGAATTTCAGGGCTTCTGTCATGGGTAGATGACTCTGTAGTGAAATCCCACTTTTTTAAAAAAAATGCAGTTAAGTTCATGATCTGCACAAAACTGGGATGAGCGGCCTTGGATACTGTTCTCTATGGGAATGTAAAGACATACTCCCAGGGCCAGTTATATTCCTTTTAGGGACATGTTTACCCTCCCAGTTGGAGGAGGAAATGGCAACCCATTCCAGTATTCTTGCCTGGAGAATCCCACGGACAGAGGAGCTTGGTGGGCTACAGTCCACGGGTCGCAAAGAGTCGGACACGACTGAACGACTTCACTTTCACTTTACCCTCCCAGTAAGGATGTCGATTGCACTGTCTGAAACTAACATCTTCTAAAATCTGCTAATGCCAGAGACTGCCTGAAATTCTCCAAGATCAAACAGAGAAGCAGAAATTCCCCACATACTTTCAGCACAGGCTGTGATAACGCCCGTCTGTTTTCTTGGAGTCAGAGGGACTGGCCACAGTTCTTTGTAACTTTAACTCAATTGTCTTATTTTTCAAACATAATTGACTCTAAAACTTTAAAGTGTTAAAAAACATTTATTTATTTATGTATTTATGCCACACCACATGGCTTGTGGAATCTTAGTTCCCTGACCAGGGATTGAACCTGGGCCCTCAGCAGTGAAGGCACAAAGTCCTAACTACTAGGCTACCAGGGAATTCCTGAAAACCTTTATTCTTGATGAGTGCAATTGGGATTTACTTATGAGAAAACACATCCTCTTTGCTGACACTTATGTTATATTCAAACATGACATACAAAATCTCTCATTTGTGAGCTTGGTTTCTGGAACATTACTAGAGGCACATTTTTGCTTGATTCTTTGATCTATACTATACCACACCAGGAACTTCGGAGCTAGAATCTTGGAGCATCTTAAAGCTTAAGGTTTTAAAAACATCTCAATTTGCTTAAATTCTTCAGACTGCCAAGGGCCTCACTAACCTCCATAGTTTTTCTCTCCAACTCCCTTAGACATTTCTTGCCTAGTCTCTGGAAGCCTCCCAGGTTGTCACTCTGCAAAGAGAGGAAACAACGTGCTTGTAGGGAAGCTGCTTTGGAAAGAACACAATTTCCTGCTCTCTCAATACACTACTCTCCCTTTTAGGCCACAAATTTTGTACTATGGCCAGAATCAACATTTATTAAGGGTCCGTCTAGTCAAGGCTATGGTTTTTCCTGTGGTCATGTATGGATGTGAGAGTTGGACTGTGAAGAAAGCTGAGCGCCGAAGAATTGATGCTTTTGAACTGTGGTGTTGGAGAAGACTCTTGAGAGTCCCTTGGACTGCAAGGAGATCGAACCAGTCCATTCTGAAGGAGATCAACCCTGGGATTTCTTTGGAAGGAATGATGCTAAAGCTGAAACTCCAGTACTTTGGACACCTCATGCGAAGAGTTGACTCATTGGAAAAGACTGATGCTGGGAGGGATTGGGGGCAGGAGGAGAAGGGGACGACAGAGGATGAGACGGCTGGATGGCATCACTGACTCGATAGACGTGAGTCCGAGTGAACTCCGGGAGTTGGTGATGGACAGGGAGGCCTGGCGTGCTGCAATTCATGGGGTCGCAAAGAGTCGGACACGACTGAGCGACTGAACTAAACTGAATTGAAGAGAAAAAGGAGAGTCGGCGATACCCTTGGCGCTTTAGAAAGAATTGTTTGTGGCTGGCAACAGTTTTTTGTTTGTTACGCGCGTCCACAGCGGTAGAAAGCTCACTCAAGAGCCTAGACAGCCAACCTCAAACTAAGTACAGATGGCGGGGAATCCGAAGATACAGTCCAGACCAGGAACCTCCTTTCCTCGATCACGTTTCTACCCGAGTCCGCAGAGGAACGGACCGGAAGCCGCGGAGAAGGTACCTACAGTTCGGCTGTTACGCTGGCCGGAAGAGGAAGGTGCAACCATACAAGACTCCGCTCCTACTTCCTGTTTCGGCACAGTTGCTGCTGTGGGCGGTAGGGGCGGTTAGCTGCCTGGGCTCTGGACCGCTTGTACGATGTCGGGTGGAGGCCGCTGTCCCGATTGCGGCTCCGCTGAGCTAGTGGAAGACTCGCACTATTCCCAGAACCAGCTGGTGTGCTCCGACTGCGGCTGCGTGGTCACCGAGGGCGTTCTTACGACCACCTTCAGTGACGAGGGCAATCTCCGAGGTACCTGTGAGGGCTTTTCGGAGGCCATGGATACAGCCTGGGGCGATGGAGGGATTGACGTCAGATGCTTCTTATCTCTTGCCGTCTCCCTGTCATGAGCACACTTAGATATGGGAGAAAACAGTGAAAGTGAACGAGTGAACTGCAGATCAGGGGCTGCCATTATCTGTTTTCTTAGCACCATATCTGTTACATGTAGTAAATGAAACAGAGAGAAACAAAGTTCCACTGAATTTACCTAATTTGCCTATTTGGAAGCATTATATCAATAGGTCAGTGTTGTGAGAATGCGGGAAATACTACTACCCCGAAGCAGTTTTGAAAACTAAATGGCAAAAACTTACTTTTCTTTTTTTCATTTGTGTTCAAAGTCCCTGACCAGTGCAGCCCTCAAAATCTACAGGCAGGAAAATTGCCTGAATTGAATGTACAGGAGGGGTGGCTGGAAATTTGGAACACTTGGAACTGCTTTAATGCTAGTCCTAATCTTCTAAAGCTTTCTGTGTATTTGGTACTGCTTGTGGTTATAGAAAACCAGATGGACCTTTTACCTGCAAAGATGAGCACCTTCTGTGAGCTGGGGAGTGGATATTTGATGATTTGGATTCTGCTCCCTGGTTTTGTGTGGTGGGAGGGCAGGGGTGGGTGAATAGAGACTAAACAAGCTATTTTTTGTCCATTATCTTACAGAAGTAACATATTCTCGAAGCACCGGGGAAAACGAACAAGTTAGTCGAAGCCAGCAACGAGGTGAGAATCTACCTTTTATGACACAGTGGCTTTAAAGAAAATTCTCCTTATGGTCCAGCTCGTCTGCTTGTCTTTTCTGTTTTCAGCATTATTATGTAAAGGTAGAGAAGAAGAGAATGGTAATTAGAAATAAAGGATTGAGGTGGTTCTAAGAGAGGTAGCAGTTAGGTGGAAGGTTTAAGTCTGCTTGCGTATGTTTGAGGTAGATTCGAGGAACCCAGGTCAAAGCTTGGTCACAAATCAAACCAGCTTCCAAAAGATGAGGCACTGAAGTGTTGACTTCTTTCCACAAATGTCTTTGTGCTTTTCCAATGGCCTTACCAAGTGTCACTCTTATCATTGTAGAAAGGTCCATTATTTGTGCATGTGGTATCTGAGGTGAGTTTAACAGAACTTGCTGGGAGCTCCTTTGACTCCTTCACGTATAATATCATGTCATCTGCAAACATGATATGAAGTGACGTTTTTACTTCCTTTGTAATTTAGATTCCTTTTAGTTTTCCTCTCTGTTTGCTATGGCTAGACCTTCCAAAGCTATGTTGAATAAAAGTGACGAGTGTGGGCATCTTTGTCTTGTTCTTAATCTTATAGGAAATGCTTTCAGCTTTTCACCATTGAGTATGATGTTAGTGTGAGTTTGTCGTATATGACCTTTATTATATGTTGTTCCCTCTAGACCCACATTCTGGAGATATTATTATTATTATTATTATTGTAAATGGATGTTGCATTTTATCAAAAACTTGTTCTGCATGTATTGAAATGATCATATGGCTTATTCTCAGTTTGTTCATGTGGTGTATCACACTGATCTTTGCATCCCTGGGATAAACCCCACTCAATCCAGTTGTCTGATCCTGTTAACATATTGTTGGAAATGTCTCTAACTCCTGCCGTGGGTTTTCCTAGGTCTTCGCCGAGTGAGAGACCTCTGTCGAGTGCTGCAGCTGCCACCAACATTTGAGGACACGGCAGTTGCCTACTACCAACAGGCACACCAGCTCGCTGGCATCCGCACAGCCAGGCTGCAGAAGAAGGAGGTGCTGGCTGGTTGCTGCGTCCTAATCACCTGCCGGCAGCGTAACTGGCCCCTGACCATGGGGACCATCTGCACCCTGCTGTATGCAGATCTGGATGTGTTTTCTGGAACCTACATGCAGATAGTGAAGCTCCTGGGGCTGGATGTGCCATCTCTGTGCTTGGTGGATCTGGTAAAGACCTACTGTAGCAGGTACCTGCCTGGGGGAGACACGGGGGTGGCATGGGTTCAGACCTGAATCCTTTTACTTCTGGCTGTCTCTTTTTGACCAAGTCCATTCTACGAGGATGGACTTCTCCTCCTATGCCTGGCGCTGGTCGGGTGAATCCCATTTTACGTTTCTAGAATGTTGTATCATTTTCAAACCCCTTCGCTGTCATAGCAGCCTGATGCTGTAGGAGGGTTAAGTATCAGCTTTGGCATGGGGCTTCTGGGTTCTACCACTCAGGCCTGCTTGACTAAATGCCACAGCCCTGCCTCAGCAGGATCACATTGTGTGTGATTAGAGCTGAAAGAGTATGAGCAAACTGACAGAGCTGGAGTTAGAAGTTAATTTTTTTATTTAATAAGTAGCTGTGTTCTTTTCTTTTTGTTCTGACAAATATGGTAGAAAGCAAAGGCTGTCAGTGTCGAATGACCTTGAGTTTGAAGCTTGGTCACTTCTAAGGTGGATGACTGTGGGCAAGTTTTTTCGACTCTTAAATGCACGTAACAGGCTGTTGAGTAGATTAAAGAACATTTTGTAAAGCACTCACTCAGAATGAGGGCTGATGGTGGGGCGGGCAGGGTTGTCAGTAGACGTTAGTGCCCTTCCGCACTCTCTTGCCCTTCACCTCTCCTGCAGGAGACTCTCCCTGATCTCTCTTGGTACCTGAATAAAGTTGCTACCCAGCAGGCTTGTGTGTTCCTGAAAGACTAGCATAGCTTGCCTATCTTCTGCGCTTTGAAAGAGCTGTCTCCCTGAGGTACTGAGACCAGACCCTCATTTTGGTTATTTCAGCTTCAAGCTGTTTGAAGCCTCCCCATCTGTGCCAGCCAAGTACGTGGAAGACAAAGAGAAGATGCTGTCTCGAACACTGCAGTTGGTGGAGCTGGCCGATGAGACGTGGCTGGTGACTGGGCGGCACCCCTTGCCCGTCATCACTGCCGCCACTTTCCTGGCGTGGCAGTCCCTGCGGCCTTCAGATCGGCTGACCTGTTCCCTTGCCCGATTTTGTAAATTGGCAAATGTAGACCTGCCCTACCCCGCTTCCTCCCGCCTGCAGGAGCTGCTGGCTGTGCTGCTGCGGATGGCCGAGCAGCTGCCCTGGTTGCAGGTTCTGAAGCTTGACAAACGGTCTGTGGTCAAGCACATCGGCGACCTCCTCCAGCACCGCCACATGCTGGTCCGCAAGGCCTTTCGGGACGGAACAGCTGAGATGGATGCTGGGGAGAAGGAACCGCAGGGCCAGGGGCAGGGGCAAGGACTGGGAGATGGGGATGTGGGGAGTAGCTCTTTAGAGCTGCCTGCGGGCAAGCGGCCCGCCAGCCCCGCCCTCCTCCTCCCACCCTGCATGTTGAAGCCCCCAAAGCGAGTCTGCCCCATCCCCCCTGTCTCCACGGTCACTGGAGATGAGGACATTTCTGATAGTGAAATCGAGCAGTATTTGCGTACCCCTCAGGAAATTAGGGACTTCCAGAAGGCCCAGGCAGCTAGACAAGCCGCCCAGAGTGTTCCAAACCCCACCTGATGCACATTGGGCATTGAGGGTGCTTCCCCTCATCTGATGACTTGCTAACTGGCCTGATACAGCCAGAGGAATCACTGTCCACAAGCCCTCGGGTGTTTCCATTCTGATTTAAGGGACCCAAGAGGGGTTGTGCATCCCAGAGGTGAAGTCAGAAGGAGCGTGGGGACGCCCGGGTTGGAGAGAGTCCCATCCCTTGGTCCAAGAGAGCGGCTTGCCTCCCTCCAGGTTCTGTGGGCTGGCTTTCTCTCGGGCTGTTGGGGCAGCGTCAGGGGCTCTTCCGCTCCTGGATTGGATTGGATACATGGCTGCCGCGGGGCTGGTGGAACCTATGCTGGTGTGGATCGTGGGTATTCCCAGCATTACCAGCCCTCAGAGGATGGGAACTGAGCAACCCTCGGCCCTGTGTTTGTTCACAGACCCTGTGGGCTTATGTGTACAGTGTTAAAGATCCTCTCTCATCACAAAAGGACCGTGGGTGGAGGAGTAAGGTCATAGCTCAAAGGGCTTTGCAAAATTTTAATATATTAAAACAAGAGGCATCTGCTAGAAAACATTCTATTGTATAAAACCCGAGCTTTTAAAAACATGTTTTCTTTGGCACTTTTCATCCCCTCCCTCCCCTTTCCCCAGCATATTGCAAAAAGCTCTCCAGTGCTAAGGCATTGGCGGGGTATGTAAACAGCAGCCAGCATACGTGGAAGAATAATATGAAGCTTTTTTTTTTGCCTTTTTTTTTTTCTTCTAATATTGTCTGTGCAGCAAGCATAAATAACAGGATCCATCTCAGGGCGTGTGGGTTTTCTCCCTTTCCCCTGTCTGTCTGCTCTCCCCTTGGCTATCAGGCTGGAATGATATGGAGACTGGGCTGAGTTTCCCTCCGCTTTGGTCATGTGCGGTAATCAAAGGCTGGTGGTTGCTCTTTAGGTTGGGGAAAATATGAGTGTTGGAGTTTAAAAGTAGTGAAGGCACAGGTCCCAGGTGATTTGCAGGGATCCTACCCTTTGCCTTGGGGATTTGGTTTGGGCTTCAGTGGGGCAGGAAGCTGGTTTTATTTTTTTGAAGGTTTCTGATATGGACCTAGACATCAGATCATTGATGATTCTCCTGTCTGGCCTCGTGGAGGTGGGGAGGCCTCTTAGTCCCTGGGAGGTGGAAGGCTGTGCCATTAACAGTAATGCTTTTCCAGCACCACCTGAAGCCTGGCAGCGGTGCCCCTTTTCAGAGCGTTTTTTTCAGTAGGACTAGGTTTGAGGCAGGACTACCTTCAGCCCCAAATCGAAGTACTAGCTCTGCTGTCCTCCCCAGGTACCTGGCAGTCAGCGTCTTAGGTGTAAGACCTTAGCTTTGTCCTGAAATGCCCCCTGAGCGCTCCCGTGTGGGTCTTGTCCCGGTCCTGTGGGAATGGCCTGCAGCCCTAATCCTGTACCCCTCCTTCCACTTGCCCCCTCCCTTCCAGAGAGCTGGTTGGTCCCAGCTGCCTTTCACGCGGCCCGCCTTCTCCTTTTGCATAGTTAATTCCAAAAAGCAGCACCTTGTTCCCTCTGGCTTGTCCTGGTCACCTGGCTCATCTGCTAGGCTCCCTAGTTAGCCAGAGTCGGGGTGGGAGAGAGGCTCTGGGGTGTGGGCACAGAGGGGAGACTTAAGAGGAGGGCGGTTAGGCAAGAACGCCTCACTCAGGCTCCATCACAGTGTTCCCAGTAAGGCGGATGCCGCCAGTGAGGCGGGTGTACCTTAGAAGGGGCCCGCCCGAGCTGTCCCCGCCACTCTCGGTCGCACCGCAGACCGGCAGGACTTTAGCCCGCAAGCCTGGATGGCAGGTGCTGCCGAAAACCGGCCTGGGCCGGGACGGAAACCTACCCCGCCCGCGGTCCAGGGATTGTCTGTCGCTACGCCGGGGGGGCCCGCCCCGTAGTGGTGGGCCTGCGCCTTTCCCTCCCCCGGCCTCCAGGACTACAGCTGGAGAGCCCAGGTGCAGCGAGGCACCTCCACTCCAACCTGGGGGCGTACCGATCGACGTCTCTGGGGCGCCCCCCGCCCCTCCGCGAGAAGCGGGGTCAGGAGCCCGCACGGCCAACTCGTGCCGAAGCGGCGCCCGCGCCCACCCTAGACGGTGGTCTCGCTTTTCCAGAGGCCAGTCTTCATGCAGCCGCCGCCGGCCGCCTCCGCGCCGCTCGAGGGGACGTCATCGTACTTGCCGCCCTTGGGAGCGCCGTTGAGGCTGGCCGAGTTGAGCGGGTACGAGCGGCGCTTGCTCTCCTTCTCCAGCGCGCCGCCCCGGAGGTTGTCGCGGCTGGCGCTGCGGCGCTGGCCCGGCCGGCCGGCCTCGGGGGGCGGCGCTGCGCTCGTGTCGCTGCCCTCGGACAGCGTGAGCGCGGTCTCGCCCTCGAGCCGGGGCCCGGCGCCCGGGCTGTGGCGGCTGCTGCCCAGGTAGCTCTCGGACGGGCTGTGGTGCGGGCTGCCACTCTCGCTTGACTGTAGCTCGGCCGCCCCGGCCGCGCCCCCGCGCAGCGCCCGGAGCCGGTTCTTGCCCCCGGCCTCCCCAGCGCGGTGCCCCTTGGCGCGGCTCTTGTGGCCCCGGCGGCCGTGGTGCAGGTTATTGGGATGGCGCTGGCCGAGGCCGGCCCGGGGACCCGGGGTCTCGGGCTCCCCCTCCCCGCGGGCCGCTGCCTCCGCCTCGCATGCCTGGCTCTGCGCCAGCTGCAGGTTGGTGAGCTTGCAGGGCCCCGGGGGCGGCGCGTGGCCGCTGCTGCCGCTTGGGGACGACTTGAGAGACGGGGGTCCTTCTCCGAACACCGGGGACCCGTCTTCGGGGCCGGCAGGCACGGCCCGCGGGGAGGCGCGGGATCCCGAGGCCGAGGGCCGGCAGGCGCGCCAGGAGGCCCTGACGTCCCTGCGCCTGGCACAGTGGTGGGTGAAGACGAAGAGACCCAGGGCGGAGGCCGCCACGCCGTACAGACAGCTGCACACAACCCGGGGCAGCCAGCGCTGCGACACCGTCAGCGCCCCGCAGGCCCACGTGGCCAGGTAGAGGAAATGCGTGGTCACCAGCGCCCCCAGCTGGACTCCCGGAGAATAGAGGCCGTCGCCGTCCTCCGGGGGCCCGGGCGTCACCATCCCTGTGCTTCCAGCCGCCAGGAGGGAACCTGAGTCACTCAGGAGGGGGCCGCTGCTCCTGAGCCTGGTGGAACCCCTCAGCTCCTCCCTTGGCTCCAGAGAGACCCGGCCGGTGCCCCCCTTTGGGCTCTGTGCCAGGGGACCCCGTAAGCGTAGCCCTGCGCACAGGAAATAGATCCAGGTGATGAGCAGAATCAAAGCCACCGGGATGTAGAAGGCGCCTAGGCTTGGGCGCCACACCAGCCAGCAGCTGCGGGGAGACACGGCGTGTATGAGGTGGGGCCCCGAGGCCGGGTGGGTGGGGAGGCGGCTCGGGCCACATGCAGGGGTTGGGGCTGGGTGACTGGCTGGGCAGGTGGGTGCTACCCCCACCCCCCCCTCGTGATGAGGAGTAGGAGGCACCCCGCCAAGCAGGGAGGTCAGTGGCGGGGGCAAGACGCTCACTAGGGGCTGTGGTCCCGGTAGTTCTGGATGTTGACAGCGGCCGTGATGCCACAGATAATGAGTGGGATCCCTCCCGCGATCAGATAGAACCTGGAGAGAGGGGGTTTGGGGGTCAGAGAGATGGGGAACAAGGAGGGGACCTGGTACTCAGAACCCTCACCGAGGGGTCTCCGCCCCATTCTCCTTCCCCGGAAAGTCGTGTTCGAGTTTTTTTTTCCAGGGATGCAAGGCCCCTCTAGGGCAGGTCATAGGTCCCTAAGGGATTTGGCCAAGACTGCTCTAAGAGACAGAGGCCAGATTTGCTTTCTGTCCCTCTAAACAGCACAGAACCCAGTGCCGCTCTGGTTCCCAGGATCCCTGCCCAGTGCCCTGCAAAGTTGCTTACTTCCTTGCTGTGGTATGCCTCAAAACCCCAAGGAGGCACCCCCTCCATGGCACTGGGCAAACCTGGTGCCACCTAGGCCCTTGCCTCTCCTGCCTTTTTTTTTTTTTAATGGCCACAGGGTCTTAGTTCCCCAATTAGCAACCGGACTCAGGCCATGGTAGTGAAAGCACCAAGTCCTAACCACTTGACTGACAGGGAAGCCCCCCACCTCCTCTTGTGTCTTGGGAGTGTGATCTCCCAGGACCTTGGATCCACCCCGCATCCACCCTGGGAGAACAGCCTTTGATGTCTTTCCCGCACCCCCGGAGCCCTTCCCCACCGCAAAGCTGACAGATGGAAGTGCCTACCGCAGCATGGGTCGGGGGGCAGGCGGGGCAGCGTCCCCTTCTGGTGGAGGGGGCGCCCTCCAGGTGAGCTCCTTGTGGAGGACGCGGGCCTTCACGCCCATCCAGAGGAGTGTAGACAGCGAAGAGTAGTGCAGGGTGATGCCCACCTGTGGGGTCAAGGGCTGAGGGCTGGGGGGCCGGCGGGCCGGCCACCCTGAAGCCTCAGCCCCTACAGTGTTCTCCCCTGCCTCCCACGTGCCCCGCCCCCAGCTCCACCCAGACCCTCCCCAGGGTTGCGTTCCTGCTGTTACCCTCTCTACTTCCAGCCCAGGGCTCTCCATGCGTCAGGGTGGCTGTCGTTGCTACCGGCCTCGTCCCCGACTGCTCTTCCATCGCAGGCCCCCCACCCTGCACTTCACCCCTGCTCCTAGTGTCTCTGCTTCTCACCCCCCGCCCTCCAAAACAAGGCTGGACTCAGAACCGTGGAGCTGGAGCCCATGGCCCACTCCCATTTCCGGCCTGTGTGCCTCCCTCCTCTGTGCCCAGGCTAATGGCACCCATCCTGGAGACCCCAGCCCTTCCTTTGCTTACCGCCTGGCAGACCATCTGGTAGTTGGTGAGCGTGATGCCTCCCGCAAATACGGCAGAGGTCATGGCCATGTGGAAGCACAGGTTCAGCAGCATGTGCCAGCCCTTCCGGGACACATGGATGGAGCTGCCGCAGAAACAGTCTCAAGTTAGTGGACCGCACAACCCAAGGTCGGGCCCTTGGGCCCTCAAGACCACCAGTAGAGTCGAAGAGAAGAAGGCAGACTTTGGTGTGCGTGTGTGAAACGGGACAGACACCTTAAGCCCCAGACGTGTTTTTCAACCTCAGAACGCTTGCAGGAAATGCTGGGCAGGAGCCTGGGGAAGGGACACTCACCAGGGCTGAGCGACCCGCTTGGCCTTCCCCGCACACCCGCTCCCCCTGCAGGAGCTCACCTGTGGTTGAGGATGTAGGTGATGATGGTGGAGAAGAGGCAGAGCAGCAGCAGGGCCGTGCAGGGGTACACGACGGGGTGTAGCCCCGCCCCGGAGCCCCCCGCCTCCCTGGGGAAGGCGCTCAGCTCCTGGAAAGACAGGACAGGGAGTGAGCAACAGGAAGCCAGGGGCCGCGAGGCCCCTCTGTGGGGTCCAGCCCGGTCCCCCAGGCCGGTTCTCCCCTCCCAAGCCCAGTCAGCCTTGGGCTCCAACTTTGGCCCTTTGCTATCCGGGTAGCAAAGATGGAAGCACCACCACATTTGGTCTAGGTGGCATTTCTGACCTGCCTTTCTGGGAGCTTTGCAGGTTCTCAGCCTGAAAATCAGAGATGAGGAAAGAGAAAGAAGGTACTATGCATGGTACAGCCACACACCTGCTCAGGATCCGGGAGTTCGGGCTACGAAGTGTAGTGCAGGAGGTGAGGGGCTGGACAGGGCTGGGCGGGGAGGGGGACAGAGGGCAGACATGCCCAGGTTCATTTTTCACTTTAACAACCTGGGTGTCAGAGGATGTGGAGACCCCCCCCTGGTGGTTCCTGAGCCATCTCTCTAGACATGGGAATAGAAGACCTCCCTGTCTATCTTCTTTTTTTCCTTTTCCCCCCCAAAAGGCTGTGGGGCTTTTTTCCTTTTTTTCCCCCCACAAAAGGGTCTGGGGCTTCCCTGGTGGCTCAGACGGTAAAGAATCCACCCACAATGCAGGAGCCCCTGGGTTTGATCCCTGGGTCAGGAAGATCCCCTGGAGAAGGGAATGATGACCCACTCCAGTATTCTTGCCTGGAAAATCCCCATGGACAGGGGAGCCTGGCGGGCTACAGTCCATGGGGTCGCAAAGAATCAAACACAAGTTAGCAACTAACATGTTCACTTTCCTGATAGAGGGCCTGAGGACCTCCCTGTCTCCTGCGAGATGAAGAGGTGTGGGGCAGACCAGAGGGACAGGTCCCTGCGAGTCCTCCCCATCACGAGGCCCGATCAGGCCACCATTCTTTCCGTATTTCCCTGTGGCCCCAGGCGGTCAGGGTGCCCCGCCACCCTCCACCCCCAGTGCCCACTCGGCTCACCATGAGCACGGCCACGTTGCCCAGGTGCTGGCAGTGCAGGGAGCTGACGTTGGGCTGGCTGGAGCGCAGCTGGCAGCCTTCAGAGCGCCAGCCCCCGGGCCCCCCTGGCCCCTCCTGGCTCCACCAGGCCGCCACGGGCTCGGCCCCCTCAGCCCAGTGCCGCAGTGAGACAGCCACTGGCTCGGTCAGGTTCCCCACGCCACAGCCACCTAGGGTGGGAAGGGGATGGGGGTCCACTCAGGCCTGGGTGGGTGTGTGGGGGCTTGGGGGGACCTGGGGGATAGACTTAGATGCCACATGCAGGCCCGCCCCCTACCCCGGAGCCTCAGCCTAACTGGGGAGCTGCAAGGATGAATCAAAACAAAGGCACGGCGAGCTGGTGGCCCTCCTTAGTGCCAAAGGGGTCGTGGTGACTTGGCTAGGAAGGGAGTGGTGACTTGGCTAGGAAGGGAGGACTCGGGGTCGGGGACAAGAAGGGGGAAGGTGACACCAAGGGAGCAAAAGCCAGAGTGAAGGGAGGATACCGGAGGGCAGGCACCCTGCGGGGGCAGCTGGCACCAGGTGATGACGGGGAGGAGAGGGAGGCCCATGCGGGTGGAAGGTCTGTGCTTGGAGCCCTTCGGAAATGTGACGAGTCTGGGATGTGAAACCCTGGGTGCCTGGAGCCTTTTCTCCACCCATCCCTTCCTTCACGGGACGCCCCTGTCCAGCATCGTCCTCAGAAACGGTGCGGGAGCCACCGTCCCCTGCCTCCAGGGGTGAGGGCAAGGCCAGGCAGGGCGGGGGCCCGGCCGCCCCTACAGTGGTGTAGGGCGGGGCGCAGGCCCTTACTGGTCCCCGCAAAGATGACAGGGGTGGCCACGCCGCGCCTCCTCCCAGGCCCCGTGGCTCCGGGGCGGGAGGTGTTGCCCAGAGTGCGGAAGAGGCGCCCGTTGCGGAAGATGAGCAGCTGGAGGGTGCAGTCTGGGGGCACCGGAGGGGCCAGGGCCGCCGGGGGTGTCGAGAACAGACTGGGCGGCAGCTGGATGGAGGCCAGGGCCACGCTGTTCTGGGGGGGACACGGGAGTTCCTCAGAGACGCCTGGGGTCCCCGGGACTCTGCTGGCCCCCAGGGCCATCTCCACGTGTCCCCTCCCCTGCCTGCATCCCCTCACACCCCCTGCCCCCTCTAGGCACCTCGCCTCCCACCCGCCCCCCACCTGCTCAGCACCCTGCCTCCCCAGCGCCCACCTTGATGTGGAAGGCTGACAGAGACACGTTGGGCCTGCCGGTGGTGCAGCGGAAGCGGAGCTGCTGGTCGGCCAGGGGCTCCGGCTCCGGCGACGGGCTCTGACCGGGGCCCGCGTGCCGCGTGCCGGGCATGCCCGCCTCCTGCCTCTGGAAGGCCGTGCAGGTCAGGCCCACATAGCTGTGTGGCTTGATGAGGTAGGCCTCCAAGGCCACGTTCCTCGAGTTCTAGGGACAGGGACCCCGTCACCCTCTCCTGGCCTGCTCCTGCTCGAGACCACAGACCTGCTCCGACCGACCCCTGGTCCCTTGCCCGTCGCCCAGGGCCTGGGAGCCCCGAGTCGGCTGTGGAGTCCCCCCAGTGCTGCTCCGCCCTCCCTCCCGCTCACTCACCCCCCACCTTGCAGCCCGCTCAGCTCCCCACACGCCCTGGTCCTCCTGCCCCAGCTAAGCCGGAGAGCAGGGGCCATGTGCCACCTCCTCGTATCCCCCCAGCCCCGGTGCCCAGAGAAGATGTGGTGGCCTCCTTTTTGACTGTTAATAGTTCCCCACCCTTCACTGGACACGTCCCCTCTTCTTGGGGATCTGAAGTCTCCATTAGGTCCCACTCGATCCCAGTGCTGCCCTCTGCTTCCAAACCCTCCTCCTGGTTCTTCTCCTCCTCCTTGCCCCTTCTTGTGTGTTTCCATCCGTCTAGCCCTTCAACTCAGGGTTTTCCCAGGTAGCTCAGTGGTTAAGAATCCTCCTGCCAAGGCAGGAGAGGTGGGTTCAACCCCTGGGCAGGGAAGAGCCCCTGGAGAAGGAAATGGCAACCCCCTCCAGTATTCTTGCCTGGAGAATCCCATGGACAGTGGAGCCCGGCGGGCTACGGTCCATGTGGTTGCAAAGAGTCGGACACACCTTAGTGACTAAACAACGACACAGCCTTTCAACTCGGTTCCCCGCACGAAGCCTTGGGTAACTGCTGTGGTGTCACTGGCCTACCCTCTCCTCTGCACTGCCCCTGACAAGCTGGAATTTGATGCCACATGACCGGGATGGGACCCTAGTCATGTTCGGGTTCTTGATAAATCGGGCACACGCCCGGCCCACACTTGAACTTGGATGATGAGGGCTGGGGCTGACCCCTGTCACCTCTAAGGCCCCTCCCTGTGCCTCCCCGGTTGGGGCGGCCTCCCAGCTGGCCCACGGTACCACGGAGATGTGCTGGGCGTGGGCGCTCAGCGCAGCTCCCCCGATGCGCTCCAGGGCGCCCACGATGCCACTGCAGGCCTTGTCCTCGCGCTGGGCCAGCCACAGAAGGTGCTCGTCCACAAGCATCAGGTTGCTGGCCATGTCCACCATCACCTCAACCAGCTGGGGGCAGGAGGGGCGGGAGTCACGGCGGGCAGGAGCAGGGCTGGGGCGACAGAGGCTTGAGCAGTTGAAGGCGGGTGGGTGACTTCCAAGGGACCCAGAGGCCCGACTGAATCTCACCTCTTTGATCTGGTCAACATAACCCAGAAACTTCTGGATCATCTGAGCCACATAGACGACGTCCATCATGTCGGAGAAGCTGGCGGCCTCGGCCGTGTACACTCGAAGCTGGTGGGCCAGGGTCAGCGCGTTGGAGGCGTTGATGGGCATCTGAGTTGGAGAGGGGAGGAAAGGACACCATCCAATCTGGCTCCTTCTCCCCCAAAATGCCCCCCAGGAGCCCCCTTCTCTGGGCTGTCGCTCGGCGATGGGGCCTGGGGAGCAGGGTCCTGCCCACGCCTGAGTCTGATCCCGATGGGAGAGGCAGATGTAAAGAGAGGTCTGCACGACTCAGGGCCACCCTCCAGCTGCGCCACCCCTAAGGACAATGGGATGACCTCACGCTTTCCTCTTAAGGCGGACCTTGCTGTACTGGGGGACAAAGATGATCGGGGTGGCCCTCCCGTCCCGAGTGTGGCCCTGGGGAGTCTGAATCCCCAGGAAAAGGAGATGAGTGTGAGACACAGCGCTGGCCCTGTGGCTCCTCGCCGTGCCTCCCAAGGACACAGGGGCCCCAGCCCCGTGGGGCCAGCCAGCTTCTCCCCTTCCCCTTCCCCATGGCCTCCACCCCCGCCCCGGCCTCACCAGCACAAAGGTGTAGAGCACCCGGGTGATGTCATTGGTGTACAGACAGTGGGAGTAGTCCCCCGGCTCCCAGCGGCCAGCGCGGTCGCACCGGCGGGAGGCTCGGGTGCCAGGGGCTCCCCCGCTCAGGGGCACCGAGGTGAAGGGGTACTGCAGGCAGGACTGGTAGGCTGTGATGCCAGCTAGAGTTCGCGGCCACCTGGGGGCAGAGGTGGAGAGTTGCCGATGACCCAGGCTCCTCAGGGCCAGGGTCCGTCCCTTCCCTGCCCTGACAACTGTGAGGCCAGACCCCTTGGGAGCTGGAGGCAGGGTCCAGAAGAGGCCGTGTGGACTGGACTTCAAGGGCTTCCCAAGCTCCCCCTGAGTTCTTAAGCTGTGTTTGTTGGGACAGTGCTGTCACTGCTGTGAGGCTGGCCTTGGAGTCCTGACTTCAGGTCACTTATATTTTCTGGGCCTCAGTCTTCTCAACTATAGGATGGGAGAATAACACCTGTCCTGACTAAGGGAGAGGCCCCTGGGATATTAAAATGTGACATCTCTCATGGGAGAGTTTTGTCAACTATCCACGTAGGGAAGCAACTGCCGCCCCCCCACCCCCCAAAAAAACCCCAAACCCCTGTTTGTTCTGCACAGCACATCTTGAAGGGTGATTTTATACAAAAGGATATATGGTCTCTAAACACACCAACGGGACTCGGAGCTGAATGACAAGAGGAAGTGTTTTCTCCATCTTAGAGCAGGTGGGGGCACTGTTCACTCGCATCGCAGAGGCTTGGGTGGGGAGCGGGGGACGGCCAGGGGTGGTCCCAAACCTGAAGTCCCCGCGGTTGTTGGCGACACGCTCAGCGGGGCAGTAGGAAGCCGAGGTCTCCAGCACCACGATCTCCACCTTCTTGCTGGCATTTCCCTGGACCGTGGACACGGAGCACTCCCATTCGCCTGAGGCCCACACGCCGATGTGAGACAGGGTCAGCTCGCTGCGGGCGGGTGGGCAGGCGGGTGAGGGCTGGCTGGAGGCGCTCCTGGCGGCCACGCCACCCTCCCTGAGCGGCCGGGTGCCAGCTCTTTTCTTTTTTTTTTTCAGTTGAATCATGCAAGATCTTAGTTCCCCCACCGGAGATGGAACCTGGGCCCCCCGGCATTGGATCACCAAGGAAGTCCCCCAGGCTCTGAGCCAAGGGTACAGGCTCATACTCCTTTAATGCTGGCCTTACGATAGTGTTTTTCTGGGCTTCAATCTCCCCACCCTCATCATGGAGGTAATAAAGCCTCTCTTGCAAGACGTTTGCAGAGAGCAAGTCCAACAATACAGGTGAGACCCTCTGTATCCTTGTAAAGGTACTGAAGAAATGTCAGATTTAATCAGCTTTTTTCCTATCAGGCAATCTGTAGGGCTTCCCAGGTGGCTCAGTGGTTAAGAATCCACCTGCCACTGCAGGAGACTGATTGGATCCCTGGGTCGGGAAGATCCCCTGGAGAAGGAAACAGTAACCCACTCCAGTATTCTTGTTTGGGAAATCCCATGGACAGAGGAGCCTGGCAGCTACAGTCCATGGGGTTGCAGAAGAGTCGGACATGACTTAGTGACTAAAACAACAATTCAATTTGTATCCCTCACGAGGACCATGTCTGACTTAGTTCTGGATCTGCATAAACGCGCCCACAGGTATTCCCAGGAGCAGACCAGCTCCTCTCGGGGGTGGGTGGGTGGGTGAGGGTTCTGGCTCCCCCTGCCCGTGCTCTGGGCTGAGAAGGGGCTGCAGGGCCTGTACCTGGTGATGAAGGTGCAGTCGTGGACCAGGCTGTCAGCCAGCAGGACGCCCGCCTGCTCGTCGCCCTCCACGGGGGCCCGGTTGTGGTACCAGCGGATGCGGGTGTCGTTGCCCAGGTAGCTGGCCGAGCACTGGAAGGGCAGCCGGTCGCCCTGGAAGACCACTTGGCGGAGGGATGGGATGAGGTGGAGTGTGTGGAGCTCCAGGGCCCCCTCTGTGGGCGAGGACACCGGGAGTGAGCCTGAGTGTCAGGTGAGGACCAGGCCCCTCTGTCTGGAGCCCACCCTAGTTCAGAAAAAGGGGGCTGGAGTGTCTCCAGAGATTAAAGCAGAAAAGAGGAGCAGGCAGGTTTTGAACGAGTAAAAGTGCATCTTTCCATAGCATGCTTTGTCACCCCAAGAGGTGGGACCAGATGAAAAACATGAACCAAGCAGCGCTCCCCCAGGAAGTTTAGAAAATCAGATGGAGGACGGGTCCCCAGTGGGGTCTAAGGGAGAGGACGCCCTGGAGACCAAGCCCCCCGCCTCGGGAGCCTTGAGGGCTCGGGTCAGCTCACCACAGCGCAGCTGGGCCTCTTGGAGGCCGGCCAGGGCCTGGGCATGCAGGGCGCTGGGGTAGGCACAGAGCGTGCGCTCCGACAGCTGCAGGGAGCGGTTGCGGGCCCAGGGAAGCAGCCAGCGCAGGCGGCAATCGCAGGTCAGGAACTCGGTGCCGAAGTCCCTGCAGAGGGTGGAGGGACCCAGGGTAGAGCAGAGGGGTTCCCTGGGCTCCCGGGGTGGGGATGGAGCCCCAGGGAGAGACTGAGGCTGGAGAGGGCAAACTCTGCGTGCGAGCCTGCGCCCTGCATCACCGCAGACGGTGGGGCTTCGCCCAGCCCATCGTCTGCCCCGCCTCCTCAGAAGGCTGGCCACGTGGTTGCAGTGTTTATGTGTCCCCCTCCTGGCCGAGGAAGGAAGCAGGGGCCTGGGGAAAGGATACTCACACCACCTTAAGGGCTGGCAGCTCATCAAAGACCCCAGGTTGCAGACTGGAGAAGATGTTTCCAGATATGTTTCTGCAGTGGAACAGGGAGACGGGATCTTAGGTTCTCCCTGGGCTGGGGGTGAGCCCTTAGAATGCAGGGCCCATGAGGGTCTGGGGAGCCTTCCCTCACACCCCACCCTCTGCCCCGGCCTTCCCTGCCCCGCACTCACAGCCGGAGAAGCCTGGGGAGGCCCTGGAAGGTCCCGGAGGTGAGACAGCCGATCCGGTTGTTGGAGAGGTCCCTGGAGAGACACGCAGACCCTCAGCACATTGGCCACGTGGCAGCACATGGGTCCACCCATGAGGGACACACGTGTGAGGCTGGGGCTTGTGTGGGGAGCGGAGAAAAAGGGGATGGGGTTGGGGCATGAAGCGTCTGCCCCCCCACCCCGTATGTATGGTGAAGAGGGACGGTGGGTGACTGGGATCCACGGGACCTCCTTCAGGTATGCGGGGCCTGGGGGCACGGTGGTCAGGACACACCACTCACAAGCGCTTCAGCTCCCCCAGACCCAGGAAGGCGCCGGGCTGCACCGTGCTGATGACGTTGTTTCTCAGGTCCCTGCGGAAGACAAGCGGAGGGCCCTGACACCTCGCCCACTCGGGGGCACACGGCCCACCTGGGTGGGCAGCTCTTGCCCTAGTCGGGGCTGGGGTCTCCGTTGCCCTCGAAATCCCTGGTGTCCTCAGTGGCGGCCAGGAGGCTGCTTGAAGGACCTGGCCCCTCAGATGGGTGCCCGAGGCCTCCCCGGCTCCCAGGTCAGACCAGCGCAGGGAGGGTGCAGAAGGGCCTTGGATGGACGAACGAGGCGGCAAACCCTGTGGAAATGGGAGGGGAGGGCCCCGAGCTTGGTGTCAGGAGGCCCCAGCTGCCACGAGCTGCCCCGAGTTTCTCCATCTCTCAGGGCTGCTGTTGTATCATTTGAAAACGGGCATGACAGTCCTCTGTGGGCTGCCGTGCCGCGCTCAGTCCCCTAGTTGTGTCCGACTCTCTGTGACCCCACAGACTGTAGCCCGCCGGGCTCCTCCTCCGACCACGGGGATCTGCCACACAAAGGTACAGTCTCCTCGAGCCTGGCTGCAGGGAGGTATTCTGGAGTTAATCCTGTGGCCCTCTCCTCCTGGCAGGTGAGGAAGAGTCCCCGGCTGGCTGGCTGCTGCGGGATGCTGCCTGCTATCCATCACCCGGCCGCACCCCTCAGCCCTCAGCTGGAGAAGCTGAGGCCACGGGGGCCACGGGCCAGCTTCCGCCAGGTCTCCTCGGAGCCCCCAGTGCAGACAGAAGGCGCCAGGGGAAGTGTCACCTCAGGCTGGCCTCCAGCAGGTCACAGACTGGATGGAAGGAAAGATGGTGACCGCCCCCGGGGCTCCCCAGGGCCAAGGGGCACCCCCCAGGAGGAGTGACCTGCAGGGTGGCCGAGTCTGCGGCTCAGACTTAACCGCAGGGCCAGAGTGTCACTCTCCCTCCCCTCCGTCACGTCCCAGAGGGGCGGCAGAAACTGGAGAGGCCATCCCTGGGGACCAGCCAGTGCCCACCTGGTCCCAGCACCCCCACCAGGCCCGGCAGCCCTCTGGGACCACCAAGGTGAGGGCTGGCCCCTGGCTTGCGTCAGCACCGCATCCTCTGTGCAGTCACAGCAGCGGGAGAGGGGCTGGCCGGACCAGCCTCTTGCCTACGATCCCCGAGGCCCACCTGGGTCTTTCTTGAACCAAACCAGCACAGGCTCAGGGCTCACAGAGACCCCACCAGGAGGCCTCACTACCCACTGGGAGGGGGCTGCAGGCTCTCCACTCTGCTTCCTGCTCTCCAGTATCCTCTCAGGCCCCCCGGAACGCCCAGGAGAGAGGTGAGCATGGCTGGGGGCCGGGGGTGCAGTGGTGTTCCTGGAGTAACTGAACTAGCTCGGCCAGTGGGGCCAACCTGCTTTCTAAGGCCTGGCCACCCCCAGCCCCAGCTCCAGGAAGGGGCTCTTGGCTTTGCAGGCCAAAGCCTCGGGGGCACCTCTGGATTCTGGGCAGGAGGGGGTTAACTGAGCCAGCTCCCTGCTGGGGGAGAGGAAATGGGTGTCCAGGATGGGGAGGCGCCTTCCCACTAAGGGGCCTGTTTTCACACAGGCCAGCCCAGCTGGGGACAAAAACACCCAGAGAGAGACAGAGAGAGAGGGAGAGAGAGAGAGACAGACAATAACAGAGAGAGAGAGAGACAGAGAGACAGAGAGACAGAGAGACAGAGAGATGGAGTCAGACAGACACAGACAGAAAGAGACAGGGAGATGGAGACAGGCAATAACAGAGAGAGACAAAGACATAAAAAGAGAGAGAGACAGACAAACACAGAGAAATGGAACATGTCCCCTGCCCAGCCCTGCCCCTGGCCCGGGGGCCTCACACCTCCTCGCCCTCTCCCACCGAGGACCTGGCCTCCTAACCCTGCGCCCCTTGAGAAAGAAGAGGCAGCCACCAGGGTGGGTCCCACGGGGTGACTTCCACCCCCAGGGCGCAGGCAGGGAATGTGCGAGAACGCAGGGCCCAGAAGGCTCCTCCAGGGTGGAGTCTGGAGATGGGGATGGCCCCCACCCCGAGCTGCCCTTCCTGCCCGCTCCCCGCCCCCCTTGCTGCCCAGAGCCCCACCCGCACAGCCCGCAGCTCGGCCTGTGCCCCCTGGCCCCTCTGGGGGTCTGGCCGTTCTCAGGGCTCTGCCTCCCACCCCGCGCGGGGGAAACACATTCCTCATTGTGTCACTTCCCTTCATGGGCTGCCAAGGGGCCCGGCCGCAGCCCCCCGCCCCTTCCCCCTCTGCTCACTGTGTTTATTCTCATTTCCTCCCTGCCCCCCCCAAGAACCCCCACCCAGCTGCCCCACTGATGCTCCACAGATGGGAGCAAGGCAGGCGGCTTGGGCCCAGCCCCTTCCTGCCCCGGGTTTCCTGCAGCCCCCGCCAGCCACCAGGGCCTTCAGAAAGGGGAGCTTCCAGCGAGTATCTGCAGTCCTGACCCCCTAGTCTCACACCCGCAGAGCAGCTTCCGGGGTGGGCAAGGCAGCCCTCGGACAGAGTGCCCTCAGAGTTGGCCTGGATCTACCAGTCCCGGTCCTCTCCAGGGGGAGGGGAGCAAGGGTCAGGGGCAGCTCCCTGCACTGAACTGATAGCCCGATGCGGGCTGCCCCCCTCCACCCCCAGCAGCTCAGGCCTCCTGGTCCCCAAGGTAGGGGCACAGCTCTGGGGCTGTACCCTCCCAAGTGGTAGGAGGAGATGCTCAGGTAGAACTTGGGTATTTCTGTGGGCCTCTGAGGCCCCTACCGGTTGGTTGGTGGTTCAGCACCTTCCTGGCTGAGCGGAATCCTTTTTTGAGTATCTGCTGCAGGCTATGGAGTCCCGCCCCAGAAGAATACACTACCCCCCAGTACTATGCACCTGATTTCAGAGGCTCGTGGAACCCAGGTTACAAACCCCTGCTCTGGTCTTTCTCATCCGACCCCTTCATCTCTTAGGTGAGGTCACAAGGACGCACGGACTCGTCCATGATGTGCATCCTTCTGTAATCTCCCACCCCTGTCTGCTTCCACAGGGCCCTCCCTGGTCCTGGAACCTGGAGAAAAGGCAGCTCATGTGTGGAACCTCCCTCTCCACCCTCTCACCACGCTTAACCCAGACCAGGCTCCCCGCCTCCAGACATATCCCTCTCCCCCTATCTGTGCCCACATGGAGGAGCAGGATCCCCCTATGGCAGAAGTTGGGGGCAGGGGACTCCTGGGAACAAATCTCACCCTATACCCTTCTTGGGAAAAAGGAGCTCAAGGAGCTGTGTGTGTAAGACTGTGTGAGCACAAGCAATAAAACAGCAGATCGATTGATAGGTTGGACTTGAAAATTTTAAAGCTTTGCTCTTGAAAGTATATCACCCAAGAAAGGGCAACCCATGGGATGAGAGAAAATATTTGCAAATCAAATGACCAATGAATGCATGAAGAGGTGCTCAACACCATTAGGGAAATACTTGTCCACTAAGATGGTTATAATTTAAAAAACAGAGATTGGAATCCTTATATGTTATTGATGGGAGTGTAAAATGGCACAGCCACTTTGGAAAACAGCTTGGCAGTTAAAGCTACCATTGTTTGTTGTTGTCTTGTTGTTTAGATGCTAAGTTGTGTCTGACTCTTGTGGAACCCCATGGACTGGAACCTGCCAGACTCCTCTGTCCATGGGATTTCCCAGGCAAGAATACTGGAGTGGGTTGCATTTCCTTCTCCAGGGGATCTTCCCGACCCAGGGATTGAACTTGTGTCTCCTGCATTAACAGGCGAATTCTTGACCACTGAGCCACCAGGGAAGCCCTACATGACCCAGCAATTCCACTCCTTGGCACACATCCAAGAGAAGTGAACACACACGCACACAAGAACATACACAGGAATATTCATAGCAGCACTATTCATAAGCCCCAAGTGGAAACACCGCAAATGTCTATCACCTTATGAAGAAATAAAATATGGTATCTTTATACAATGGAACAGTATTTGGCCATAAAACAAGAATGATGTAGAGACTTCCCTAGTGGTCCAGTGGTTAAGAACCTGCCTGCCAATGCATGGGACACAGGTTCAATCCTTGGTCAGGGAACTAAAATCCCACATGCCGTGGGTTAACTAAGCCCACGCACCACAACAAAGATCCCGTGTGCCACAACTAAGACACAATGCAGCCAAAGATAATAATGAAATAAACCTGAAAGAATGATGTGCTAATACATGCTATATGGATGAACTTGGCTAATACATGCTATATGGATGAACTTGGAAAACACTATGCTTCCTGAAAGAATGCGGTTACCAAAGATCACATACGGTGTGGTCCAGGCAAATCTACGGAGACAGAAAGTAGCTTAGTAGTTACTTGTTGTTTGAGTCACTAAGTTGTGTCCGACTCTTATGGGACCCCATGGACTGTAGCCCTCCAGGTGCCTCTGTCCATGGGATTTCCCAGGCAAGAATACTAGAGTGGGTTGCCATTTCCTTCTCCAGGGGATCTTCCTGACCCAGAGAGTCTCCTGCATTAGCAGGCGGATTCTTTACCACTGAGCCACCTGGGAAGCCCAGCGTTTGCTCAGGGCTGGGAAATACAGAAGGTGGAGGATGGGGGAAGTGATTGCTAAGATTCAAGGTTGCTTTAGGGGATGATGAAAATGTTCTAAAATTAGATTATGATGATGAATGCATAGCTGTAAGTGTACTCAAAAACCACTGGATCTTACCCTTTAAACGGATGAACGTTATGGTATGTAAATTAGGTCTCACTAAACTACTGAGTGTGTGAGCTTGTATGACAGTATGTATTTGAGTGTGTGTGTGTATGTGTGTGAGTGTGTACCCACACTCGGACAGGGTGGGGCAGCACGAAGCTGGCTCCCTCTGGCCCCCACAGACCTCCCTGCTTGTGGGTTTGAAAACCAAATTATAGGTTTGGAGGCCGCAGAGCAGCTCCCTTGGGCCCTCCAGGACTTTCAGGGTTCCTTAGAAAGTGGGCCGGGGGGGGGGGGGGGGAGGGCTGGCTGCGGAGTGGGTACGACACCCCTGCAGGTACAGAGGTTGTCCAGGGGAGGCGGGCGGGGAAAGGCAGAGGTCTTGGGGGCCAGGAGGGAAACCCAGACGGTCCGAGGCTCCCTCCCACCCGCGCGCCCCGGGCCCCTCTTGTCTCTGACCTCATCCAATAGGTATTTATGGAGCACATACCCCGTGCCAGGCCTTGGGCCTACAGCAGCGAGCAGGAGGGCTGTCCCCGGACCCATTAGCCTCCCTGCTCGGGCCCTCGGGCAGCCTCTGCACCGCGTTCCTCTCCGGCGGCCGCGCGGCCGGGAGGGCAGTGGGGGAGGGGGGTACGCCAGAGCCCGGCCCCCGGCCCCGCCCATAGATTAATGGAAGCCACCTGGCTGGGGAGCCTCAGCCCCCCGCCCGCCCCCCACCGTTCCCGTGAACATCCGCGTCTAATGAGAGCCCCAGCGCCGCCGCATACCAGCCCCCGGGGCTCATTAATCTCATTAGGCAACGACAAATCATCCCGGGCCTCGGCTCCAGGCTCCCACCCCGGGCCCTCGGCTCCAGGCGTGCTCAGGCCACTGGGGCCGTGCGCGCATCCACGCGGACCCACACGCAGGCCCGCACGCCCAGTCCGGGGCTCCCTCGGCCTTCACCCCACCCCCCGGGGGGACTGTCTGCCCCGTGGCCCGCTTGGGTCTGCTGGGAAAGTCCGGTGGCCGGGTCCCTGCTGAAGGCACGGAGATGCGCGGGACCCGAGAAATGATCCGATCGCCGGCGAGACCTTTTCGCGCAGACACTTCGTCTCCACCACCGCATGCCCGGGGCTGGGGGCTGCGGATGAATCAAGCGATCAGGAGCGGCTGGTGTGACATCTTGCCACTTATAACTCTTCTGAGGAGCAGGGGACCACCTGTACTGAGAGCCTGAAGTGTCCCCCTGCTGTCTTGCTGGGTGAGAGCCTCTTACCTCCGTGATCGCCCATCAGGGAGCCGCGCCTGGCCCCTTGATCCATGCGAGAAGCCCACGGCTTGCACAGGCACCCGGAAGGTGAAGGATGGAGGGGCAATTCCATCCCAGTCTCTTTTCACTCCAGGGCAAAGTCCTGTGCCCTTTCATCATCCGTCCCTTCACCCAAAGGTCTTTCCCCTGGACAACAGTCTAGTCCACGCTGAGGGGCAGTGGGCCATGGGGCTCAGAGGCAGGGCGTCAGAAGTCTGGGCTCTTCAGCCGCAGGCCTGGACTATCCTTGAACTCTGCCAAGCTATTTCAGGTTCTCCTGTCCAGCCTGCCTAGCTGATAAAGGTGTGTCTCCCCACCCCACCCCACCCTACCCCTCCCTGGGCCACAGGTCCACCCATGGGATCGTCTCAGGCACGTTCCCTTGGGGTGCCCTTTCTGTGTCCACTCTCCTACCTCGGGGCTCTGCACTGCAAAACAGGGGCCCCTTACACCCCACCCATCCGCAGAGGCCAGAGGGGCACTTGGCACGGGCAGGCAATTCTGGCACTTTCTGGAGCAGCACAGACTGAGTTACCAGGTGGAGTTACAGGACTTGAATTATGGGAGTTATGTAACTGAGTTATCGGACTTGCTGCCCGGCCCGTGGGATGTGAAGCTGCCACTGGATTCACCAAGGCAGCCTGGACGGCCCAGTCCGAGAGGACAGAGAGATCAGTGTTTCCTGGCACCAACTGCACACCAGGCCATGGCGTCTCATTTGCAATGAATAGGCTCACAGTGTAGGGGTCATCTGGTCCGCTGGTTCCCAACCCCGACGAGCATGAGAATCGCCTGCCTACCTTGTCAGCGATTCCCAGGCCCTTGCTGACCTGATCAGTAGCATCTCCAGGACCAGGGCCCAGGGCCTCTCTCCACCTCTGGGGAGTGACTGTGATGATCACTTTATGTGTCAGACTGTAGCCGCGGTCCCTAACCCAGGGCCACAGACTGGTACCAATCCGTGGCCCATAGGAACCAGGCTGCACATGAGGAGGTGAGCGGCAGGTGAGCAACTGAAGCTCCATCTGTGTTTATGGCTGCTCTCCATCACCTGCATTACTGCCTGAGCTCCGCCTCCTCTCGGATCAGCGGTGGCAGCGTTAGATTCTCATAGGAGCATAAACCCTCACCCTAAAATCAAGGTGGAATATCCTGAGATTGCCACTACATAGAAATAAAGTGCACAATAAATGTAATGCATGTAAATCATCCAGAAACCACCCCCCACCCTGTCCGTGGAAAATTTGTCTTCCACAAAACTGGTACCTAAAAGAGTTGGGGACTGCTGGACTATAGCACCCAGTGACTTAATCAGTCACTAATCTAGGTGCTGCTGTGGAGGTATTTTGAAGATGTGGTTTTAACATCTACTGATGAATCTATTGGTTGACTTTAAATAAAGGAGATGACTTTGCTAACATGGGTGGGCCTCATCCAGCCATTTGAAGGCCCTGAGAGTAAAACCCAGGTTTTCCAGAGAAGTTCTGCCTTCAGACTGCAGCATCCATTCCTACCTGACTCTCCAACCTACTGACCGGTCCTACAGATTTTGGATTTGCTAGCCCCCACAATTAACACTACAGTCCATGGGATCACAGAGTCAGACACAGCTGAGCGCATGCACACGCACACACACAATTACATGAGCCATTGTCTTAAAGTAAATTTCTTTATGTTGTTGTTCAGTCACTAAGTTGCATCCAACTCTGAGACCCCCATGGACTGTAGCCCATCAGGATTCTCTGTCCGTGGGATTTTCCAGGCAAGAATACTGGAGTGAGTTGCCATTTCCTTCTCCAGGGGCTCTTTCTGACCGAGGGATCGAATCCACTTTGACAGAAGTCTCCTGCATTAGCAGGTGGATAAAGAAATAATTTCTTAGAATGCCTGGCAGTCCAGTGGTTAGGACTTGGCACTTTTACTACCATGGGGCTGAGTTCAATCCCTGGTCAGGGAGCTAAGATCTAGAAAGTTTTGCTGCACAGCTAAAAAATGTAACTACTAACTAAATGTATGTGTGCAGGCTCAGACATGTCTGACTCCTTGCAACCTCATGGACTGCAGCCTGCCAGGCTCCTCTGTCCATGGAATTTTTCAGGCAAGAATACTGGAGGAGGTTGCCATTTCTTTCTCCAGGGAGTCTTCGCAGTCCAGGAATTGACCCTGTGGCTCTTGCATCTCCTACACTGGCAGGTGAATTCTTTACCACTAGTGCCACCTGGGAAGTCCAACTGACTAATTTCTTTGCCTATTTATAGAAAGACACACACATCCACCTCCTTTCAGTGCCGTCTCTCTGCAGAAGGCTGACTGATACAGTGGTGCTCAGCCAGGCTCGAGGCCCTGGGCTCCTCCAGCCCCGCACTGCCTCTCCATCCCGGGGAAGTGCGGGCGCCTGCTGAACGCAGCACCCGCTCTGCTTCCCCTCCTCTGAAAGCCCAGATGGCCGTGTCACTGGGCTCTTTTATATTTTTTCCTTCTCCTGCAACACCGTGGGTATCGCCCACACCCAAGGATCATAGAGTTTAAAATCCAGAAGGCACTTTAGAAACCACCCTGTCTCTCCACTTTTAACCATCGAGCAAACCTAAGGCTCCATCTGACCCCACCTCGCACCACTCCCCAGTCATGCTGCCCTCTTTCGGCGCCTCAAACTTAAACCAGCCAGACTGGACCCCAGGGCCTTCCTACCTGCTGCTGCCTCTGCCTCTGCCTCCAGACGGCTACCTGCAGGTCAGCTTCCTCCCTCCCACGCGCTCAAACTCCATCACCTCCAGCGTGGCCTTAACCTCACTACATCAAATAGCATCTCCACTCCAGTGCTTTCTGTCCCCCTTCCCCAGCTGGTTGTTTTTCTCTGCAGCATTCCTGGTCTCCCGATCTATTGTTCAGTTCTTGGCTATTTTCTGGGTCCTGTCCGTGGCAGGTGAGTTCCATGGGGCAGGCACCTGGCCTGCTGTGTTCATTCTTGATGCCCAGCATGCAGCCTGGCACACAGAGGGGGCTCAAGAAATATCTCGGGAGCGGACGACTAGGTGGTTCCTAACAGGGCAGGAGCATTTAGTCATTACTCCCAACTCCCGTCCCACTGTTCTCTGCCTGCCTCCATGGTTTGACAGGCGCCCCTGGCGACTCAAAACGGTAAAGATTCTGCCCGCAGTGCGGGAGACCAGGGTTTGATCCCTGTGTCGGGAAGATCCCCTGGAGAAGGAAATGGCAACCCACTCCAGTACTCTTGCCTGGAGAAACCCATGGACGGAGGAGCCTGGCGGGCTACAGTCTATGGGGTCGCAAAGAGTCGGACACAACTGAGCAACTTCACTTTCACTTTCACCGTGGTTTGAATACACCTGCAGTGCAGCGATTCAGGTCCCTGCGGGTACTATAGGTTTGCATGGGGTAGGGGGGAGAGGGCCATCTTCTCATCTTCATCAGAAAATCTACCCTCCTGGGACTGAAGGATGACCCGGCAGACCCAGCAAGTGGGCAGACCTAGCATGTCTGGGGCTGATGAGGCAAGATGGTAAAGCTGGAAGGATGTCCTAGAGGCTTCTAGAGGCTTCTGCGGTTAGTCTTTCTCCAAAAGATCCCTGGAGGGAGCACCTGGTTTCTGGCAATTCAGCCCTCTAAGACCTGGGCTGAGTGCAGGAATTATAGCTCCCGAGTGCTTAGCTGCTCCTGGGAGAGAAAATCTTTCCCTTTTTGTTTGTACCTACCGAGTGGTTTTTTGTCGGTTTTTTTTTTTTTTTTTTTGCTTTTATACAAAGTTTTTTTTTAATTAATAAAATGTTTTGTTTTTAAAAAAATACTCTGTGTGAAAAAATAACTATAAAATGCAAACTTGTTATCTTTTAGTTGCTAAGTCATATCCAACTCTTTGAGACCCCCATGGACTCTACCCTGCCAGGCTCTTCTGTCCATGAGATTTCCTAGGCAAGAACAGGGGAGTGGGTTTCCATTTCTATCTCCACAAATGTTTTTTTTTTTAAGTTATTTTTAATTTTTGGCTGCGTCACTTGGCATGTGGGATCTTACTTCCCTGATCAGGGGTCATATCCATGCCCCCTGCAGTGGACGCTCAGAGTCTCAACCACTTGGACTGCCAGGGAAGTCCGTAATGAGTCTTTTAAAAAGGAGTTTGGTGGCAGCCCTTCCTCCCTGTTGGAGCAGATGGTCAGCAGGAGTGGTCATGGCTGTGTGTGTTCACGGCCAGCAAGCCCGGGACCCCTTCCAACTCCAAGATGCCCGGATCACACGGAACATCCTCTGCCTTGCCACCCCAACGAACCCAGCCAGGTGGCCACCAAGCTCTCCCCGAGCCCCAGGGGGACTGGGAGAGGGGCTTGCCCTTCTCCTGGGAAGTGGGCATCATAGAGACAACCTCATGAGATTGTTGTCCCAGTTAAAGATGTCACGTAGATACTGCTTCTCTACTACCCTTGAACTTTCTAGCCTTCCCTGAGCCCTCCTTTGGACTTCACAGAAACCCTGACTGACCTGCTTCATTTTTCCATATATGGCATGGTCTGTGGTCTCACGAGACGGTAATCTCTTTGGCTCTTTGAGAGCAGGCGTCCGCCTTATCCTTGAATAGCCTCCATCGCTCTGATCTAAGCTTTTTAGGCAAAAGGGTACTGGAGGGGACAGGGCCCTGCTGGAGGACTTGGGAATGCCCAGTGGGTGGAAGCAGAGATGGGAGATGGCGGCGGAGGGCTTGGAGGTGGGGGAGCTAGAGAGGGTCCGGCTCCAGCGGGGACAGGAGGCCCAGGTGTCCCGTGGAGAAGACAGGACCCAAAGCTGTTGTACAGGCCGTGGATCAGAAGCTGCCAACTGAACGGGGAACTGAGAGAGGGCTCGACTCAATCCCCTCTTTTACCCGTGATGGAGGCAGGTCCCCAACTCGGGGAAGGAGCTTCTCTCAGGCTAGCAGGACCCTTGTCAACCTAATGCCCCACCACCAACCTCCAGCCCCACAGGGCAGCTGATGCAACAGTAATCAGGGTGGTGGGGGAACAGGGGGCAGAAGAATCGGATGTGACCCGCTGTCCCCATCCTTGGCCGGGACTCTGGCCCCTGGGAGCTTGGTTATTGGTGTTTAGGGAAGCAGGAAAGAGGCCCCAGTCACACTAAACCCTCCCTCTGCCAGGTCTGCTGGGCCCCCAGCTGGGAGGGGGCGGTGGCTTCTGGCCAGTTAAGGGGCTCGGCCCTTGGAGCTAATTGCTCATTAAAGAGCGTTAATGAGCTTCCCACAGCCCCATCCCTGCCTGGACCAGCGAGGTGTCCTCAGGCCTCTCTGCTGTCCCCGGGGAGGGAGCGGGTCTCTCTTTCCCAGAGCAGCCCCTCCACTTGGTGGTCAAGTCTGACTGTGGGACCTGCTCCGCCAGCAGGTTCTGGGTCGAGGTGCCCCTTGGCAGTTAGCAACCCTCATCCTCCCTGGCCCACCCTGCCCAAGCACTTACAATTTCTCCAGCAGGGACAGTCCCAGGAAGGCTCTGCTCCGGAGGCCGGTGATCTTGTTGTTGCTCAAGAGCCTGGAGGACCGGGGAGAACACAGATGGGAGAAGAACACTTGCCTTCCGTGTAAGTGGCGCCCCCTGAGGTTGTGCAAGGAGCAGCCCCACCCTGGGCTCCAGGAGACCATGGGGAGGAGCCAGCCAATAGCTCAGGCAGAATATAGTCAGCCCCCTGAGCCCCAGCTCGGCCGGCCGTGTCAACCTGCCCGGGATCCCACGCCTGGATCTGACTTGGGCTCCATATAAGCAGGCACGCCACCCCGTTTCCACCTGGGAATCACAGGGCCACGCCCACAGCCCGCCCTTTCTTCCCCCCTACCCAGCCCCAATAGCTCTGTCTTGCTCAAGCTATCAGCCTTGACCTGAGGACAGTGATGGGGAGAAGGGTCTAGCAAGTAGAACAAGAAACCCAGTAGGTGTGGGGGCAAGTGGAAGGGATTGCCCTTCCTTGGGGTCTTCATCATTCTGGGAGCTCAGGGCCTCACCAGAAGGTGACCCCTCCTTCCCTGCCCTCAAAGGCCCCCAACTCAGAGGAACAGAGTGCCCATGTGTCCCTGTCTACAACTTTGACCAGAAACTGATGGAGTCCTGGGCCCCCCCCAGGGAGCCCAAGCCTCAGGCTTTGCCTCTGAGTCTTTGTTTATTTATTCGTTTGTACTGGCAGGAGGCCGAAAGGGGGCCCCAAGCTCCTGACAGAACCCACTCTGCCCACCCACTCAGTCTTTCTCTGCCAGGCTCCCCGCTGGGAGGAGAGAGATCCAGACCAGTCAAAGGGCTCATCCCTTGAGTTAATTGCTTATTAAAAAGCTTTAATGAGGGACTTCCCTGGTGGTCCAGAGTTTAAGACTCACGCTTCCACTATAGGGGGCGTGGGTTCGATCCCTCGTCGGGGAACTAAGATCCTACATGCCATGTGAGACCAAAAAAAAAAAAAGGCTTTAATGAGCCTCTCAGCTCAAGCTCTTGCAAAGGGTTTCCCATCTTTGCTCAGCGTGGTGGAGAGCAGACCTGGGAAGGCCAGAGGGGCAGGCCTCCAGCCTCCTCTCCAGTGGGCAGCCTCAGGGCTGGACAGTAAGAGAGAGGGCAGGGGGCAGGGACTGGGCATGAGAGGGGCTGTCGGAGCTCTGCGCAAAGCCTCCTGGAAGTGGATGGGTGCACTCACCAGCCCAACAGTGAGAGGACCCCAGACACCTGCGCTACTCCAAGTTCAAGGGGCACGTGGAGGATAGACTGTGGCCAGATGGAGGCATGGACGGGAAGGGCTTTGTGGGTCAAGGGAAAGAGGTGGACAGCTCATCTCCTTCTCCGCTTTCTCCGCTCTGCAGAGAGGCCCCTCCTCCCCTCCTGGACCCCACCTCACTGTCTCTCCATCTCATCATCCACAGTGACTGTGTGCACAGGTTCCGGGGAAGTGCTGTTTCCAAAGTGCTTCACACACATACACACACACACACACACACCTTGATATTTCAAAAAGCACATCACAGTAGTCATCATATGAATACTTAGAACTTTCTTGAACCCCTTTATTCTCATTTTATGCGTTTTGTTCTTGTTCCATTTAGTCACCAAGGCGTGTCCAACTCTTTGCGATTCCACAGACTGTAGCCCACCAGGCTTCTCTGTCCATGGGATTTTCCAGGCAAGAATACTGGAGTGGGTTGCCATTTCCTCCTCCAGGCGATCTTCCCGAGGACAGTTTTGTTTCCCATTACCTATGGTGGCTGATTGTAAATAATATTGTCAGTTCTTACAGCTCTAAGGGTCTGGTGGGGCTGAGGTTGCCCCCTTGGTGGTGACAGGCTCCTGATGGTGTGAGTTTTAAATCCAAACCTGCCCCTCATCATTTGCACCTCATTTCTTCATACAGCCTCAGGGCCTGAGGCTCAGAGGTTGCATTAATTGTCAAAAAAAAAGGTGAGAGGACCCTCAGTATCCTTATGTGGGGGAAAGATCCTGAAATACCAGGAGGAAGGGTGAGAAAGGGCATCTGTTTCAGCCTCCCCCACCCCAAGGTCTCTCGAGAGATGACTCGTGCCTGGGTCTTGGGAGGAAGACAGATTAGGATGCTGATGGGGGTTGGGGGCACAGAGAGGGGTCAGGGGTATGGAAGGACAGAGGAATGGGGGAGCCAGGTTATCACAGCCCAGAGCACCAAGGGGGAAGCCTAAGAACACTGCCAAACTTGAGTGGCGTATGGACCTGTTAAAGGGAGGGGAAAGCTGCTTTATCTCCTGCAAATATATCTGTGGATCCCAGTTCGAGAAACACTGACCTCAGGAATGAAAATAAATACCTTCTAAGAAAAAATTATCTCAAAATTATCATTAAAAGATTTTTGTTTACAGATCGCTGAACTGAAAACAGAAAATTAAAAAAGTCTCCAACTCCCAAATCCCTGATATTAAAACTCAGGATCGTAACTGGAGAACCCCATCCAGACACGTCTAGAGGTAGTGCTGGGGAGTAGGTACCCCACATTCCCCAGACTCTTTAGCCTTTAACCCTTGAACACCTTTCACATGCCCCAAATTTAACCCAGAGTCACTCAATAGAAATACAAAGCCAGCTGCATATGTAATGGAATGTTCTAGCAGCCACACTTTTTAGAAGTTAAAAATTAAGTTAATAATAGACCTTATCCCAGTATATCCAAAATGTTATCATTTTAACATGTAATACATATGTTTTTATGTATTATAAATATATAATTATATTATAAATAGAAAACATTACATATATTATATACGCTTATATATTATAAATACACAATATAAATTATATACATAACAAAAATTATGAACGAGCTATGTTCCTTCTTTTTGTGCTGTCTTGGAATTTGGTGTGCACTGTTCTCTTCCAGCACAACTTAATTTAGACCAGCCACACTGCAAGTACTCGGATGTCACATGGGGCTGGTGACCTTAACCCTCATCCCTGACCTAGTCTGCTTGTAGCCAGCACTGGCCCCCATGAGGAAGTCTGGGCTGCCGGGGAGATCCCGAGGCAGCCGGGGTGCTGTGTGTGTGTGTGTGTGTATGTCTGTGTGTCTGTGTGTGTCTGTGTGTGTCTGTGTCCGTGGGGCCTGGGAGCAGCACAAAGGATGGGGCCCAGCACCCGAGGCAGGTGAGGCTGAGCCTCTGGTCCAGGAGAGCTCCTTCCTGGCTCCCGCCCCACTCTGAAGCGGGCTCTGTGGGCTGGGGAGGAGAGGGCACAGCGGCGTGGGAGAGGGGTCGGCTGCAGCCCACGCAGCTGCCGGCCCCAGTGCAAACTCCCAGCCCAGAGAGTCTTGAAATGAGATTGTTTTTTTTCCTCTTGTGTTTGAGAACATGCTCTCCCGATCCCCTACCCTCTAAGCCACTCACAGAAGTGGGGACCCCAGGCCAACATCACTGCATCTTCCCCCTCCAATGGACCCCTTCTTTCCACATCTCCAGTTCTTGGAAAGATGTCACCGATACCATTATGGTTTAGCCCCCAAGTACCCAAAATTGGATCTTTTGGTCTTAACAACCTAGACTGGGCTGAGGAGATTTTATTTCTGTCCCAGAGTGTGGGGAATGAGATAATGGTGCCTGCGGGTTCAGTTCTTTGGAGGTGCCCCTTGTGTGTCTGGCCAGGAATTTGGGACAGCGTTTGGGGGAGGTAGGAAGCTGGCAATCACAAGGCTGCTCATGGGGGTAAATGAAACACACACACACACAGCCTCACCCATTAGGAAGCAAAATGTTCCCACCACACTCAGCTCCCATGGGAGGCAAACAGGCAGGGCGGCCCCAAGCTTCTGTCCAGAGTAGCAGACACGGTGCAGTCTTGACCCCTTCTTCCTAATACCCTCAGCCACCCTGCTCTCCCAAGAGCCTCAGCAGCAGCAGCCTTCCCAGCCCCAGCACAGTGTACCCACCAGGTGGGTTTTCTTCCCAACCATGCCACTTGCCTCTCCAGCTGGCCCAGCCCAGCATCCTCAACATCTTCCTCCCTCCCCCCGCCCCCGACTACCACCCAGGGTCACATTTTCACAGGAAGAGGGGGCCAGTCTCTGGAGGCCCCTGTTCTCTACTCCAGAATTTGAAACCTGGCCAAGGAGAGGGGACGCACAGCGTCCATTCCAGAACTCTGTCCGCGCCCAGGTCCTATTTTAGGGAAGAGGAGCAAGCAGCATTACTGCTAACGAGGCTGGAGGCCACAGGAGCGAGTAGCTGGTGTCGGCTGGGGCCCTGTGGCCTCCGGGCAGCCGCAAGAACTCGCCAGATCCTGGCCTGATGTCCAAGATGACCCTTGTAGGGGTCCCGCAGGACCTGCTCAGTGGGGCGTGGGACCAGCGCATGCCTGCACCAAAGGGGCCTCACACGTGCTGGAAGAGTCACACGTGTCGCCCTCCCAGCCCCCACCCAACCCAGCAGACACACACATGCCAGGGCCCCACGCTCTCCAGGAATCCTGAGCCTGGAATGCAGGCTGCTGCCAGGGTCCTCTGGGCTGGGAGGGCCCCGTCGCCAACACCTGCTGCTGGCACCTTGGCTGTGTCTTTGGGAGACTGTCAGTGCGGGGAGCAGGGTGGTCTGCTTGCTGACTCAAGAAGAGCCCCAGGCTCATAACCATCAATGTGAGACTGTTCTCCCCTAAGTCCCCTCCCGTGGGCACAGTACCCATGGCCTTGGAGCATTTCCAGGCCCACAAGGGCATCTGAAACCAAAAAAAAAAAAAAAAAATCACTACTGAATATAGATGCTGCAAGTGTAAATTAATGAAAGTTTAACTACAGAACTACTAAATGTCATATTATTGCCAATTAGCAATCATCGTTCAGTTTCATGAAGGATGTGGGTGCGGTTTAGCATGACTGATAGGACAATGGGGCCTCCAAACGTGAGACTGCCTCTGGTCCATGGGCCTGGCTCTAACACACACCTTTGCCTAAAGGCTGTGCCCATGTCCACTGAGCCTGACTGCGGGGCACAGAAATGCTGGAGAGGACACAGCACTCCCAGACCTCCTGCCATCCTTCCCTTGGCTGGAAGACTGTCCGGTCAGCCCTGAACACCTACTGGTTAGGAGGTCACCCAGGTGGGGCCTCTTCTCCCCAGGCTTTAGAGGGCCATGTCCTGAGATAGCCTCTGACCTCAGCCTTGAAGCTGAGCTGTCCAGGCAGGGCCTAAGGTCAAGGTAAAGAGGGAAAATTGTCTTGCAATGGCTCCTACACACGGGGCCTTCCCGCGGTCCTCTTCTCTAACCTGCCCTCTCTGCAGGGGCACTGCATCTGGGCGATCAGCAGGCAGAAACCAAGAAACTGGAGAAGGCGAACCTGCAGCTGTTCATGGTGGGTAGTTGATATGCCTTGACTGGGATGTGGGAGCCCCCAGCACTGGAATTGAGTCTGTTGTGAGCATTCACCCCTGGGCATCCACTCACTCATTATTCAGTCCTACGTGGACACTTACTGTGTGCTGGGCGAACACACCAGCACTGCAAACACAAATGAGACCTGGTGTCTACCATTTCCCACTCAGGCAAGGTGGAAGAATGTGTGTCAGACAGGGTGGACTATTTGTGTAGCTGTGTCCACCTGGTTTCAGGAAGCTGGGAACTTACTCCCAGTCACACTTCCTGCAGACACGGCCTAAAATCTCACCACTGGGGACTCAGACTTTTAGGCAAATAAAGTGGTTTTTTTCTTTTTAAAATACAAATAAACCTGAAAGGATCTGTTATCAATCTTTTACACCTAAGCATAAATTAGTCCTTTAATCCTTCCACTCGAGATTTTCCTTGGGAACTTGGAGGCTCCCCTTCCTTCCTTCTTTGTGAGCCTGTATCCAGCCTTCACCGAGAGACTGCATGGCCCCCTGAGGGCAGAGACCAGCTCTCTATGGCCTCCTGGCAGTGGAGGCAAGACACACAGCACAGGCAATTGCAGGACTGGGTGGGTGGGCGGGAGTCTGGTGGGGTACAGCTCCAGGGGAAGTGGGGGTGGTCCACGAACCCCCAGTTTTCCCAAGTCAGGAGGTAGTTTCCTCTTTGCCTCCACTTCCCCACCAAGTCTTCTGTGCAGTGATGTTGCACAGTGGTCCCCTAAGCACAGTGTGGGTGGGGGCCTCTCTTCCTGGCTCACTATCCACGTGGAGGAAGCAGATTGATTATCTCCCTGCCCGGTCCCCAGGGAGGACGGCTCCGATTGGTCAGTGTGGGAACAGGGGGTTTACCAGGAGCTGGAGTCAAGGGATCTGGCTGGGAGTTGGGTGACCTTGGGCAGGTCAGCCGCAATGGGGTGCCTTCTTAGGAAAAGAAGGGTCTGGACTGGAAACGCCCACTCCTTAGTGTGATGGCTTTTCGCACCCTGAGTCTCCTGAAATCTAGAATTTCTGCTCCAACACACAACTCCCAGCAGGCGAAGCGCCCTGGGGGCGGGGGGGGGGGGGGGTTGGTGCGGAGCGGGAGGGAGAGAAGCGGGAGGTGGGGGCTCGCGACCTCCTCTTTGCTTTCCAGCTGGGAGACGTCTGGGCCTTCGAGCTCAGGCTGGAACTGCCTCCCGGGCTGCTCCCTCCAGCCGGTTCCCTGCTCCACCGTGACAGACTGTCCCCTGCCCCTCACCTGGCCCCATCCATCTTGCACACCCGTCTCCCCCAGGCGGCCTCTCCCCACTCCCAGGGCTGGGAAAGCGGGGTCCTGGGAGGCCGCCGGGCGTTAGCTACACTCCGCAGCGTCTCTGCTCCCCCACCCCCATCACCCAGTCCTAAAAGCAAAGGAATGTTCTGGAGTTTGGGAAGGATGGGCCCCTCACCCCCACCCCGAGGAGGAGGAGGGAGGAAGGGGAGGAGGCAGCTTTGTCCTGTCAGTGTCTGAGCTCTAAATAGAACAGAGCGGCTGGGCTGGGGGAATGAAAATAAACAGCCCCTCTGAACAGCCCCGTCTTAGCCGTCAACCGGATTTTCCTTCTGGTTCCCCAGCCCAGGGCCATTTCCCTCCCCTCCCCTCCCCTGCTCTCCGTCTGGGGCCCTGGAGGCCAAGGCTCTACCTCGGGGTGGGGGGCAGGGGGTGGAATGGGGGAGTGAAGGGGGGTCTTAGTCCATGCTGTGTGGCCTTGGGGAACTCGCCTCCCCTCTCTGGGCTTTGGGGATGACATGCTTGCCAGAATGGAAGGATGGAGATCAACTCAGAGGTGGCTGGAACTTTTTCTCCTTCAGGAAAGAGTTCTTACCCCAATGACTCCCATGTGGCATAAACTTAGGAACACTCGCTCCCTTTAAACACATGACCCCAAATTTAAGGGTCAATTTATGGTGAGGTTCAAATTACACTGGTTTGCCTGTGCCTTTGGGGGAAATTCTCAGACTTACCAGGACTGAAGATTGCATCCCAGCCCACTCCCCACTCCCCCAAAGCCCAGCCCAGAGGGGTGAGCTGTAGTAGCAAAAACAGACTTCCTTGGGGGGTCAGGAGTGGCTGGGTTCTTGCATGGGTTCTGAATAATTCTGCAAATAACCCATTCTGGGTCCTGGCCCGACTCGGGATGAATGGGGGTTGAATTTTAGGTCCACTGTCTCGGATGCAAGAAGGACTCAACCCAGGGAAGCATGGAGGGCTCTGCTGTCTGCCTAGTGCTTCTGAGATGAAACCCTGGGCCCTGCACCTACGGGCAGGGTTCCTAACACCTCCAGGAAGGGCTGATGAGTCCAGGAACCTGGGCTCTGGTGGCCTCCAGCAACGCCAGGAGGTGGTTGGGGGAGTCAGGGAGGCACGTGGATTCAGGGCTCCTCACTTCAGACAAGCGGGGGGTCCCAGAGCCCCGCTGAGGGCAAGAGTGTGCTGGAGTCCCGGGCCTCTTCCCTCCTTTCCTTCCTTCCCTCCTTTCTCCTCTCTCCCTCCCCCTCCCCCTCCTCTCCCGCACAAAAGCTCTCTGTACACAGCCACTTCCTCTGGCTGCTGTCTCTGAGCCCAGACCTTATGAGAACCATATGGGGGAAAGAGGGTGGAAGGGAAGGGGGTGGGGAGGCCGCGTGGGCCCGCCCCTTCAGTCGGCATCTCTCCCCTCCCCTCCTTGCAGGCCGTTGGCACACTTTGCCCCCAGCTCCCCCAACTGGACCCCACAGCTGGGGCGAGGAACGCTGAAGGGAGGGCACAAGGGGAGTGGGGGGAGGGCTGGGAAGGGGCCTCCCTCCCCCATGGTGCTCTGAAGACCACTAAAGTCACAGCAAAGGGCCCAAGCTCCTTCTCTCCTGTGGGGGCAGCCTATGTGGTGGGCAGCCCCCCAGACTGAGTGGATGAGGGTTCATCCATGCCTGCCTCCCATCCCCACCCAGCCTTGGAATGTTCCCAGGTCAAAGGGGCCTGGGTCCTGCTGGGAAGGAACCAGGTTTTCTAAATCAGCCTTTGTGTCCATTGGCTCCCAAGTCCAGCCAGGTGAACACTGACTCTCTTACCTGAAAGGAACACGAGGGGAACCCCACCAGCTAATCCTGACGCTGGCATCAGCCAGCTAAGCTGTGCGGCTCTGGAGCAAGACATGGCCTTCTCCCCATCTGGCCTCAGTTTGCTCAGCTGTAAGATATTCATGTAGAGGCTGGACCCGCTGGTCTCTAAGGCCCTTTTTGGTCCAGGGGCCCCAGAAACTTATGACACTGCCCGGTATCTTCTGAGGGCCTGCTCAGAGGTCCTGGGAGGTCCTCAGGGGAGATTTCCTTCTAGAGTTACCCATTGGTCAGTCTCTTCGTGGAATCCCTGAATATCCCCTCTCCACTGTCCCCATCTCTGTAACTCCCAGAGCCCAGGATCAGAGGACAGGCCCATCAGCTGCTGCCCAGGGGTGAGCGGGGGGCTCACAGTGGTCTGTGTCTCCATCCCCTGCCTGTGATAAGCCACTCTCCCCCATGAGAACTTGCCGCTCAAGGGAGGCCCATAAAGGCTCCTGCTCTGGGCTGGGGAGGGGGTGGGGTGGCAGGGACATGCCCACAGCTGCCCCCTGGTCCAGCTGGGAGACTAGGGGGGTGGGGTGGGCAGACAGATCAGGAAGAAAGCCAAGAGTTCTACTTTCCTGGAAAAACTTCGAATGAAAATCCATTAGAGGAAAGAAAAAAAAAAAAAAAGCCAAGGGTGGAGAGGGGCCTGCAAAACAGAAGGCGGGACTGCAGATAACAGGGTGGGAGCGGAAGGGTTTTCCCTGAGGTGAGCGGCTCTGTTGACAGGGTTGCCCCTGATCAGCCTGGAGGCTGGCTGCAGACGGGCACCTTATCTAGCACTTTCTCTGCCTGGAGAGCCTGCCAGACTTCCCAAGGTGGAGGCCTGACTTTCCCCCTGCCCACCCAGGACCCACATGGGCAGGGCGGTGCATGGAGGGGACTGACAGCTGGCGGCCCATTCTGGAGGAAAACAGGAGGAGAGAGGGGAAAGCTATAATGCAAAGGCTACTGGCCCGCGTCCATTGTTTGCCCTAGGTCATGGGCAGAATGGGGAAAGGAGAAATTTGGGGGGAAAAAAATAATAATAAAGGAGGGAAGTGTTTGGAAGGGTGTGGTTTCCGCACTCTCAGTCTCCATTTGCAGCCAGACTGGAGTGGCCGAAGCCCCTTCCCAGCCCTTCTTCCCTCGAGATGCATGCTGGCTAGGGATGGGTTTACTGGGGGGACTGAGCCCCCAGAAGAGAATCCGTGCACAGCTCCTGCTGAAGGAGAATGTGGGCTCTTTCCCTTTAGAAGCCAGCTTGGGGGAGGGTTGCAGTCTGGATCTGGATTAGGTGGAGTCTGTTGGGTGGTCTCTGAAGCAAATGTCCACAGCAGGTCCCAGTCTTACCCCGGGGCGGGCTGACGGGCTGAGATGTCTGGCCAGGCTGAGGGATGGGGGGCTGTTCTTTGGAAGGTATCTTGGGCCAGGTAGGTCAGTGGCCTGGAACAAAAGGGGGGCGGCCCTTCCTCTGGGGATGGTTAAGGATGGGAAGGTGAGCTAGGGGTCCTGTTGGCTGCCACCCTGTCCTCATATCTTTTCACCCAGCGTCTCTCTTGCTGAGAATGTATCTTCTCACCCCACTCTGTCTCCTTGGAGTGGCATCCATGGGAATTAGCTGTGGCTGGAAAGCATTAGTTGCCAAATCATTCTAAGATGTACTGCAAAACCACCTTTAATGTTTTTCCCCTTCTTTCTGCCGTCGTCAGTACGTTAGGATGTCCTAATCTCAGCATATGTGTGTGAGCAGGGCTGAAAGATCCAGGGCGCGCACACACACACACACACACACACACACACACACACACACACACACACACCCCCTCTTGGAGCTCAATTCTCATTGCCCAGCAGGGACTCACACAGACACACTGGCCCAATCATTCCACACAGCAAGTATTTTTCTCCTCCAGAACTGAGTGGGCTGGGGAATGCCCAGGCCTGTCTGGACACTTCCACACCAGTGGACTCTCAGGGGGATGGGAATCAGATGCCACAGCTGTCTTCCCAGGCCATGGCCCTGTCCCCTAGGCGGCGGGAACCCGGGAGAGAGCAGAGGGACACGGCTTCCACCGCGCTAATACACACAGGCACACACCCACCCCAGGCTGGGGAGAATGCAGGCCAGGCGGCCAACGTCAGAGGCTGACCAGTCGTGTCCTGTCAGGAAGCGCACAGCCTCTGAACTCACCCAACCAGAGTCGTTACTGTATTGTTCTGGACACAATCGGATAGACCCTGAGCCAGCTCCAACTCCGGGGCAAGGGGTGGTGGGGAAACGGTCGCCACCGGGGTCAGGAGGACAGGGAAGGGGAAGCGGCTTGGAGGCTGGGTCTAGGACAGGACAGGAAGGGGCCGCCGCCAGGGCCGGACCCCCCACTCCACGGCATGCGTGGAGCTCCGAGCACGTGGTCCGCGCAGGAAATCGCTGCGGTGGGGAGCGGTCCGTAATTCTCCTGCGGGCTGGCTCGGACCCTCATTGGGGAGGCTGGGGGTCGGGCTGTGGCGCAGCGGGCAGAGCCGGTTGCCAATGAGGGCTTAATAAGGCCCGGGCTGAGAAGGGAACGACGGGATGACGGAGGGAGGTTGGGAGGCAGCCTCCTTCCCCTCCGCCAGGTTTCCTTCTCTGCAATCTGCGCGAAGAAGTCAATCGAGAAACGGCCAAAGTTCGTCTTCACATCCGAGGAGGAAGGGAGGAGGAAGGGATGCAGGACTAGAAGCACAGGTCAATTCACAGATGCGCGCGGCGGGACAGGGGCCCAAGAGGAATTGGGACGCCGGGGGGGTCTCGTTCACATCAGAAGCGCCTGCACCCCAAGGATAGACATTTTTCCGAACCAACCCTGCTATCTGAGCTAGAGAGACGGGCTGCCAGCGGGGCTGGCAGGCCCCGGGGTCGGATGGGGCGCCCCCATCTGGAGGATCCAGGCCGGCGGGCTGAACCCGGGAAACTCCCCCAGTGCGGCCAGGGACGCGTCCGCGGTGGTGACGACCACAGGCACCTACTGGGCCGCAGGCGTCCATCTCCGCTGAGCCTTCCTCCCATCCCACCCATCTCAGGTCCCCAAAGTCCGCAACACCAGCCAGGGCTAGAAAGCCAAGGGGTCTGGGCGTCCCGCCAGCGCGCGTTCCCCTTCACCTGTGCAGGTGAGTGGGCGCCCCTTGGTGCCTCTCTTTGGGGCGCATCCGTCCCCAGTGCTCCTTCCTTCCTCCTTCCACGCCTGGAGCCTTGATCTTTCCCCTGCTTCTCCCAAGCCTCCCTTCTCGGCTTCTGGACTCAGGCCCGAAGTCTCTGAAGTGGTGGCATCGTCTCTGTCCCCCATTCCCCAGCCCTCCCGTCTGGTCTCCTGTCGTGCCCTCGTCGGGACTGGGGCCCGGCCGGGCCGAATAGGGTACTCACAGGGTAACGGTGCTGTTCGGCAGAAGGCCGGGATCGGGAGGCTCCGGGAGGTCCCCGCCGCCGCACACCACCCTCCTGCGTGCCGGGTTGGGGGCGCCGCCGCTGAGCCCCTTGGGCCGCTCCCCCGAGCACTTGCAGCTGCGGATGGGGACCGGGCAGCCGGGCGCGCCCCGAGTCTCGGGCGTCAAAAGCAGCAGCCACGGCAGCAGCAGCGGCAGCAGCAGGCGCGCGGGCACCCCCCGCATCCTGCGTCCCGCGGCGCCCATCAGCCCATCTCCCCGCGGGGACCCACAGCGCCAGGGCCCGTCTGCGCGCCGGCCGGAGGGATCCGGGCGGGCGGGAGGCGTGCTCAGCGGGGGCCCGGGGCGCCCGAGGGCGGGGCGGGGGGCCCTGGGCGGAGGCGAGCCCCGGGGTCCCCGCCGCCGCGCCCCGGGGGCATGTCCGGCGAGCGCCCCGGCGGGGAGGACGCGGGCGCGGCTGTCAGCGCGGCGCTGGCGGCTCCCGGCGGCGCGGCCCGACTTTCGGCGCCGTGCGCCCGGGCTGGATGAGGCCGGGCCCCTCCGCGTCGCCTGCTCGCTCTGCGCGGGGCTGGGACCTAGCGGATCGCGCCGGGCTCCTGCCGCCGCCGCCGCTGCCGCCGCCTCTCCGTGCCATGGATGGAGGCAGCTCGGCGCGGCGCCGCTGCCGCCGCCTCCAGTCCCCGCCCGCCCTCCGGAGAGGGCGCCCTCCCCTCGCCAGCTCGTCCGTCCGCGAGGCCCTAGCGCCTCCCGATGCGCGGCCAGGCCGCTTCCCTCCTCCAAGTCGCAGCCGGCCCGCCGGCGGGAGGCACCGCGCGTTCTCCGCGCCCGCCCTGACCCCTGGACGTTTCCCGGCCGCCCCTCTCCCCGGAGCCGAGGTTCTTCCTCTCCACAGCCCCAGCCAACCGCTAGCACTTCCCACGGAATCCTGCCTCACTCTTGCCCTTCCAGCCTGCACCCCGACGCTTCTGGGGCTTTCATCGACCCGCGGGCTTGACCAGAGATGTCCCTGGGCGGTAATGAACTTTGCACCCCTCTTTGGGGTTGCTGAGGCTCGGCTCCCCCTGACCCCTGACCCCTGACCTGGTGGGCCAGCCTAGAAGCCCGGCGCTCACTCTCGCAGCCCTGCTCCAGTCAGTGCAGGATATAAACGAGCTGGAGACGAAGGAGGCTCTCGGATCCTCCGGGTGACCTCGCCCAGCGGGGGTTGCATGTCATTGGGCCAGGAGGGGTCAAAGGCCGAGACAGATCTGATCTAGGGGCCTATCTTTTCCACATCCACACGAGCAGGCGCGCGTGTGCAGGGGGGGCGTGGGTGGGTGGGAATGAGCAGAACTGAGAAGGCAAAAGCAGGGATTCCCGCTGGCTGTGAGAAGAGCGCTGCACTGAGTCAGGAGGGCCCGGTCTGGGCGGCTCTGACTAAGGACACAGTCCCTAACATCCTGGGGTGTCAAATCTCCGCAGTCCAAAGGGGCCCTTCCACCCCCTAGTTTGTGACCCAGTTGCAAGTTTTGGCCTGAGAATGAGTGAGTGGGCGGGGGCCACTCCTGGTGGCTATGAAAACTCTCAGTAGGTCTTAGATGGGCTGGAATGCAGGCTAGGAACCCGGCTGGGGACAGAGGGTAGAGTGAGGTGTGGCCCAGTGTGCCTACTTCCTCAGTTTCCCCACGAAGGCGGCCTTTTCTGCCACTTAATAGCACTTTTGCGGTGAAGATGCAGGCTGCTGGGGTTTGGGGGACCCCTGAGGCAAGCCCCCTTTCCCCCTCCTCCATTGGGCCACCAAAGTGGTCTGATGACTGCCGCCTTCTTGGGTGCCGCGGGTGTGTGTGGTACCTTTTCCAGCACGGTGACCTTTCAGCCGGGTTCCCCCCACCCACCCCCTTTCCTGGGAAGGGTTTCTTTCCCTTGTGTGGGCGGCAGACGCTGAGCCCAGACACGGACTTCTTCTGGCTCCACAAGCCTCTCCCAGTTGCAGGCTCTGGTTCCTTCAACTTCCAAAGATAAATAAATAGTGATTGCAAATGGAGCAAGGGAGAAGGGGACGGCCCCCTCCCCCCAGCAGGAGCCCTCCTCAGGGCGGGCGCAGGGGCCAGGCCTGCATTCCTAGGAAGGGTCGTCACAGAGCCACGGCCCACGGGCAGGTCTGCCACCCGGCCCTCCTGTTCCCAGGCCAGGGAACTTCTCAGAGAGGAGAGCAGGGGACGCCTCAGTCCTGGGTCACACAGCTCTCCTGTCATTTCTTTCTTTTTTTTTTTGCTCAGCGGAGACACTCTAAGTCTGGAAAGGAATTCCACTGCAACAGCCACTTTCTGAGGCTGAATCGAGGCCAAATGACATTTAATGAGGCAGTGATTCCTCACAGGTGGGAATGAGGCGCGGGGAGGAAACATTTGCAAAATGCTGTCCTATCCTGCTGGTCATCCCTTTTGATCTCTCTTCGCATCCAGAAAGGTGATGGATGAGCGGTAGAGACAGTGTTGGGGACTTATCCTCCGCTTCCTTTTTCTGCATGCTGTTTTCTCTGAGCCACTCAAAGCTTTCCTCATGAAAAACCTTCCTGGTTATCTGTTCTCAGAGATACAGGCTGGAATGAATGAGTTGCCTGCATGTGTTGAAGTTTGTTTGGGATAGAAAGATGACTCAAGCTGAGTTCCCACCCTCAAGACATCTGGTTAGGAAGCTGGGCCCTGATCATGTGGGATAACCTCTTCAGTGAACTCGGGATAAGGTAGCGTGATACAGGGAGGAGGCTGAATTAATCCTGCCTGAAACAAAATGGGGTGGGGGTGGGGGTGGGGGTGGGGGAGGCCTGATCAAAAATGTTAGTCCAATCTAGGGCAGAAATGTAACTCACCTGAATTTACTAGACCATTGTTGTCCCCTTAAGGGCCCTGGGGCTCGCATCCTCTAAGCCCTCTCTAAAGAAGCTTTCCTCGGGACTTCCTGGCTTGATCCCTGGTAGGGGAACTAGAATCCAACGTGCTTCAGAGCAACTAAATCTGAGTGCTGCAAAGACAGAGTCCGTGAGGCGCCACAAAGATTCTGCGTGCTGCCACGAAGACCCGACTCAACCAAATAAACAAATAGAGGAAAAAAATGTCCAAAAAGAAAAGAAAAAGTGTGCCTTTGCTGGGTGCCAGCTGCTTGGCTAGCCTCTCTCTTGCTTCCACCCGCAATGCTGATCCATTCCCCTTCGTCAGGCAGTGGCTGGGGGGGCTCTTTTCCCACGATTGACCAGACCCTCCATTGGGGGCAGCTGAGAGTGGGAGATGGGGGGGTCACGATCCGTGTCCCCTTCCTCCAAGCCCAGAGCAGACCAGAGCTAGCACAGGGCAGCCAGCGTTTACTGAGGGCTTGTTATGTGCCGGGCACTTGCGACTACATTTTACGAGAATTAGCTCATTTTGTCCTCATACCAGGGTGAGGATGGCTGTTTTAATGGACAAAAGGGGAAGAGGCACCCTGAATAGTAAATTTACCCGAGGATACACAGCCCGGAAGTGATGGAAATCAGGATTTTTAAATATGAATGTATTTATCTACTTGTTTTGGCTGTGCTGGGTCTTCACTGCCACGTGGGCTTTTCTCTAGTCGTAGCAGGGGGACCACTCTCTAGCGGGCGGTGTCTTCTCTTGTTGTGGAGGACGGGCTTTTGGCGCTTCAGTAGTTACGTTTCCAAGGCTCGTGAGCACGGGCTCTTTAGTTGTGCACAGGAATTTAGTTGCTCCGTGGCATGTGGAATCTTCCCAGACCAGGGATCAAATCCATGCCCCCCTGCATTGGCAGGTGGATTCTTTTTTTTTTTTTTAACTATTTTTAATTAAAATTTTATTTTATTTTATTTATTTGGCTGCACCACGTCTTAGCGGTAGCATGTGAGATCTTGTTCCCTGATCAGGGATTGCACTTGGGTCCCCTGCATTGGGAGCTCAGAGTCTTAGCCACCGGAGCACGAGAGAAGTCCCGGCAGGTGGATTCTTAACAACTGGACCACTAGGGAAGTCCTAGAGTCCGGTTTTAACCACTGAGCTTTATAATTTCTGGGGTAGGAAGGCGCCCTCAGTAATCACCCCAAGAAATCCCCTCACTTCTGCTTAAGGTTGTCTCATTTTTATTTTCTGGCCCTCTCTGAGCTGAACCTTTACAGACATCTACCCCTCAAACCATAGCTAGTGGTGGAACAGGGATCCCCAGTCCTTATTCTTCTAGCAGAGTTAAGGGAGACAGAGACTTTCCCGAGGAGCTCCACACCGTGGCTAGAAGAGAATAGTCTCTAAAGACTATGAGAGAGACTTTCCTGGCAGTCCAGTGGTTAAGACTCTGAGTTGCCCATGCAGGGGGACTTGGGTTTGATCTCTGATCAGGGAACCAAGATCCCACAAGCCTCGCAGCCTGTCCAAAAGATAAAAATATATAAATTAAAAAAAAAGGCTATGAGAGATTATAAACACATACAGAATCAGAGCTCACAATATCCAGCACCTCCCGGTTCCAGGCCCTGGTTTCTTCTCCCGGCCGTCAGAGGCCCCACTCGGGATGTCTGAATTTAATTGTTAGTTTTTCCAGTTCCCTCTGTGCCTTCTCATGCCAGAGGCAGGATCCTAACACAGACCCAGGATAACAGTGGATGAGGTCATGGCCCATAATTGGATCGATAATGCCAGCATGACTTTTTTCCAGGGCGCCATTAATTTAGAGACATGGAGGCTCAGAGCCCGTGAACACTACACCTTTATCCCACCTCCCCACCAGGAAGGCTCTCTGGGGTGGTCCTCTGAGCTCTGTCCTCTCTTTCCTGTCCTGAACTTCCCCGTGGGGACTCTGCTAAGCCGCCCATCCTGTTGGAACTGTGACACTGAGGGTTCATAGCAGAGTGCTCATGCCTCAACCAGGAGGAATGAATAGGAACTGTGGGAAGCTACCCAGATAAGTATCTGGACCTCTAAGGACTTCCCTTCAGAGATCAGACATCGCCCCCTACGAGGTGCCTGTGTATACTTTAGACCCTCCCACAGGAGGGACTCATAATCTCTGTCTCCATAAAAACCTGACTCACCCTTTAAGTGAAATGATGGATGAGTTTCTGCACCATGATGATCATGCTTAAGAGCATGAAAATGAAGCTAGATGCAAATCCCAGGCTCTCCATTTTATTGGTCTTGAGACTTTGGGCAACTCACTTAATCTGCCTTGGCCTCAGTTTTCTCATCTGTGCAATGGGGTGAAAAAATATTTACTTCAGAGGGCTGTGTTGATGATGTCAGTTACTTGTCAAAGGTGCCTGTGTGATATACTATAAAAATAGATTTAGTCTTTTAAAGAAATGAATGAATGAATTTTATTTTCTTGTCTGAGCTGGGCCTTTGTTGCTGAGTGAGGGCTTCCTCTAGGTGCGGGGGTCTATTCTCTGGTTGTGGTGCGTGGGCTGCTTGCTGTGGTGGCTTCTCTTGATGCAGAGCACAGGCTCCAGAGCGTGGACTCAGTTGTTGCGGCTCCCGCTCCACGGCCTGTGTGATCTTCCCGACCAGTGATGGGACCCGTGTCCCCTGCATTGGCAGGTGGATTCTTAACCACTGGACACCAGTGAAGTACTGTGTTTGGTCTTCATCCCCACCCATTCCTGACCCCCAGCTCCTAAAACCCTTGGCATTTCCTGAGGGACAGGAGTATCTTCTGATATTCCTCTGGGCACAGCTGAGTTTATGCTAATGAGGGTTATACTCTTAGCCTCAGGATGGGGGCTGGTCAAGATTCAGAGAGCTTCTGGGTTGGTGAACAGTCACGGGGGTGGGGAGGGAGCCCATCCAGGATGGGCGTGGAAGCTCCATGCCCCACCCCCTTGCCCACCCCCTGCCCTACGAATTGCTTCCACTTGGCTGGAAGTGGAAGTGATGAGTTGTATCCTTTTTTATATATATAATTAAATTTATTTATTTTTAATTGAAGGATAATCGCTCTACAATATTGTGTTGGTTTCTGCCATATATCAACATGAAACAGCCATAGGTATACTTATGAGTGGTATCCTTTATAACAGACCAGCAAATGTGAATAAAGTGTTTTCTTGAGTTCCGTGAGCTGTTCTAGCAAACTATAGAACTTGAAAAGGGGGTCACGAGAATCTCTGATTTATAGTCAGTTGGTCAGAAGTATGGGCGCCCCAGGACATCTGAAGTAGAGGCAGTCTTGGGGAACTGAGCTCTTAGCTTGTGTGGTCTGTGTAAAGTAGTCAGTGTCAAAGTTGAATGAAATTATAGGACTCCCAGTAGGGGTTGGAGAATTGGGGAGTTGACTGGAGTCAGAAAACACCCCAGGGACTTCCCTGGTGGTCCAGTGGCTAAGACTCCATACTCCCAGTGCAGGGGACCTGGGTTCCATCCCTGGTCAGGGAACCAGATCCATAGGCCACAACTAAGAGTTTGCATGCTGTAACTAAAGATTCCACATGCCACAAGGAAGGTTGAGGATTTCATATGCTGCAGCTAAGACCCAATGCAGCCAAATAAATAAAAGTAAATTCAAAACAAAACACCCCAGCCTGACACATTCACATGCTCAGTCAATGTCAATAGGGCCGGCTGGTGTGTTTCTTATTGGAACCTGCTTGGTTTTGTCCTGTTATAGTTCACTGCTTATCTATTTCACTCTTCCACTAGAACAGAAGGTCCAAGAAGAGGCTATTATTTTCTTTATTTCTATGATTTCCAGCCTGTTTTAGTGACCAATGAATAGAAGAGACATTTAATTAACTTGCTCAGCAAAGTGTTCCTGAGTTTTTAATTATTTAAACAACAGTTCCTGGGTGTTTACTATGTGCCAGACACTGTTTTGAGCACTGAATATACAGCAGTCAGTGCATAGATGATAAAGTCCATGGTTTCATGGAGGTAATGTTATAGCAGAGGGAGCCAGATAATATGTAAATAAACCAGTGAATATGTTAATCTAGTGGGTGAGGATAAGATCAATGAAGCAAAATTAAACAGGGTAAGGAAATAATAATGGGGGAATGGAAGCAACGTAAGTGTCCATCAAACGATGAGTATATAAAGAAGGTGTATATATACAGTGGAATACTACTCGGTCATAAAAAAGAAGGAAGTTTTGCCACTTGTAACCGCATAGTGATCTTGGAGAGAAGTATACTAAGAGAAATAAATCAAACTGAGAAAGACAAATGCCACACAATAGCACACTTACATGTGGAATCTAAAAAATGTAACAAAATAGTGAATATAACAGAAAAGGTGCAGACTCACAGATAGAGAGAACAAATCAGTGGTTATCAGTAGTAGGGAGAGGGAAGGGAGGAGGGTCAATATAGGGGTAGAAGAGTAAGAGGTACAAACAGTTACATATAAAAGAAACTCTGAGGATATATTATGCAATGTAGGGAATATAGCTAATATTTGGTAACAACTATAAATGGAATATGGGCTTCCCTGGTGGCTCAGCAGTAAAGAATGTACCTGCAATGCAGAAGACGCAGGAGACGCACGTTCAATCCCTGGATCAGGAAGATCCCCGCAAAAGAGGGCATGGCAACCCACTCCACTATTCTCGCCTGGAGAATCCCATGGACAGGGGAGGTGGGCCACTGTCCATAGGGTGGCAAAGAGTCAGGCATGACTGAAGTGACTGAGCATGCGTGCAAAAAAGGAATATAACCTTTAAAATTGTGAATCACTATATGGTACACCTGTAACTAATATACTATTGTACATTAATTATACTTCAATTAAAAAAAAGAGTGGTGAGGAAGACCTCTCTGACAAGGTGATCTTAGAGCAGAATTCTGAAGGAATGAAGGAAGTGGCCCAGGGATTTGGGGGGACAGGGCAGCATGGTGGGAGGTCCCCAGCTGTGACCCATCAAAGAAGAGCCAGCGGCCAGCGTGGCCGCCCCTCCGGCAGTGAGAGGGAGGGCAAGAGGGCGGTGGACATGGTATCCTAGACCTCAGTTATAGATCACGTAGGACGTTGAAGGTCATGGGAAGAATGTTGGATTTTATTCTGAACAAGAAGAGGTCTAGAAGGTTTGAAAAGAGGAATGATCTGATCCGAGATGGACTTTCACATCTCCTCTCTGCCTCTTGTGTGGAGGATGACTTGGTGGGAGGACCACAGGGCCTGGAGACCCGCTCAGAGCTCGGGGTGACAGTTCGGTGGGTGAAGTCCTTGGTGGTGAGGGAGGTGGGGTGTGGGTGGAAAGTGCGTCCGCTGGGATCCCTGACACAGTGAGCAGAGTGAGAAGAACCTGTCCAGGAGGGTCCCCTAGGTGTCTGGCTTAGGCTGTGAGAATGGAATCCTGTTTATGAAACTGGAGAAGACTCAGGAAGGGTCAGATTTGGGGAGAAAATCAAGTGTTGGGTCCATCACTCTTTGGAGCTGGGGGAGTCCAGCTTGGTGCCCTCGTGGAGTCGATGGGCCCATTAGGAGAGGCCAGGATGGGCACGAATGGGCGTCCAATCACACACCGTGACGAGTGCTGGGGAGGGGAGGGGGCCTTCGGGAGCTCCACGGGCCGGAGAACCCTGAGGGGTCAGGACAGGCCTCTGAGGAGGTGGCAGCTCAGCGGCCTGGAGGATGATCAGGCCTGGGGCTGGGAGGAGCGTGGCGCCATGGGCTCAGGACACGTGGGGAGCAGCGGCAGGGAGGGTGGACGAGGGCCCCCTCCTGCTCCTGCCTCTCTCCGGCCAGCCCTCGAGCCCCCCGTGAGCTCTTGCACGCCCCAGAGCTCGGGGACGCTGCGCCTCTCTTGCCCGGGATCTCCCAGGGGGCCTCTTGGCAGGTCAAGGTTCAGGGGGCTTTCCTGGTGCCCATCACTTCTCACTTCCCACCTGGTGCTGGGGCTCCTTGTGGCCCGTAACGGTTGTTTAGATCCTCCTCCCCAACCCTCAGGCAGGGGCTGCGCCAGCCACAGCCTTTCTCCTCAGAGGCGCCAAGAGGATGGGGCCCAGTCCCAGGCTGGCAACCCCTCCCGGAGCCCTACCAGGGTCAGAGTATTCAGGGCCTAGAGCGGGGAGAAGCAACTCTGGACAGAAGAGTGTGTGTGAGTGTGTGTGTGTGTGTGAGTGAGTGTGTGTCTGAGTGTGTATATGTATGTGAGTGTGTGTATGTGTGTGCAAGTGTGTGTATGTGTGTGAGTCTATTATGTGTGTGAATGTGTGTGTGAGTGCGTGTGTGAATGTATGTGTGTATGTATGTGAGTGTGTGTATGTATATGAGTGTGTGTATGTGTGAGTGTATGTCGGTGTGTGTGTATGTGTGTGTGAATATGTGTGAGTGTATGTGTGTGGGCACAAGTGTGTGAGTGTGTGTGTGTGTGACAGGGTGTGTGTGTATATGTGTGAATGTGTGTGTGAATGAGTGTGAGTGTGTATGTGTGTATGAATGTGTGTGTGTATGTGTGAGTGTATGTGTGTGTCTGAGTGTGTGTGACTGTATGAGTGTGTGTATGTGTATGTGTGAGTGCATGTGTATGTGTGTGTATGTGTGTGTATGAGTGTGTACATGTGTGTGTGACTACATGTGAGTGTGTGTGTGAGTGTGTGTGAATGTATGCCTTGTGTGAGTGTGTGTGTGTGTGATTGTGTGTATGAGTGTGTAAGTATATATGTGTGCGTCTGTGACGGGGTGTGTGTGTGTGTGACTGTGAATATATGTGTGTGAGTGTGTATGTGTGTGTATGTGTGAGAGTGAATGTGTGTGTGTGTATGTGTTTGTGAGTGCATGTGTGTGTATGTGTGTGAGTGTATGAATGTATGAGTGTGTTTGTATATGTGTGTGTGAGTGAATGTGTGTGAGTGTGTGTATGTGTGTGTATGTGTGTGTATGTGAGTGTATATGTGTGAATGTATGTGTATGTGTTTATGTGTGAGTGAATGTGTGTGTATGTATGTGTGTATGTGTGTGTGTATGTGTGTTGAGTGTGTGTATATGTGTTTGTGAGTGCATGTGAGTGTATGTGTGTGTGAGTGTATGTATGTCTGTGTGTGTATGTAAGTGTGTATGTGTGTGTGATTGTGTGTATGACTGTGTGTGAGTATATGTGTGTGTGCATGTGTGACTGGGTGTGTATGAGTGTGTGTGTGTGAGCGTGTGTGTGTGTGTGGTGGGGAGGGCTCACTGGCCACCTGCCTCTCCATGCTGTGCTGGGGTGCTTTGCAGAGCCGCTGGGTGGGCCCGGCTCTCAGGACACCCCCCCGACAGCGGCCGCCCAGTACCCTGTGGTGGGCGGGTATCAGTCCCTGGTCAGTCTCTGCACCCCAGGGCTGAGGCTCGCACATCCGCGCCCCCCCCCCCCCGCCCCCGCCGTCGTACCCCAGGGAGGCTGAGGCAAACAGAAGAGGAGCAGACGGCTGGTGGTGGAGGGTGCGGCGTTATTCTGGCAGGCGTGGAGGGGAGGACGACCCAGGCTGGCCTGGTGTGTCTGGGGTCACCCCCTGGGGCTCTGGGCCGCGTGGGGGGTGATTCTTCCTCTTCAAAGCCTGTGGCAGGGAGGCCCAGGTTGAGGCAAACCTCAAACATTTGTCTAGAGCCAAGCCTGCTTCCAGCCCTCACCACTATTTACAAGAATTATTTTTATCAAAGGAATACACGCATATGGTGAAGAAGTGGAGCAGTGCGAAAGAGCTTGTAAAGAGAAGCAAGACAGGGCCTCTTTCCAGTCCTGCTCCTAGTGGCGGCTGTGACCTGGTCCTCCTTTGACTTCTCTGCTCTTTGTAGACGCAGCCTGGGAAGGAGGCCTCCGGGGTGGGTTGGAAACCCGCGGGCTTTCTGGAGCGGCCCCTCCTAGAGGCGGTCCTTAGATTCCCAAGCCCGATCCTCTGGGTCACTGTCACCCTCTCCCAGCGCCACCACCCCCTGCCCGTAGGTCACTTCCCGCTGCCTGCAGCGCGTGGGAAGCCCCTCCAGTCACAAGGGATCTCAGAGAAACGTCCTTACTCACACAGCCTGGCAGAGTGGACTTCTTTTTCTTTTTTTAACTTCCCTGACCAGGGATTGAACCCCGGGGCCCTTGGCTGTGTTAACCACTGGACCTCCAGGGAATTCCGTAGATTTCTATTTGGCTGGAAAAGTTGGGTTTTGCGTGGAACCTCGATTCCGGCAGCAGCTGTCCTCTTGGCGCCTGGTGGGCCCGTGGGGCTGGGGTTGAGGGGGCTCTGGAACTGGTCCTTTGGTGTTTGTCTTGTCACCTCCCTCTGCTTCTTTGTTCCTCTCTGTACTCTTCTTCCTTTCTTTCTTTTTATTTTTTTTTAGTATTTATTTGGCTGCCCTGGGTCTTAGCTGCGGCGCACGAGATCTGAGATCTTCGTTGCAGTCTGTGGGACCTTTGGCATGTGGGCCCTTCATTCCCTGACCAAGGATTGAACCTGGGACCCCCTGCCTTGGGAAACAGGGGTCCTAGCCACTGAACCACCAGGGAGGTCCCCTTCTGTGTGCTTCTCTCTCTCCTTTCCTCTCCTGTGAGATGGTGTGGAGTTTTGGTTTCATTCTGGGCAGCTTTTGCTGTTTTCGCGCCCCAGTCTCCAGCCGGCTCTTTCATTTCAAGCTAGGGGAACTGGAAGGGGAGGCTTGGGTGTCTGTCCTGGGCTGGCTTGTGAAGGGGAACGTGGCCTTACCACGGCCCCCGTGACCCTCTCAGTGTCAGACGCCCAAGGGGAGACGGTGGGCCTCTCAGGGCTTTAATTGCCTCTTGGAGGGTCCCCTTCCTCAGCCTCAGAGGCTCCTGTTTCATTTCTGAAGGAAGGTGGCAGTTCCCCCTGCCTCGATTCCCCCCTACTTCCACAGTTATCTGCTCCATCCATCAGCGCTCCGCTCGCCCCATTGCTCTGCAAAGATTCTAGCAGACTGCAAAGCCGAGCCGGGCTGGGTCCACCGTTGGCCCCTGATACTCAATGAGCACTTACTATGTGCAGAGCACGTGACGGGATTTATCACATTTAAACGTCACAAGGACACCATGAGGCCCGATTTACAGGTTGGGGGGACGGAGGCACCACGGGGGCTAGTCTTTGGCTCGAAGGAATGTGGCTGGCAGGGGACAGATTGGGGATTCGGACCCAGACAGACGGGTGTCAGTCTTGGAGCAAGCATCGTGGCCACGCGTGTGCCTGTATGTGTGTGAGTACGTGTACACGCACACAGCTCCCCTCCCCCAGTGCAGTCCCTCTACTCCTATGCCTGCAGCTCCTCTCCCTGGGAGCTGGTTCCCAAGCTCACTCCATAAAACCCTTTTGAGGCCCTGGGTTCCTCGCAGTGGACACAGTGAGAGGCCTGTTCCTTGCTCCCCACCTCCTGCCCTAGGAGGCTCCGGGCCTCAGCTCAGAGCGCCAAACGCCACGGAGGCTGCCAAAGAGGGCCTGGGTGTCCCAGGTGAGCAGAGCACTCTGGGAGCGGGCTAGGGGGGTGGGGGGGCGGGCAGGAACCCATCACACAGACACAGAGACACTGTGAGCCCTTGGGGGGGTGGGGGGAAAGGTGGCTCTCTGTGGACCTCCTGGCTCCCAACCTGGACTGGGCAGAGGGCCATACCAGGGCAGAGGCTCTTTCCTGGCAGAGGGCTGCCCTCCACCATCAGCGCACACCCCAGAATCCTGGCACCCCTAGAAGCAAGCTCCCACCCGTGGAGGGATCAAGCTGCAAAGACACTTAGAGCCCTCCGTTTAGGGGCCCCTCCTGTCACCTGTGGTTTGCAGGGGGAAGGGTGATGAGGGGGAATCCCAGGGAAAGCCAGCTGTCAGATGCAGAGAGGGTAAAAGGTGAGCTGGCTGGGCTCACCCAGAGGCCCCCAAATGGAGGTGTACCCCCCTCTTTCTCCAGGGGAGGAGATGCCCCTTTGGGAAGCCAGAGAAAGGCAGGAAGCCTGTGCCCAAGGGCAGATCAGGCGAGCTGGGCCTCCAGCCCCCAAGCAGCTGCTGTCTGGGCAGGAAAGTATCTGTGGGGAGTCCAGGGAGGGGGCAGGGGTCGGCAGCAGCCCCTGGAGCCTATGGCCCAGCTGGGCAAACCCCCTCCCCGGAGCTCGCTGGCCCAGCTGAGGAGGGCCGTGGGCAGGGCCTGCCTCTGCAGATCTGGCTTTATCTTCCACACACATTGAAACCATCAGGCCTGGCCCTACGAGCAGCCCGCCTAGCCCCATCAGCTAGAGACACTGAGCTTTCATCCAAACCAGACCTTCCCTCCTCCAGGTCCCTGCTCGGGGGAAGGGGGGCAGAGAGCGCAGCCCTGGAGCCAATTCCTGAACTTTTTAATTATTTGTCCCCTCTTCTACTCTCCTCTCTGAAATATCCATGAGGCCACCTCCCGCTCTTGGCCCCCTAGCTCCCCGCCTCATCCTCCAAGGGGCATTTAGAGGATGCTAAGGAAAACAGGGAGTCCGGGGGCCCCCAAAGGACAGAGCTGTACCATCAAAGCAGCGAGGGCACTTCTGTCCTTCCAGGTTTGGGGAAACCAATTCAAAGGCAAACCCCAAATGCCTCTTGCTTGGGGCCAATAAAAATCTTGCTTCAGTGCCGGCTTCCTCCGCTGAAATCAGATATCCTAGCAATAAACAAGTTTGAAAGGCAGGGAAAAGCTCTTACTTTCTTCTGATTAGTCTTTCTTCCAATACCCTCTCCTCTCACAGGATCCCTGCCCCAGAAACTTGAGTGCAGAACTGCTCCCTGACTCCAAAGTCCTAACCTCCCCCCTAGGCTCCTGCAGGCGCGGGTGGGGCCTGGAACACTCGATGGCTTTGCTCAAAGGCTCAAAGGCAAGTCGCTTTGCTCAAAGGCAAGTCGAAGGGGGTTGGGGGAACAGGCCTTGCAGCCTGGGGAGCTGGCTGCCAGCTTATAGTTCTCAGCCTTTGGCTGCTGGCAGCAGTCAGAAACAAGAAGTGGAGTTAGGACAAACTGGGCCCACTTTTTTCTCAGGTAATCCTTCTGAAGTCCCCTCCATGCGCTGCGGGCTGTGAAAAGCCCAGCACCGTGGGGTTTTGTGTTGAGTGCACAGCTGGGAAAGCCAGCCAAGGTGGGTTTTGAGGTGTCAGAGAGGCTGGGAGGGCAGAGGACTTGGGGTTTCGCCTCCTCGCCTGGCCCACCAGCCCTCTCTCTTGGGTCTCTGTCCCAGGGGAGTGGTCCTCCATGGGCGGCCTGCTGCGAGGAGCACCCTCCCCTGGGAGCTGACTTCTCTTCCCTACCGCCCTTCACCCCCCAATAGCTTTGTAAGTGACTTTGCTGTCCGAGATGCTATTCTGTTTGTTTTTCCTTCTGACACTATCTCTCCGGAGAGTTTCTGGTCAAGAGAATTATGTCGAGGCTGCAGATTGCAAGAGAATCGAGCCTAATGGGGAACAGACAGACAAGACACCTTTCATGTCCAGCCAAGTTTTGCTCTCCCCCCAACCCCCGTTCTTTCTCTCTCTCTCCCCTAACTTCTCATCTTCCCTTTTTGGCTTCAAAGTTGGCCCTGGTTTGCGCTAGTTTCTTTGGTGCAGCTGGTGAATAAGGTCACACATTGATTTTATTTTGGAGATTGGCAGCTGGGTCAAGCCTAGCTCTGAAGCTGGGGAGCTCCAGGCAGGAGCGCAGCCAGCCAGCTCTCGGAGCGAACCTTCCAGAAGGCCATCAGCACTAGGAGGATGGCTTCTGCTCCTTTGGGGTCTCAAAGCTCAGGAGCTGGACAGTGTATTGATTTTTAAATACAAGAAAAGTTGCCTACAGTACCCCCCCCCACCGTCACCCTGCACCCCATCTCCGTACCCACCATGTGCCGTGTCAGCCCCCTCTGTTGGAGCTGACAGAAGACAATGTTAGCTCTGAGGTCCCTTTTGGGACCCTGAAATGATTTTTTTTCCCAGAGAGGGACTCGACCTTGCGAATCAAGACTCAGCCACAGGCGGCCTGAGATATCTACAAACTGGGTATAAAGCCGGGTACAACTGGGTGTGGTTGAGGCAAAGTGGGTAGAAAAAAAAAGAGAGAGAGAGAGACCGTCTCCCTACCTACGTGCTGCTTGAGGGGAGGGCAGATTAGCAAAAACTGTCTCGTGGACGGTTGGATGCTTTCGCCCTTAGTCACGAGGCTGATGTAATAGCATTCAACTGATTTCATGGTAAAGACAGCCACGGCTCCCAGCACAGATCAGCTCAACTGCACCGCTGCACTTCTAGTCTCATCGAAGCCCTCTAGGAACAGGGGGGCGAGGCATCCACCCTCGGTGCTTTGGGGACACTTCTCATCTCAAGGACAAGGATGTCCTATTTTCCGAATGCCCCACTTGACCTCCTTCCTCCTGGCCCAGCCTTGGGGAACAGAATTCAGCGCCTGTCTGGCCATGGGGGCTAAAGGGCACTATCCACACACTCTGAGCCCTGCAGCCTGTGACACAGTTTGCATCTACGTGAGGGAAACAGGGTAAAAGAAAGCAAAGGGTGAGTCCAATCAGGCTGGGTTTAATTCACTCCCTCCCTCCCTCCCATCCCATCCTCTCTACTTGGGGTTCCAAAATTTGTTCTGCATTAAGACTTGTCAGTTCTCAACAATGGCTGCAGGCTGGAAAACATCCATTTCTTTCATGGTAAGAATTTTCTTTTATATGACATTTTTAGGGAGGCCCTTGTGGCTAGGACTTGGAGCTTTCACTGCCGTGGGCATCAGTTCGATCCCTGGTTGGGGAACTAAGGTCCCACAAGCTGAGCAGTGCAGCCAAAGAAATCAAAACAGTAATAAACTAAATGAAGCTTATAAATCTAAGGATATGCCGCTCACTAATTATTAAAGGCTGAGACAGCAGAGGAGGCCAGGCTGGTGTGGTGATCAAGCTCTGGACCAGGAATCAAAGGTCTTGAGTTTCTTTCTTGTCCTGCCACCAACCCACTCTGACCTCAGGGAAGGAGCACACAGAAGCTTCCTGGGTCTTGGTGCCCCATGCACAAAGGGACACTGCCCAGCAGCCTAAATCACCCTACTGGCTGCCGTGAGGGCAGAATCAGAGGATGTAGGGATGGTAATTTGTGTGACATGAATGATTATAAAAGGGGATGGAGGAGAACCATTTGAATATTAAGAGGTTGCTCTGTTAAGAGATGCGGTGAATTTGTGAGCAACTTCCCCAAGACAAAACCTTGAAGGATTCACTGGGGGATCTCTGCGTGTCCAGACCTTCTGGGGCTGGGTACCAGGCCCACCAAGGTCCAGGGGCTGGACAGCATCGTCAGAGACAGGCTGCACGGGTGGGTGTGATCCAGGATGGCGTGCGGTTGTCGCTCAGGAAATTTGCCGTGGACGCTGTCAGGGTTTTGACGGAAATCTGAATACTCATGCCTGGCCCACGTAACACAAGACAGTCACAACTTGGCTGTCTCTGCAAGAGGTCCCGGCCTGCGGTGGGCATATTGGACTTCAGTTTCCTTTAGTGATCTGGGTTTGAATCAGCCTCCCAGGGTTCCCCCCGGATCCCCTCCTTAGTTTTTCTTGATCTGCAGACACGCACAAGCCTGAGGGGTCTCTTGTTCCAACTATGTCTCTCCGAAAGTTTCTGTGGAACCCTCAGAACCCTCAGCTGAGTTCGCAAAAAAATGAGGTATCTGGAAGAAACTTGTGACTCTGCAGAAGTCAGCCACATCGCTTGGGAAAACCGTGTCTTTCCTGGCTTCTGTTTTGACTTAAAAAGAATGGGTGAGGGGTGACTGGAGAACCCCGGAGGGCAGCCAGGGGGAGGTGGCAGATGCTGTGAGTGTGGTGGGCGGGGTGCCCTTCCTGACTCTGGCTCCTCTCTCAGATCTATACCCTCTCAGATGAAGTTGAAAAAGAGAAGGGATGGGACTTTCTCTGGTGGTCCAGTGGCTGAGACTCTACTCTCCTTTCAGGGGGACCAGGTTCAATCCCTGGTCAAAGAACTAAATCTCCCATGCCACGCAGCCAAATAAATAATCTCCATTAGAAACCATTCTCCTGATAAATAAATACATTTATTAAAAACAGGGTGATGCTAGATGAGTCTCTCCCAGGGTAATTTGCCAACAGTGGCACCCCAATGCTTGCCCCTCAGGTTAGCCAATGTCGCCACCTACAGGTAGCTCTGAGTCTCTTATCAGCAAGAGGCCACCTCTTTGTCTTCATAATTCCTGAAATGTGAACGTTTAACTTTCTGGCCTTTAGAACTTATAGTAATCAGTTAGGTTCAGCTGCTCAGTCGTGTCCAACTCTTTGAAAACTCATGAACCACGGCACACCAGGCCTCCCTGTCTATCACCAACTCCCTGAGTCCACCCAAACCCATGTCCATTGAATCGGTGATGCCATCCCGCCATCTCATCCTCTGTCGTCCCCTTCTCCTCCTGCTCGCAGTCCCTCCCAACATCAGGGTCTTTTCAAATGAGTCAGCTCTCCTCATCAGGTGGCCAAAATATTGGAGTTTCAGCCTCAGCATCAGTCCTTCCAATGAACACCCAGGACTGATCTCCTTGATGGACTGGTTGGATCTCCTTGCAGTCCAAGGGACTCTCAAGAGTCTACTCCAACACCACAGTTCAAAAGCATAAATTCTTTGGCACTCAGCTTTCTTTATAGTCCAACTCTCACATCTATACATGACCACTGGAAAAACCATAGCCTTGACTAGATGGACCTTTGTTTGCAAAGTAATATCTCTGCTTTTTAATATGTTGTCTAGGTTGGTCATAACTTTCCTTCCAAGGAGTAAGCGTCTTTTAATTTCATGGCTGCAATCACCATCTGCAGTGATTTTGGAGCCCAGAAAAATAAAGTCAGCCACTGTTTCCTCATCTATTTCCCATGAAGTGATGAGACTGAATGCCATGATCTTAGTTTTCTGAATGCTGAGTTTTAAGCCAACTTTTTCGCTCTCCTTTTTCACTTTCAAGAGGCTCTTTAGTTCTTCACTTTCTGCCATAAGGGTGGTGTCATCTGCATATCTGAGGTTATTGATATTTCTCCTGGCAATCTTGATTCCAGCTTGTGCTTCTTCCAGCCCAGCGTTTCTCATGATGTACTCTGCATAGAAGTTAAATGAGCAGGGTGACAATACACAGCCTTGATGTATTCCTTTTCCTATTTGGAACCAGTCGGTTTTTCCATGTCCAGTTCTAACTGTTGCTTCCTGACCTGCATACAGGTTTCTCAAGAGGCAGGTCAGGTGGTCTGGTATTCCCATCTCTTTCAGAATTTTCCAGTTTATTGTGATCTACACAGTCAAAGGCTTTGGCCTTGAACTTCAGAATCCCTCCTTTTATCTGCAGTGTGGCTTTGGCTGCATCTGTGACTCGAGAGTCCCTTGAACTTCAAAGAGATCCAATCAGTCAATCCTAAAGGAAATTAGTTCTGAATATTTATTGAAAGACTGACACTGAAGCTGAAGCTGCAGTACTTTGGCCACCTGATGAGAACCGACTCATTGGAAAACACCCTGATGCTGGGAAAGATTGAGGGTAGGAGAAGAGGATGACAGAGGATGAGATGGTTGGATGGTATCACCAACTCAATGGACATGAGTTTGAGCAAGCTCTGGGAGTTGGTGGACAGGGAAGCCTGGCGTGCCGCAGTCCACGGGGTCACAGAGTCGAACACGACTGAGTGACTGAACTTTGGCCTAAGGCGCACCCTCCTCACAAGCTGTGCAATGCCAGGATGGGTGTGGTGGCTTCCAGTTGGGTCCAATGCCCCCTCCTGTTAAGACTCACTCACTACACCAGATCGTAGAAAATAAACCTTTTAATTGCTTTGTAATTAGCACAGGTGTAATTTAAACTCATACTTTTATTTAATAGATGCTGAATTATCACACAAGAGCTTTGATTGAAACAGTATAGGAATTGTAATGGTTTCAGTTTTACAAAATTGCATTCGGCAGCAGCATCATGGGAGTTTTCATACAATAAGACTGGAGTTTGAATAAATAAGAAAAACCCACCTAGAAAACAAACAACGACCCAGACTACAGCTGTTTGTCGAGACTGCCCGAGAACTGTGCTTTCTGGGTTTTGAAGAGCTAGCTACTCTATTGACAATCTAGAGTTGCAAAATCCTGGCTTATAAATACCGTTGGGAGGGGAAGCTATAAATGCGCCTAAAAAGTACTCCCAGGAGTAGGACCCTCAAAGCCAAGTCTTGTGAAACTGTGAGCCTGAACTGGCTTTGGGGGAAATCTTTAATCTCTGGGGAGCTACTGGAGATCCACTGGTGTTTGATATGAAATCACCACAGCAAGGACTGCGGTGGAGGAAAAATCGTATCATTGAACTCATCACCACAGGGCCCTGGGTAAGAGCTCAATGTCCTGTCTCTGGAGGGGATGGTAAGAAGGCCCAAGGCCCGCTCATGGTAGTTGCCCTGTAATTTTCAGGGTCACAGGGTGGTTGATGGATGACACAACTCTCATCGGCCACAATGTGGGTGTGCAGGGTTAACTCGAGCTGGGTCCTGAAGTTACCCGAACTGCCATCTGGAGTGGAGACCAATGTTAACTGGGTGGGATGGAAACTGGGGGGACAGAGGCCATGCTGCTCCAGCATGGCAGAGGCGACTGCTCTGTGGGATCTGTATGGAGACGGCAATAGGGATTTTCTATCCAAGTGGATGACGAGTGGGAATCCCTCTAACTGTGGCAATTACAGGCAACACCTGGGAAACGCATTCCTGGGCAAAGTTCAAGTTTGAACTCAACTCCTGGCCGTGGCCTAGGCATCTGATCTGCAGGAACATCTGGATTCCTCAAATCTAGTCCAAAGCCACTGCTTGCAGCGAGCTTCCTGTGTCAGACACTAAGTAAGACGCTTTCCATCCACACACATCACCCTGGGCGTGCTCTCGCCAGGTCCCCAGGAGGGCGTGGAGATGCGGTGACTCGGGGCTCGTGGGAGGAACCGGATTCCTGGATCCGGCTTCAGGTCAGTGTGCCTGGGCCGCCACCTCCGGGGCCTTCAGCTCTGCGGTGGGCTTGTCCGGGGCTGCTTTCTTGGAGTAATCTCGCTCTCCAAAAATGGTGCTTCCGATGCGGACGTTGGTAGATCCCACTTCAATCTGTGGGGAAGGAGGAGGGGCTACGTTTAAAAAAATGAGGTGCAGCAGATGCTGAAGCTGTGTCTCATACGACAATGCAGCTCAAGGACTGTGGGGCAGTGGTCCACCCTAAGGGGTGTTTACGAAGTAGGTAAGGATTCCCTCTGCTTCTGCAGAGACTGAGGAAGGCGACTGGCACTTAGTGGGCTGGGTGACAGGGGTGGCAGCCGTGCAGGACACAGCAGCAGGACAGAGAGCCATCTTGTGGCCCACACGCCCTTCTCATATGCTGGGGTTTCAGAGATGAGCAAGCCTCCCTGTGAGTGAGCAAGCAAACGATCGAATTCCATTTTATGTAGAAACACCAACCATTTTTGCATCATGTTAATACACTCTATCTTCCAATCGTGCGACTACTATAGATCCAGAGGAAGGTTTTACAGTGTGGTTCTTGGAACTTAATCAAATTAGCCTCCGCTCTGGAAGATCGTGTATGTGAGTTGCTAACACAGCACATCTACCAGTGTGCTCAGAGCTGCTGCATCCTGGGGGATCTATGCGTACGATCAGACACTTTGTCAGGACTCGGTGTCATATGACCACGCCCAAGCATGAACACAGGGAAACGCCTTTTTAAAAAGCTGCAGTTTAATTTCTTTTGATTTTCCTTTAGATCCCACTTAGGGAATTAAACTGAGTTGTGGTATTTTTATTGTTTTTAATGAGGGGTCAAGCTATAATTTCTATACAGTTCATTTGAAAAAAAGAAGGGGCCGGGGACGTCAGCATAGGTGAGAGACACTGCTGCGTGTGCCTTGACGCGACGGCGAGGCGTTGCCTTTGGACCCGTTCCCGCAGGCACCCGAGGGCGCCCGGGAGACACTCACCGCGTGCTGGAAGTCCACGGACATGCCCATGCTCAGCTCCACCTGCTCGGGGGCGGCACCCAGCTTCCGGCACAGCTCCTCCCGGAGGGACAGCAACACCTGACGGGGAGACAAGTGTGATGCCGTTTTACTCCTGCCTTCTCCGAGGATGGTGGAGAGGGGCCGAATCTCAACACCTCTGACAGAGACTACTTCTTTATTCCTCGTGGCTTCGAGGCCTGTCAAAATCACAAGTCACTGAAAGGGTTTGTAGTGAACTCTCCTTCTTTCAAGAAACTGTCACTTGTTGGAGAGGAAGCCGGAGCTCCTTTTCTCTGGAGACCGTGTGTCAGGCAGGTTCAGACTGAGTGAATGGTCTGTGGGGGTTCGGGGGACCTGTTCCCGTTTTCCGTATGAGGAGTTTAAGAAGCGGGTTATGAAGTAGCATGACAAGAGGCATCTGGAAAGCCTGTGGGGCTGATGGCAGCAGCCAGCCCCGGATACCCTCAGCGGACATGAGCAGCGCCCCCCACCCAGGCCGAGTACCTGGAAGTCTGGGTTCGGTCCTTGACTAAGATCGTGCCCGACGCTCCCGATGGTCATCAGCCCCACGAACTCCAGTCTGGGGCACTTGGCATTGATGTGCTCCACCAGGGCCGCCGTCTCTGCAGGGGGCAGGCCATGTTTGCCTTCACAAAAGACAGAAGACCGAGAGGCTCTAGGAAGCCAGAGGAACACCCTTCCCCAGGACAGGGGAGGCGACTCTCACACAAGAGGACTTCTTGGAGAACTTGTCCTCAGGACTGAAATGGTGACTTTACACTGAGGTGTCTGACTGTGTTGCTCCCCTTCTGACCCAGTCCTGAGTGTCTCAAGGGAAGAGCTATAAACTGGATTCTCTTTATTCTGTCTCAGCATCTGAGCACAGATAGAGTGGAGGGAAAAGGAAAAAAACAAACCCAAAACACTGCTTTTCTTAAAATAGAAAGAAAAAAAAAAACTGGAACTTTCCTGGCAGTTCAGTGGTTAAGATTATGTGCTTCCAGTGTGAGGGTGGGGCGGGAAGCCATCGGGTTTGATATCCCTGGTCAGGGAACTAAGATCCTGCATGTTGGATATGCAGTGGAGCCAAAACATTTAAAAAGAAGAACAAAAAAAACACCAAGAAGACTCACATTGCCCAAACACCAGATTAACCAGAGAATTATTTTTCAAAATCTGGCACTTCTACAGTTTCATTATTAGTGGAATTGTAAAAACAAGTAAAAATGAAGTATATATCATACAGTTTTGACTAGAACTTCGCAAAATTTACCTGATCTTGTTCATTAAAAAACCAGAGAAGGAGCCTGTGGCAAAACATTACTTGTTATGCAGGTATGAGGACAGATTCTGTCCTTCCCTCATTTAACAAAGAGAGATGCTAGTAACACTCCAATCTTTAATTAGGGCAAATGATAGCCATTGATCAAGAAATGCTGTAATGGACTCCATCAGGAATCCGTTTCAGGTTTACCTATCAGGATAAAGTAATGTATAATCTAGGTGCATGTACAGATAATGCTGATTGTTAAGATTTAATGAATGTTTACGTACCAGGCACACACGCCAAGTCCCTACAGTTTTTTTATTTAATGCAGCAGCTCTGTGAAATAAGTGCTCTCACTCTCTCCATTCTAAAAAAAGAGGAGACTGAGGCTCCGGGAGGCTAAGGGCCTTTCTCGAGGCCACAGGGCCAGGAAGTGCAGAACTGGGATGTGGATCCTGGCAGCCTGACTCCAGGCCCCAGGCCTGTTCCTTCAGCCTAAGCTCCATCAGCAAACGACTGGTCTGTAAACACGGATTCTTAGCAAACAGCTAACAAGTAAGACGCACAGGGTCCTGTACCAACAGCTTTACCTCCATCTCCACATTCAAGCCTCGCAACACCCTCGGAACTACCGCTCTGCTATCACTGGCAGGTAAGCAAAATGAAGGGTAGGAAGGTCAGGTATGTCACTCAAGGTTCCAGCGCTGAAGCGTGGTGGAGCTCAAACCCCAGGTCTGGCTGGTTCCAGGCCCAGGCTCTGATTTCCGTGCTACACTGCTAACCCAAGCACCCTGACTGGTGCCCACAGTGAGTTTTGTTCGATTTTCTCCCAATAATGGAAACACGATTTTTTAAGGTTTGAGAAGTATTACACATGTAAATTCACAATCTCTTTTGGGAGGGAGGGTGACCTGCAGGAATTTTCAGGATCAAAGTCACACAAGCCCCTTCTTGAGTCTCCTTGCCGGCCTCTTCAGAAACTAAGAACGCATTAAAGAATTAGATGTGGACTGGTTTGGAGGTCCTTGTGCCACCAAGACCCTACATACAACAGCTTATTTAACGGCCCTGTGAGCTCCTTCTGTGACCTACTGCATCGGGTGTTTAGGCCTGCCATCCGTCCTGCGCTCCACCATGTCCTAAGGGGAAAAAGTCTGCCACCCCCCGTCTGCTCACTTACTCTCCTCTCCGCTGGTGTTTATCTGGACCATAACCTTTAACCTTTCGGGGGAACCTTTTTTCTGCCACGCACTGTTCACTCTGTCTGCCAGCTTCACAGAATCGACCGTCTCCAGCATGGAGAGGTTGGGGACAGCTGTAACGAGAGGGAGGTGAGGTTATAGTAGCCGTAACTGCTGAGCCTGTACGCCACACCAGAAGCCACTGCAGTGAGAAGCTGATACAAAAGAATGAACGGTACCCTGGCCTGCAGTGACGAAGGCCCAGCACAGCCAAAAATAAACAGATAAAAAGAAAATTATGTTCATTACACAATGAAATGAACCTCAAACAAAAAAAAGGAAAAGGACAAAAGTGTTTCCCGTGCTAGCCAAAAAAATTTATGGGCTTCAATTCCTTCTCGTTTATTTCAAAAACCGCCCAAAAAATACATAATGTGTGCTAGGGGAGGTTTCCAAGTATATAATACCCAGCCAACTGTGAGTTCATTTTGTTCTTATCATGATGTTTTCCCTTTAATCAAGAACTAAGATTTCTTTCCCAAAAGAATCCCCAAAGCATAAATGATGAATAATCTAAAATATTTTCTCTTCCACAGAAGGGACTGTATGTGATACAATGATGAAAAAAACTGTGTCTTCATATTTAGAGTTTTATCTTACCCATCAGTTTGTTGACATTCTGTTTCTGTAGATGGCCAATGAAGTGCCATTTGATTTCAGGACACGAAGACAGAATCTGAAGAGAAAGAGGTGGTCACGTTTAATTCAGAGGGAGGGCTGTGGAGGGCTTGCCAGCTCACACACTTCTCACATTCCTGTCTCACCTTTCTGGTCTAAGGGATAAACCACTATTGCATCTTCAGTCAGGCCCTTAAAGACACTTAGAGAAAAACTGAAGACTTCTGTTTCTCTTCCTTGTTTCTGTCAACTCTCCCCTTCTTTCAGATACCTCCCCTTGAGAAGAAACTGACTAAAGCTTTCAAATCTCAAAAGGATCCAAGGTTACAGCAAGCTTCTAAAATCACCATCTTCAAAAAGCCACAAAGAAGAAAACGGTCTTAAGAGAGAAAATCTAGATGATAAATATTTGGGGCTCACAGTGAATGCAGGCATTTCTACCATCAGCCTAACCTGCTCTGAAACTCAACTACCAAGGTGGGTCTAATGTTCCAACTGAACAGTCAAGATTTAGATACAAAGAATTCAGATTCCACTTACTTGAGGATTTGATGCTTTTTCAAGCAGTTCCTGAACCTACAGGGTAAAAAATAGAGTAAGTCAGAAGCCTGGCACAGCTGACTCTTCTGAGGGCAGCTTACGGGCAGGAAAAGGGCCCTCACATACATAGTTCTCCCCGAAAGTGCGTTGCCCGTGACTGTAGGCCTCTATCACCATGTCTGCAGGTTTGGTTTTGCTGACCGCAACTAGCCGGGGCTGGATGGCTGGGAGATCCTGCCAAGAGAAAAAGAGCCAGATGAGTCAATGTTTGGACTTATTATCCCGATAAGTCCTGTAGGGCATCCTGTAGGATGGATCGGCAGAGATCTTTACTTGGCATTTGATAAGATCCACTTTTCCAATACAGTAGGGCTATCAGTATCAAATAATGTTGATGAAATGTCTTTTGTATGCATGGCATCTAAATCTAATATGTTAGCCACCTTAATATCTAGCAGAGCAGAAGGGACTACCCTGGTGGCCCAGGGGTTAAGAGTCTGTGCTTTCAGGGGGCGTGGGTTTGATCCCTGGTCGGGGAACTTAGATCTCACATGCTGCACTGCATGGCCAAAAAATAAATACATGTAAAAAAACTAAATTAAAAAAAACATCTAGCAGAACACCTTTCCCTCTCAGGAGAGCTGGGCAGGTAAGTAAAAGCTTTATCTCCTAGGAGTGCGGTCTTTAACCAATATTACCAGTATCATCTGGGTCCCCTCCTGACCCACTGAGTCCTAATCTCAGGATGGAGTCTGAGAGTTTCCTTTAAAACAAATTCTTCAGCTGAGTCTCTTGCATGGCAAGGTTGGAGGTTTAAGAATCACTTAGTTAAGAAAAGGCATCACTCTCTGACTAGAAGGGAGGCCACTTAAAGCTCTTAAAACCCCAAGGTCAACAGTTTTGGAAACTCATTGGGATCCTGGGGTAGTTATCAATACTGTCTACAATATTGCCTCTCAGAAGCAGCCTTAGGGTAACTCTGCAATTTATGTGGCAGAACCAGTGGCAGACGGGCGTCCCTGGTGATCCAGTGGTTAAGAATCTGCCTTCCGATGGAAGTTCCATCTCTGATAGGGGAACTAAGATCCCACATGTCTTGGGGCAATTAAGCCGACGTCACAACTAGAGACAAGAGGGCGTGCCACAACGAAGATCCTGGGTGGTGCAACTAAGACCTGATGCAGCCAAATAAATAAAATATTGAAAAAAAAAAAAAATGAACCAGTGGCAAAACTGAAGCTTCCCTCCCTCAGTCGGTAAAGCATCCGCCTATAATGAAGGAGACCGGGGTTTGATTCCTGGGTTGGGAAGATCCCTTGGAGAAGTAAATGGCAATCCATTCCAGTATTCTTGCCTGGAAAATTCCATGGACAGGAGCCTGGCAGGCTACAGTCCGTGGGGTCCCAGAGAATCAGACTGGTCTGAGCGACTTCACTTTCTTTCAAGGTTAACATCTACTTAAGAAGTGAAGTCACTTAGTCGTGTCGGACTCTTTGTGACCCCATGGACTGTAGCCCACCAGGCTCCTCCGTCCATGGGATTCTCCAGGCAAGAATACTGGAGTGGGTTGCCATTTCCTTCTCCAGGGGATCTTCCTGACCCAGGGATCGAACCCACGTCTCCTGCATTGCAGGCAGACGTTTTAACGTCTGAGCCACCAGGGAAGCAAACATCTACTTAAGAGCCAAGCAAAGGCTACGCTAATGCAGGTCTTCTGTTTCTGGGCCAGCACTCTGAGCTCTGACACCATAAATGCTTGAACACTGAAACATGTATACTATCATATAAGAAATGAAGTACCAGCCTATGTTCGATACAGGATACAGGATGCTTGGGGGTGGTGGTGCATGGGGATTCAGGATTGGGAGCTTGTATACACCCGTGGTGGATTCACGTCAATGTATGGCAAAACCAATACAGTATTGTAAAGTAAAATAAAGTAAAAATAAAATTCAAAAAAAAAAAAAAGAACTTTGACCTCTCTCCATTCAAACCTGGCTCACTCCACACCATTCAATGTAAAACTTGCACTTGAGGCAGGTACTGACCTTTAGTCTAAATAAATTCCAAGAGAAGACTAAATATAAACAAGGGAGGAAAAATCTCCCCCGTAAACTGCTTGGGATTGGATGTCAGTTCGCTGCTGCCTCAAACGTGCAAGAACAGCTCTGGGTGCTCCTCAAGTCGGGTCAATTCACCCTCTCCTTCGCTGACATTTACTTCATGAGCAATCTACCGGCTGAGACGCTGCTATACACGTGACCCCCGGCAGACCTGGCCTCCTTTGGGTGCTCCTGTAGTAGGCGTCTTCTCCTGCAGTCTCTGGATAGAGGCCTGGCCCCTCTCCCCTCTGCCAAGGCTGCTGACCCCTACCACGAAGCAGGATGGACAATGGTCGCGCTGCCTAGAGACTGGTCATTTTCCTTGGATCGCTAACCTTCAGAAAACCTGACAGGAACTGGGGGACCCCTTTAGCCTTCGCTAGCCTTCTGGGGGGGCTCTGCAGCTTGCGCCAATGCCAAGGCAGCGGGCAGGTCCCGCCCCTCCAGGAGACCCCTCTGCGTCACCGTGATGACCCGTTCCCACGCAGGTGTCCCCCTTTCTCGGCGCGGCCGCCCACAGTCCCCGCGCGCTCCCCTTCCTCACCCGCGGCCGCCGCGCCACCGCCTGCTGCACGCGCTCGTTCACTGCTCGCAGAGCGAAGCCGATCCCCAGCTCCGCCGACATGCTGCCAGCTTTCCACATCCCCCAGGGACCAACGTGGAGCCCGGGGCCCGCGCACCCCGGGCAGAGACCCCTTCCGGTCCCGCCCAGCGCGGGTTTCCTTGAGGCCCAATCACCACTAAGCACCGGGTCGTTTTAGCCAATCGCCAGCGCGGGGTGGGACGAAGGTGGTGTGGCGGGCAGCCCCGCCCCCCAGCGACGCCATCTTGGGGAGGTCGCCGCCGGGGCCTTGCGAGGCTCTTGGGTGCCGCTGGCGTCCTTCCGGGTGCCGCCGCCCGCCGCCCCCGCGGAACCCGAGGGATGCAGAGAACCTAGCGTGCTGCCAAGGTCTTACTCCTCTAGCGGGGAGACGTGACTTTTATCTCAGATGATTCTTGGGAGGAACCGTTAAGAGAGAGAAAGCTGTTACTAAAGAACACGGCAGGATTTACATGCATGGCTGTTTCCTCTGGTTATCCTTCAACTCTGTGCTGCCCACTGTAAGCCGCATATGTAATTTAAATGTTTCGAATGAGTGAGTGAAGTCGCTCAGTCGTGTCCGACTCTTTGCGACCCCATGGACTGTAGCCTACCAGGCTCCTCCGTTCATGGGATTTTCTAGGCAAGAATACTGGAGTGGGTTGCCATTTCCTTCTCTAGGAGATCTTCCCGACCCCAGGATTGAACCCAGGTCTCCCACATTATAGGATGTTTTACCATCTGAGCCACCAGGGAAGTCTGGTAGTAACTAGCTAAATTCAAATTAAAGCCATAGGCACACACAAAAATATATTTGTCCTCTAAAGATGTACAAGTTGAGAGTTGCAAATTTATTTGGGGCAAGATGAGGTGCCCAGGAGGCGGCAGCTCAGATACTGAGCTGCTGCTGCTGCTGCTGCTGCTGCTGTCGTTTCAGTCATGTCCGACTCTGTGCGACCCCATAGAGGGTCTACCCCAGGCTACCCCGTCCCTGGGATTCTCCAGGCAAGAACACAGGAGTGGGTTGCCATTGCCTTCTCCCAGATAGCTGAGGGACTGCTCCAAAGAGGTAGTGGAGGAAGGTCAATATATAAGATTTTGGTGCAGGGGAAATTCAATGCAATCACTTTGTAAGAGTTTTTTCCCCTAGTGAGGAGGATCTGATGCCACCATGAAGGGATTTTATGCTTTTCTAGATAAGAGGAGATGAAAGGATCAGGATCATAAAACTTGTTCCTGAAAATATCCACCTATCTAAAGACCTGTGCCATCAGATTCCCTGGAGCACAGAGGACCTCACTACCCTGAACTCCCTCAGGGGGTGCTGAAGGTCAACAGCTGCTTGCATCTCATCATATCTAGAAAAGCACTAAATCCCTTCATGAGGACAACAGATACTGGCTGAATATCTTTTGTAAAGTGAGTTCCCTGGTGGCTCAGATGGTAAAGCGTCTGCCTACAGTGTGGGAGACCTGGGTTCGATCCCTGGGTCGAGAAGATCCCCTGGAGAAGGAAATGGCAACCTACTCCAGTGCTCCTGCCTGGAGAATCCCATGGATGGAGGGGCCTGGTGGGCTAAAGTCCATGGGGTCGCAGAGTTGGACACGACAGAGCAACTTCACTTTCACTTTCTTTCACTTTTCGACAAAATCTTATATATTGAGCTTCCCCCACTGCCTCTTGGGAGCAGTCTCTCAGAGCTATCGGAGGAGGTACTGTCTCCCAGGCTGCAATCCTCAGTTTGCCCCAAATAAAACTCAACTTGTAGCTCTAAAGTTGTGCATCATTTTTAGTTGACAATCACAACCCTTAGACAGTCAGTTCAGTTCAGTTCAGTCGCTCAGTTGTGTCCGACTCTTTGCGACCCCATGAATCGCAGCACGCCAGGCCTCCCTGTTCATCACCAACTCCTGGAGTTCACTCAGACTCACGTCCATCGAGTCCATGATGCCATCCAGCCATCTCATTCTGGGTCGTCCCCTTCTCCTCCTGCCCCCAATCCCTCCCAGCATCACAGTCTTTTCCAGTGAGTCAACTCTTCTCATGAGGTGGCCAAAGTACTGGAGTTTCAGCTTTAGCATCAGTCCTTCCAAAGAAATCCCAGGGCTGATCTCCTTCAGAATGGACTGGTTGGATCTCCTTGCAGTCCAAGGGACTCTCAAGAGTCTTCTCCAACGCCACACTTCAAAAGCATCAGTTCTTTGGCACTCAGCCTTACTTCACAGTCCAACGCTCACATCCATACATGACCACAGGAAAAATCATAGCCTTGACTAGACAGACCTTAGTCGGCAAAGTAATGTCTCTGCTTTTGAATATACTATCTAGGTTGGTCATAACTTTTCTGCCAAGGAGTAAGTGTCTTTTAATTTCATGGCTGCAGTCACCATCTGCAGTGATTTTGGAGCCCCCCAAAATAAAGTCTGACACTGTTTCCACTGTTTCCCCATCTATTTCCCATGAAGTGATGAGACTGGATGCCATGATCTTCATTTTCTGAATGTTGGCTTTAAGCCAACTTTTCACTCTCCTCTTTCACTTTCATCAAGAGGCTTTTTAGTTCCTCTTCACTTTCTGCCATAAGGGTGGTGTCATCTGCATATCTGAGGTTATTGATATTTCTCCCAGCAGTCTTGATTCCAGCTTGTGTTTCTTCCAGTCCAGCTTTTCTCATGATGTACTCTGCCTATAATTTAAATAAGCAGGGTGACAATATACAGCCTTGACGTACTCCTTTTCCTATTTGGAACCAGTCTGTTGTTCCATGTCCAGTTCCAACTGTTGCTTCCTGACCTGCATACAGATTTCTCAAGAGGCAGGTCAGGTGGTCTGCCTCTTTCAGAATTTTCCACAGTTTATTGTGATCCACACAGTCAAAGGCTTTGGCATAGTCAATAAAAGTTACCCTAATCTGGAGCGACTGTATTAGACAGACATTCCTAAAGCATAATTATTCTTAATAGAGTTTATCTAACAGCTCATTGTTGCTGTTCAGTCGTTAAGTATCCGACTCTTTGCTACCCTATGGACTGCAGCACACTAGGCTTCCCTGTCCATCACCAGCTCCTGGAGCTTGGTCAAACTCATGTCCATCAAGTCGGTGATGCCATCCAACCATCTCATCTGTCATCCCCTTCTCCTCCTGCCTTCAGTCTTTCTCAGCATCAGGGCCTTTTCCAATGAGTCAGTTCTTCGCATCAGGTGGCCAAAGTATTGGAGTTTCAGCTTCAGCATCAGTCCTTCCAATGAATATTCAGGACTGATTTCCCTTAGGATTGACTGGTTGGATCTCCTTTCAGTCCAAGGGATTCTCGAAAGTCCTCTAACACCACAGTTCAGAAGCATCAATTCTTTGGCCCTCAGCTTTCTTTATGGCCCAGCTCTCACATCCACATGACTACTGGAAAAACCATAACTTTGACCAGACGGACCTTTGTTGGCAAAGAGACATACAAATAGATTCAAAAGATATTTCACAGCTTTGTTTTCCGAACTTAGTTATGAAGCAGATATCACAATATTAAACTCACTAGTTGTGAATAACAGTTGAAACAAAAAATTTTTTAAAATGCTTCCTTCCCTTTTTTTCTCTTTTGGTTTCAGGACTTAGATGGTCTAAATAAGTGATCCAGAGAGCTCTGGTCTCAAGGCATAGAAGGAGTTATTACCTCAGAGCAAGAGATAAGTTCTTCAAGCTTTCTCTGGAGTCTAAAGACTATTGTGACCACACTGTCAAAAATCATCTTTTTTTTGGCCACCTGATGCGAAGAGTCACCTGATAACTCATTGGAAAAGACCCTGATGCTGGGAAAGATTGAAGGCAGGAGGACAAGGGGATGACAGAGGATGAGCTGGTTGGATGGCATCACTGACTCAATGGAAATGAGTTTCAGCAAGCTCCCCACTCTGTGGTCATAGTTTTATAGCCAACATTTAGACCAAAGAGTGCTCAAATTGGCTCTGATAACAAGGGCAGATTGGTTCCAGTAGGGATTGTCCTTCTCAGGATGTGGGGGGGTGGGGGTCTTAGTTTGATCAGCCCCAGGCTGTTGATTGTAGGAGAAAACCCTAGAGATAAGGGAACTTGGGTCCATTTTCCTATCCTGTGTCAATAGAGAGCTAATATTTTTAGGCCAGTTTTCTTGTCACTGAATCATAGCTAGGGTGACCACTCATTAAAAATTTTTTTCCCAAGGGGTTCCCAGGTGGAGTGTGGAACCTTAGAGGAAGTGCTTCCCACATTGGCTCGAGAAGTTTGCACCAGATGTTTGCACGCTCATACCAAACCAAACCAGAACCTCACCTGCCAGGAGTCACACTCTAAATAAAACAAAAGGCAAAGAGATGCCCAGAAATCAAAACCCAAGTGGCAAGAGTGTTCCCAAAAGATGGTAAAGTGATGCCCAGAAATCAAAAGTCAAAAGGCATAAATGCCAAACGTGGGTTTCCAGTCTCACTAGACCTGCAACCTGGCAGAGTCAGTGCTAGCAGCCCTTTTAGTTGTGATATAGTTTTAAGCAATTTCTGTTGGTTCGTGCATGCTCAGTCATATCTGACTCTTTGTGATCCTATGGACTGTAGCCCACCGGGCTCCTCTTGTCCATGGAATTCTCCAGGCAAGAATACTGGAGTGAATTTCCATGCCCCTGTCAACTACAAATTGGCACTTACCAAGAGCAGAAGATATTAAGAAGAGGTGGCAAGAATACACAGAAGAACTGTACAAAAAAGATCTCCATGACCCAGATAATCATGATAATGTGATCACTAATCTAGAGCCAGACATTTTGGAATATGAAGTCAAGTGGGCCTTGGAAATCATCACTACGAACAAAGCTAGTGGAGGTGATGGAATTCCAGTTGAGCTGTTTCAAATCCTGAAAAATGATGCTGTGAAAGTGCTGCACACAATATGCCAGCAAATTTGGAAAACTCAGCAGTGGCCACAGGACTGGAAAATGTCAGTTTTCATTCCAATCCCAAAGAAAGGCAATGCCAAAGAATGCTCAAACTACCACACAATTGCACTCATCTCATACACTAGTAAAGTAATGCTCAAAATTCCCCAAGCCAGGCTTCAGCAATACGTGAACTGTGAACTTCCTGATGTTCAAGCTGGTTTTAGAAATGGCAGAGGAACCAGAGATCAAATTGCCAACATCTGCTGGATCATGGAAAAAGCAAGAGAGTTCCAGAAAAACATCTATTTCTGCTTTATTGACTATACCAAAGCCTTTGACTGCATGGATCACAACAAACTGTGGAAAATTCTGAAAGAGATGGGAATACCAGACCACCTGACCTGCCTCTTGAGAAATCTGTATGCAGGTCAGGAAGCAACAGTTAGAACTGGACATGGAACAACAGACTGGTTCCAAATAGGAAAAGGAGTACGTCAAGGCTGTATATTGTCACCCTGCTTATTTAATTTATATGCAGAGTACATCATGAGAAATGCTGGACTGGAAGAAACACAAGCTGGAATCAAGATTGCTGGGAGAAATATCAATAACATCAGATATGCAGATGACACCACCCTTATGGCAGAAAGTGAAGAGGAACTAAAAAGCCTCTTGATGAAAGTGAAAGAGGAGAGTGAAAAGTTGGCTTAGAGCCAACATTCAGAAAATGAAGATCATGGCATCCAGTCTCATCACTTCATGGGAAATAGATGGGGAAACAGTGGAAACAGTGTCAGACTTTATTTTGGGGGGCTCCAAAATCACTGCAGATGGTGACTGCAGCCATGAAATTAAAAGACACTTACTCCTTGGCAGAAAAGTTATGACCAACCTAGATAGTATATTCAAAAGCAGAGACATTACTTTGCCAACAAAGGTCTGTCTAGTCAAGGCTATGATTTTTCCTGTGGTCATGTATGGATGTGAGAGTTGGACTGTGAAGTAAGGCTGAGCTCCGAAGAATTGATGCTTTTGAAGTGTGGTGTTGGAGAAGACTCTTGAGAGTCCCTTGGACTGCAAGGAGATCCAACCAGTCCATTCTGAAGGAGATCAGCCCTGGGATTTCTTTGGAAGGACTGATGCTAAAGCTGAAACTCCAGTACTTTGGCCACCTCATGAGAAGAGTTGACTCATTGGAAAAGACTGTGATGCTGGGAGGGATTGGGGGGCAGGAGGAGAAGGGGACGACCCAGAATGAGATGGCTGGATGGCATCATGGACTCGATGGACGTGAGTCTGAGTGAACTCCAGGAGTTGGTGATGAACAGGGAGGCCTGGCGTGCTGCGATTCATGGGGTCGCAAAGAGTCGGACACGACTGAGCGACTGAACTGAACTGAACTGAAGAGCATTGCCAAGGAGTGAACAACAAAGGCATTTGCCATCTGCCTCTATGGAGACTGAACCTCATGCTGCTACAGCTGTTGACCTTCAACAACCCTGGAGGCAGTTCAGGGTGGAGTGAGGCACTCTGTGCTCCAGGGAATCTGGTGGGACAGGTCTTTAAATAGTTGGCTGTTTTTTGTAACAGATTTTATGATCTCAATCCTTTCATCTTCTCATATCTAGAGAAGCACTGAATTCCTTCATGGTGATATCAGATCCTCATGACTAAAAAAAAAGGAAAAAAAAACCCTTTCGTAAAGTGAGTGCTTCATGGTATTAAACTCCCCCTTCACCAAAACCTTATATATTGACTTTTCCCCATTGCTGCTTTGGACCAGTCTCTCAGAGCTATCTGAGCTGCTGCCTCTCAGGCTACAGTCCTCATTTTGCCCCGGATAAAACTTAACTTGCAACTCTCAAGTTTTACATCTTTTTTTTTGGTCATTAACCTCCTCCAGGGGATCTTCTTGATGAGGGAATGGAAACCATGACTTCTGGATCTCCTGCATTGCAGGCCAATACTTTACTGCTGAACTATAGGGGAAGTTGGTTCCCTTCAAAAATGTTACTCTATCATTTCCTGTTTTGGCAACTTCTAGATATCAAAGTAAGCAGGGCCAGCCTTTTCTAATTGTGTGTGCAAAAGTATCAATTTTGAAATATCAAAAGAGCCCCAATTTATCCATTTTAGGTTGAGATCTCTTTTAGGTATAATTTCCCCAGTTAACTAGGTACTTGCAAGTATGCGCACCATATGTATTGTATGTGAATCTGGTTGGAGTGTTAGTCAGTGGTTGGTTTTCTGATGCCCCTCGTTTCTGTTTTTGAGAGATTTTGTTTCCCACTTTAAGTTGATCAGGGATAAAAGTCACTAGTGAAACTAAATGCTGGGCCCGTGGGCTTCTTGTGAGCTTAACTCCCCCAGGGGTCACCCCAGAGTCGTTTCTGCCTGTCTTACGTGACTCGGATTCTGCCTCCAGCAGTCCAAGACCACTGTGGCTGCTCTGATGGCTGAATGGTCAGTTCTTATTTGTCACCCCTGGAACAGCAAGTAGTTTAATTAGTGAGTGGGTTTCCTTATGGGACCACTGCATGAGGACTAGGCCTCCAACATCCCCATAAATTTCTCAGTCCCCTGAGAAAAGCGCAACCAGTCAAGAGGAGTCTTTTTTTTCACAGCAAAGCTCTCATACATTCTCATTTTTATCCCGACAGATTCTATAAAGGCAGTCGAATTGAGGTAGTCAGATCAGCCTCTTATCTCACTACTCAGCCAAGACCACTTAGTCCCCTACAAAGGGGTGACCTCGGCATCTTTCAGCTGGGCCCTGGGTATTCCTCGATTTTTTTTTTTTTTCAGTGGAGCAACACCCCCCTCCCCATACACACACCCAGTACTTTTTCACTGGGTGGGTAATTCCCCTGGCATCTTTCAGCCAACCTCCCATGCGTACCTTTCCACTGGGTGGGAATTTCTTGGCATCTTTCAGCCGAGCCCCGCTCAGTGTCTAGACCATAGGTAAGCCCTGGATGTTTCACTGGCTCCCCGCTCCCCCATATCTTTCCAGCTGAGAGGGGGCAGGTAACTTGCTCCACTGCCAAATGAAACTCAGCATCTCAACCAATATGTGAGATTTGAGAACCAGGAGAGACTTCCCCAAATTTGTTTGGATTCCCCGAGGAGGCGGATGGGCGCAAGGGGCCACTGCTGGAACCAAAGCTCCAGTTCCTCGTGGAGTCCAGGCCAAGGAAGGAAGTCCACTCTGGGTCGCTGTGGGGGGCGCTCCGCAGAAAGAGAGAGGCAGTGGAACTTCCCTCAGCAAAGCCAAGGGGTTCCAAGGAGAGGTGAGCCTGCTGTCCAACCCAGCCCCTCAATGAGCCAGAAAGACAATCACACGCGACAGGCTCTCCGTCTAAGCAGTTCCGCTTTATTGCTACAAACTCTTCATTTATAAAGGCAAGCAAGGTTGGGGGGGGGTTTGTGAGGGTTGGACCAATCACATTAAAGGTCAAATTGTAATATGCCATAGTTGCACCAATCAAGTTAAAGGTCAAGTCGTCATGCGCTTCATTGTAACAAGAGTCTATGGTGATCACCCGATGTCCACGTGCACGGAAATCAAGAGAGCCAATCAAAAGTTTTAACAAATAACTTAGGCCACGCCCTCATCTCATCCGCCAGGTGCCATCTTAGCTCTACACCGCAAAGCTAGCCCTTCTTTTTCAAGGTTTCCCATTTAGGGCCCCACGGGTCGCTTTGTCGGTTGCTCTAACTTTTGACTTAAAAAAAGGTGCACAACGTGAGAGTTGTGAGTTAAGCTTTATTTGGGGCAAAACGCGGACTGTAGTTGGGGAGGCAGCACTTCAGATACCTCTCTAGAGCAGTCTCGCAGAGCTGTCTGAGATGATGCCTCCCCTAACGCAGTGAGCATTTTGCCTCAAATAAAACTTAACTGGCAACTCTCAGCCTATGCGTCTTTTTAAGTCGATACATTTTACATAGTCCAGCAAATCCAAAGTAAGGTTTCAATATATAACCAATAGAAAATGAGATATTTGGATTCTTTCTTATTGTACTTGATTTACAAATCCGAGTGTGTAGTTAGGACTTAAGGCTCGGATCTGACTGTCCACACCACAGTCTCCCCAGTGGCAGGAGCCAGCTTCTGGAAGGAGAGCCCAGACAGCTTCAGACAGTCCAGCCTGGGCCCCAAACACATTTAGCCTATTTCTTAGGTCTATGTGTCCACATCTGGGCTATATGAAGGTCACAGACAGGATGAGGCGCCAAGTAACACAGAAGTTGACTCCATAAAATACTGAGTTTAGTAGTCGGATGATGAAATGCTAGGTGCTTTGGGCAAGTAGAAAGAGCTGGATTTTGTTAAGGAAAATACTCTTGGCTGTATGGCTAGACTGTTAAAAGATTCTCAAACATTAATTCAGCTTAATGAATGAGATGCTATTTTGTTGGAGAAGGGTCTAAAATTTGCTCTCCAGCTTGTCTTATGACTGGGCTTACTTTGAGCCTTCTGGAAAGAAAGGGCAACATTCATTCTCTTCTCACTGTCTTCCTGGACCCTGGGAGACTAAGATAGTTTCACGTTTGCTCTGGGAAAATTACTTTGAACAAAACCTAGGGTCCTTGTCATCGACTTCTTTTGGGGAAGTTTCCATTTACCAGGCACACAAAACTGGGTTTCCTGTAAACTGGGGTTGCAGTAAATGTGTTCAAGTAATATGTCTCTGGACTTGATAATTTCTCCTCCTGCCAGAGTGATAAAAATTAAAACATGACTAGCCCTTCACGGTGTGAATATACTCATAGATGCTTCTTGTAGAGATGCAAAGTTGGAAGGTGCTAGCCAGCAGTCGGTGGTGGGAGGAGCAAGGTTAAACGGTGATAAGGGTTATGGTGAAGGGTTGTATAGAGGAAGGATTGAGTGAGCATAACATACTTAAATGGATATGCTTTTTATTTTTATTACAAAATTTTGGGGGGGATATTCTGGGTCTTTGCTGTGGCGTGTTAGCTTAGTTGGCCTGCAGCATGTGGGATCTTTGTTCCCTGACCAAGGATTGAAGCACCCTGCATAGCAAAGTGGATTCTTAACCACTGCACCATAATGAAGTTGAAGATATGCTTTTTAGAAAACATTTTAAAAACCATAAATACTCAACAGACCGGGTGATAGGTCATTATGACAATAAGTAGAAGAATCTTCATTTAATAGGTGAGGTCTTTGAACTGCAAGGACAGCCTCCCCACCTCAATGGTGTATGTGAGTGTAGCTCCCCCCAAAAGTATCAGAAGAGCGATTTAATCTTTCGAGTTAATGAGGAGAGTGGTGGCGAGATTGGGTGGCAGCGGCACAAGGCTGACCCAAGTTGAGTCTTAGTTTCATCACTAAACTGTAATCTTGGGAAAGCAACTGAACTCAGTTTTTTTGTGGATAAAACGGAGTCCGTCTCTTCTTCAGAGTTGCCGTCAGGACCAGTCACGGTGACCCATGACACAAGCTTAGCAGAGTGACCCCACCAAGCAAGTGCTCAATGAACATGCGTCTTGCCCCTACACCTTATTCATTACACAACCTTTATTGAGACATGTTCTCTGTAGAGGAGCCGGAGGAGACCAAGGTGAAGCAGGACAGGATTTCTTGCAGATTCATTTCTAGGGGACTTTTCATCTCTAATATTTTGTGACCTTATGAAAACAGAAGACAAAAAAGGATTGTAAAGACAATGAGGATTCCAGTCTCATTATCATGTTTGCTTTTTTTTTTTTAAACACAGCTGTACTTTTGAGTGAATTTTATTCCACCTTTTCCTCCTCCTTTTTTTTTTTTTTTTCGTTTCTTCTCTTCCTCTTTCTGGGACACCAACCATCTAATTTAACCTTTCATTTTTCCCTACTATCTGATCCCTGAAAGTCACCTCATCACCAGTAACTGTCTTTAAATCACTCCAATGGTTTGCAAGGACAAAGAGGAAAAGAGATTAGAAAATCAAATACCCAGAGAAACAGATTTTATAAACAACTTTCTAAAAATCTAGTATACGTTCTCACCGTAAATGCCATCAAGCTTTTAAAACATTCACCTCTGTAGTCTAAGGCCCTGAATTGTGGGGGAAAAAACACTTATGGATTTTAAAATTGTTTCCCTTTGAGTTTACTGTGATTCTTTTGGGAGGATTTAAAAAAAAAGATAATAAAAAAAGTTGTAGACTGGTTACTTGACGCTGAAGAGAAACGGACAAATAATGCCCATGTTCCAGTTTAAATGAATTCAGGGAGAGAAGCTGTGACAGCAACCCCTCAGCAAACACGCTGTCATACTTGGCTTTTGAAATGGCAATACAGGCTCTGGAACCCGAGGTCTGGGGAGGACCTTTAGAGACCATGTGGTCTTTCCGATGGAGAGGTGGACATTTAAACCATCCCAAACAGCATACTGCTACTGCTAAGTCACTTCAGTCGTGTCCGACTCTGTGTGACCCCATAGACGGCAGCCCACCAGGCTCCCCCGTCCCTGAGATTCTCCAGGCAAGAACACGAGTGGGTTGCCATTTCCTTCTCCAGTGCATGAAAGTGAAGTCACTCAGTCGTGTCCGACCCTCAGCGACCCCATGGACCGCGACTTTCCAGGCTCCTCCGTCCATGGGATTTTCCAGGCAAGAGTACTGGAGTCTGGTGCCATTGCCTTCTCCGACAAACAGCATAGAATGGGCCCCAGTTTCTCAGACCATCAGAGAAGACAATGTTATCTGTGTTAGTCTCTGGATTTGATTTCTATGTGCAGGTGACTGCTTCTCCCTGTTTCAAATTTTGTTGTTGTTCAGTCGCTAAGTTGTGTGTCTGACGCTTTCCGATTTTAGCCAGTCTTCAGAAAATCTTTTAAAATGCTGTATTCTGTGAGCCAGTTTCTTCTTCTTTGGTCTCTGAGGAGCTAGAGGACACCTAGCCGACCATGATGCAGCTTTTTTTTTTTTTTTTTGTGGACTCTTAGCATGTCACGTGGGATCTTAGTTCCCTGATCAGGAATTCAACCCAGGCCTCCTGCAGTGGAAACTTGGAGTTTTAACCACCGGACCATCATGGAAGTTGCCGCTTCAACTTTTAGTTGTTGGACAATATTATTTGTTACAGGTGTATAGGATAAGTGATTCACAATTTTAAAAGGCTATGTTCTATTCATAATCATTTAAAAATATTGGTTATTCCCCTGTGTTGTACAATGGTGCCATTTTCATAAATTAGCTGTGTTTATTATTTCTACATTGATAATGGGAATAGATATTCATCAGAATATATTTTGGGGTCGAGACTTAACTCACTAGGCAGAGATGCTTTATCTCTTTGTATCCTAGCCTAATACCTGCCACTGCTAAATTTCACTGTAATAAAAGAAAAATAAATACAAAGACTCATTTTATTTAGCAAGACTGAAAATAAAACTTTCACATAAAATCACACCTTTAGGGTTGTCCAAAACAGTTCCTCCATCTATCACCCCAGGGCAAATGAATCCAGCATATTGTTTGTAGAATGATTAATATAACAGGAATCATTTCTCAGTTACAAAGGGGGTCATTCAGTCCTCAGGGCTCTCTGCCAGTAGAATTGGTTTTGACTGTTCAATTATCAGCTTGCACAAAAGCAGCAATAGGGATGAAAATACAAAGTGATTGGCCATCACTTCTTTTAAAAGGCAACAACAGAAACGGTGACTAGAACCTACTGAACAGAACTAAAGCAGCAGTGGGCGGTGGACAGAGCAGCCACTAGCCAGGATCCACTTATCCTCAGTCCAACCTGGGTAAGTCAGTAAATACATCCATCTCACTTCCACCAGTTACTCTATAAATGGTGAAGTTATGTGTTGAAAGATACAGAGATCCCCAGACTGCAACAGATCATTAAAAAAAAAATCCACTTTTTTTTTTTTTAGATCAATACAGTCAGCCCTTTGTAGCTGTGGATTCATGGGTACAGAGGGTGGTTGTACGATACCGTTTTATATAAGGGATTTGAGCACCCACAGGTTTTATCCTTGGGGTTCCCAGTCCGCTATGGATACCGAGGGATGACAATATTGCTAAAGTTCTTCCGGTAATTTCTGCCCTCCCCTCAATTTATTATGATCACAGATCCCTCCAGATTTAGTCAGATAAAGATGAACAAACTGTGGCTTCCTTTCATTCTGTCCTGATATTTAAAAAGTGATTAAAAACAGGTACTGAATATGGATCACTTCTGCAAAGTTTAATGAGAAACATTCAACCAAGGTGACTTTTCCTTGGAAAATCCTACAAAAGCTGAATTTTAGAAACAGTTCCTTATTTTGATAGAGGTTCCATTTATCAATAGCAGCCATGAGTTTACTGCCTACCAAATGGCAGGCTGTCATATTTCATGTTTAGAATACAAATGTTTTCACATCAGGTTCTCTAGTAAGCGTTACTGAAACAAAGTCACACAGACAGACTGGTTAGTTGTCCCAAGCCAAGGAAATAGACCATTCCCATTATTTTCCTATTCAGGCAGGTACAGACAACCATTGGAATTAAACGAATGGGAACTACAGTACTTGTATTTTTTGCTTACAGAAGGGACGTTGACATGGGGGGGCAGGTGTAGCAGGACTTCACTGAGGCTCTCCTGTGATCTAGTGTAAGGGACAGGCCACCATGGGACGCTAGTGTTAGAGCAGTGTTCCGGTTAACCACCCAAGGAACTGTGCGATACGGACAGGCTGAGACGTCCATGCTGCGTATCCCATCGGAAACAAGTGTTCTCTGAGCTTAGGCAGCCAGTCTCAGAGCAGAAGAGCAGACAAACACGTAAGTCAGGGATGCTGGACGTGACAGGGTGCTCCTGACAAGTGATTCATGGCATTGAAGTGAGAAGGGTGAGTGTATCTTAATGATGGATGTTTTGTGTTGGTCTTAGGAGACTAACTGCCTTCTGCAAAGACGCCTGAGCACATTAACATCCATCACTCCTCGGACATTTTGGATCCCTGCACAAGTGTGACCAGGACTAGTGGTTTGAGAATTCAAAGTTCCAGAAATTAGAACAGAGAAGGGCAACATTTAAATTAAGACAAGTTAACCCTTTGTGTCTTCTTAGGCCGGCTGAATGCTCCCCCAATTCCTGGCTTTTGGGACCATCCGATAAATCAGAAGTCTAGGTGTGGGGTCAACAGTGACATGGAAATCTGTCCCAGATATCATCACCATGTTCCACCAAGAAGAGGGGGGGCACAGTGGGAGTTTCTCTTGGTGTGGGGGTTGGGGGGGGCGGTGGGCGGGGGCAGCTAGTAACAAATCCTAAGCCAGGGCTTGTCCTGGACGAAATCAACAGGCTTGCAAGCTCACTCCAGCAGCTGCCCTCCACTTGGTGAACTGGTGCACAACCCCGCCCGACTCCAACTCCAGAACGCAAGGAAACCTCTGTTTCTGGTTTGTGCTCCCTCAACCAAATCCCAAAATTAGTAATGAAGAAACATTTGAGTAGATTCTGATGTGGCCCTTCTGACGCAGGGACTCGGGCAGAAACTGACTCGAACCCAAACAGCTGTCTCTCTGTGACCCCTGAACCCTGGATCAAAAGACATGAGTCGCTCAGAGAACAGGCTCCCTCTTACCACTGTATCAGATGAACTCTCAGCACAAGTCACAGGCGCTGGGACTGGGACAGCTTTTGGACAACCCATCCTTCTCACCCAGAGGAGCTCTTCAATGCAGAATCTCCACAATAAAAAAAGACACTTGATCTCAGGGAACAGATACAGTTTGCCAAGCAGGGACCACAGAGGCGAACGGGTATTGTGGTCTCACTTCAGCAGCTTTTAAGACACTGGAGAGTTCTTTGTTCCTGTCTTCTTGATACTGAGTGGAACCAATGAACAGGTAGAGAAAAAACCAAAACAAAACCTAATCATGGAATAGGTGAAACGTTTTAAAGAGAACTGGGGGTGGTGGCCAAATTCTGACTCAGAAATGAGGTCAGAAGCCACCATGCTCTGAGCCCTGGGGCAGGGAGGGTGGTGTGTAGAAAAGCTGGCAAAGCTAGCACCAGATCACCCTCACCCGAGCCTGAGGTGGCGCCCCGGGTGGTGACTCACGGACACTTGGCCAGGAGAGCCAACATCCTCCAAGTCCACTTCTCTACTCTGCTGGCAAACTCACAAGCACGTGTTTGCTCAGGAGCTGGGCCTCACCCACAGGCATCTCTCACTGTGGAGGCGGCTCACGAAGGCTCTGCTGCCTTTTCCCACTCCAGGGCAGAGCTGGAGGTGACCTCTTGCACTTCTCCCACTTCTTGTTGATAGCATCCCTAATTAAGCCAGCCTCAGAAGGGCAAAAATCAGTGCCTGGAGGTCAGAGCTCTAATTCACCTTTTTCAAAGCTTAACCTTAGTCACGTAACCTACTTACCTGAATAAAACCCCAGTTCATCAGTCCCTGCCCTACCCTTCCCAGGAAGGAAAATAGATTTAGGTCCGTTTCTTCTTTTTTCACCACAGTATGTGGAAGAGAGTCAAAGAAGGTAGTGTGGAAGGGAGGGGACATCCTGGTTCCTCATTAAAAGATAAAGATCTCTCTCAGACTGTCATCGGAGGTTGTGGACGGAAACATTCAGTTCTCGGAGTCTGCCTCCACGGGCTCATCTTCCAAGCCAAAGCTCAGCTTGTCAGCTAGTCCCTCAAACTGCTTGCCCACGCCGCCCGCAGAGTCCATGAACATGTTAGGGATGTCTTTGCCAAAGTAAATCTTGCTGTTGGAAGCAATGGCCTTGTACTTCATCAGCTGCAGATACTCAGGGGTCAGCTTCAGCTGGAAGCAAAAACAGGAAAGAAGATGGTGGTGAGGCCAAGGGAAAAGCCTGGGGGGCCATTCCTTGACTTTTTACAGGGAGAGGGTCTCCGTGAGAACCATACCCCGTCTCCTCTCCCTGGTCTCGCTGTTATATCAGTAACCACATAACCACGTAAAGACCCTGATGCTGGGAAAGATGGAGGGCAGAAGGAGAATGGGGCGACAGAGGAAGAGATGGTTGGATGGAATCACTGATTCAATGGACATGAGTTTGAACAAACTCCAGGAGATAGTGGAGGGCAGGGAAGCCTGGCGTGCTGGAGTCCTTGGGGTTGCCAAGAGTTGGATATGACTGAGTGACTGAACAACTTATTGCATAACCACTACTCTGGGAAAGCGTTAATCTCAGGTATTCAAGGTAAGAACTGTGAGAATTTTAGGAATTTCTGTGTTTAACAGCAAAATTAAGGAGTTCCCTGATGGTCCAGTGGCTAAGAATCTGCCTTCCAATGGGGATGAGGGGGCATGGGGTTTGATCCCTGGTCAGGGAACTAAGATCCCACATGCTGCGGGGCAACAAAGCCCACTCATGGCAACTACCGAGCCTGAGCGCTGCAACTAAGGCCTGATGCGGTCAAATAAACAAACAAATATTAAAAAAAATCAGCACAATTAAACTTCTATCAGGGTCCAAGGGAAAGGGAAGGCCCTGGCCCACACGGCATGGAGTCCTTGATCATGGCCAGGTGGGCAGGAGGCAGTGGTCTCCCGCAGACAGTGTAACATGCTTCCTCTTCGCCAGGCAGCACCAGCCCTTTACCTTATTTGCTTCGGCTATTTTCATGGCAGTGTAGCACTCAGCGTCAGCCTTGGCCTTCTCCCGGGCCAGGAACGCAGCATCTTAAGGAAAGAACGCAGAGAATCAAAGCACAGAGGCCATCAGAAAGCGGGTCCCTGCAACTGTGCCCAGCTGGCCCTGTGATCCTGGGCACACTGCTCTGGTTTCTCTGGGCTCTGATCCTCTTATTCACGAAACTGGGGAAAAGGCATTTCCTCCTGTTTCGCGAGTTGTGAAAATTGACCAGGATGCAAAAGTGCTGTGCCAGCGTCTCCTAGTGGCGGGGACTAGCTGACCACATGCAAGTCTGTCGCTGTGCCTGACAGCGGTTTCTCTGATGGCGTCATGGAAACATACATCCTCTTTCCACCCGCTTACCCCTTCTGGGGCCGGGGAGGAGAGGGCTGGGACACAGCCTCGGCCTCCCGTCTCTGAGCTCTCTGCCCTGGCTCTCTCCCCGCCGTGTCACACAGCAAGAGCCAGAGAAGCCTGAAGAAGGTTCTGGATGCGGCCCGAGGTGGAGCTGCCCTGAAACCAACTGGCGTAAACAAGACAGTACAGCTCGTTTCCAACTTCATCTATTTCCATCGGTCATTTCAGAAAGGCTCTCGTTAGCAGTAGTTAAGCTGGCCCGACTCAAAGAGCATTACAGGCCATGGTCCACACTAACACTTGTTTGGACTAAGACCGATTTAAACTTCTACTAGGTATACAATCCCCTTCCTTAATCTGCTGAGACCAGCTTTCCATCCAGAACTGATACAAAGTTGTTGATATTTCCTTCCTGTCCTTGGGGATGAGGCCAACCTCATGTTAGCAACACCTGGACCAAAACCCAGGAAGCAAGCTGGGTTCTCACTGTGTAGCCTCAGCAAGGCCCCGGGTGGCAGGGGCCTGCAGGGCAGCCACGGAGCAAGCGGCCAACTCAACTGGCCTCAGCACCTGGTGACTTGTGTTTACGAGAAACCAAAATGTGCTGCTCGGCTAAGAGCTCCCCGTGAGGAACCACTGATCCGTGAAATCCTCACTGGCTCCTCCATGTGCCCACTAAGCCCGACAGGCCAGGTCAGGAGTGTAACTGGCGCCGTGGAGCCTGGGTTTTCGGCCTACAGTTTGCTCGAGGAGGAGGTGGGTGGTGGGATGAGGGGAGGGCTGAGGGCAGGGGCCTGAAGGTGAGTGATACCAGAAAAGCCAGCAAGGAAACACCTTTTTCCAGCTTGTGATACCGGTGGTGACAGGTGTCTTCTTCACACCTGGCTTAACATCCACAGGGACCCCGGGAGGCCAAAGCAACAGGGTTCACAGGCCTCTGTGACGGGGGTCAGGGGTGGGGGTGGGGGGCAGGGCAGGCGGAGGGGAGTGGGCTGCTGCTCCGCCCTGGCTTCCTGGTTTACTTCTGGGCCAGACTGCGGGCCCAGGACAGCCGGGACCACGTGCTTCCCCTTTTTCCGAAGCCGAGCCCAGCGGAAGACTCCTGAAGGCACCCGACTCAAATCTGATGAATGACTGAAGTGGAAAATTAATCCCACACTGGCCTGCATCTCCCCACAACTTGAGTTAGAGCACAGAGAACGAGGGATGTTCCAAAGAACCCGTGACGTCTGAGAAGAGAGAAGGCAGGGCAAAGGAAAGGCCTCCTGGGCCGCTGCATGGCGGGGTCTGAGGAGGCGGGGCAGGGATCTCGGCTCGCTTACCTTCGATCTCCGAGATCCTCTTCTCCGTCTCCTTCTCCATCACCTTCTGCCCAAAGGTGATTTCGGCCACCTGCGCCACCTTCTCTGCCTCTGTGTTAGTGGAGAAAAGCCTCAGAGCTCTGATATTTCAAAGCGTGCACCTTTCACCCGATCTGCGGCCCTGAGGCAGGGCAGTGGGTGGGCCCAGATGAAGGGCCATTGGCCCAGCGGGCAGTCACGCAGGTCCCCCGGGCCGGGGTGGGACAACCTAAGGAGCACAGGCCCGCGTATCAGTGCAAGACTGTGAGTGGGGGCGCCCGGCCCCAGGGGGAGTCACTCCTCTGACCAAAGTGAGGAGCCGGCCCCGACCTCTCCTGTAAGTCACAGGGTGTTCCTTCCAAAGGAATATTTTACAGGTTAAGGTGCGAGTTCCCTCCTGCCCCTGCACTTTCGGAAGTGGCCAGCGCCGTGGCTGGCAGTCTGGAGCAGTAGTGGGGAAGCCGGGGCCGGGAGGTGAGCTCCTGGATTTGAACCCCGTTTCCCTCGCTCCCCTGCCACGTGACCCTGGGCAGTAGTTCAGCCTCTCTGAGCGTCGGCTCAGTTAGAGTAGGTTACAGCGGTGGCTTCCTCACCCGGGGAGGGGGAGGGGGTGTGAGGAGCAGGATGAATTGCACACTAGTGTTTAGAAAAGCCTGAGGCTCACGCTCATCAGTGCTACTATCTCTGTGCATGAAGGGTTAGCAGGAAGGGCTCCTTTCATTTATGAGGCTTGTGGAAACACAAAGCTCGACCCTCGGCCACGATCTGATGATTTCAGCTCTGCTCCCAGGGGACGAAGGCTGCTCCTGCGTGGGGCAAGGCTTCGGGGGGCCGTGTCCCGGGATTCCTGAATTGCCCTCCCCACCCCGCCAGCCCCTCTGTCGCCTGGACTCCAGAAGCAAAGTCAGACCGATGAGGGCCTTCTTCCGCTCTGTCTCGGCTTCCTTCTCCACCACCTTCTGCTTCTGGGCTGCGATCAGGAGCTTCGTCTTCTCGCTTTCCCTGAAGGGGAGAAAACCGTGCAGCTGTGAGGCTGCTGGGGACGAGCTTCCTCAGAACTTCCCTGGCCCCTGGGGAAGCCAAGCCCGTTGCCCTGTCCTGAGAGGTAAGCTGTCATTCCTTCCACCCTTGGGAGGTCTGGTCTTGTTTGTAAATCTGCCTGTGCCGAACGGCATATGGAATCTTAGTCCCCTGAGCAGGGATTGAACCCACGGCCTCTGCACTGAAAATACAGTCTTAACCACTGACTGCCAGAGAAGGCCCTGGAAGGCTCCTTAAGGTCCCAGGTGAAGGCGAATATGCTGCAGACACTAACAGGGCTAGCCTTCTCCTTCAAAACCCACTTGTGAGCAATAAAGCGTAAGTGACTTGAGTGAAAGGCACCCGCCTGCCCACTCAGTCACCTTCCTGTCCTATCCGGCATGAGCTGTGAGGGGACACAAGACTCCCCGACCCTCTGAAGAGCGTCCGTGCCCTCTGCTCACGGAGCCCAGTGAGCGGCCTGGCCCGCCTGCCCTGTCTTCCAGGGTGACGGCTGTCCAGACACTCCAGAGGGGACCACACGCGCACCAGGCTTGGTCGGCCCTGGGAGGGGATGAGCAGGAGGAGGGGAGGGCGGTGCCTCCGCCCAGGCGGGCACTCACATCAGCTCGTAGTTCCTGCGGATGGCTTCTGGGATGTTGGGCTTTGTTACCCGCACAGCCTGGAGAGAGAGACAGCACCTGATTGGGGCGTGGGGTGCGGAGCGACCAGCTCTCACGGGCCCTTGGTCTTCCTGCACAGACAGGAAACCCTCTGAAGAGGGGCTGTGCCTTCCTGGGGGTGGGGGCGGGGCGGGGGTGTCCCACCAGGGTGGTGCTCACTTGGATGACGAGCCCAGGGGCCATGGAGGTCAGGTCTTGCTGCAGAGCCAGTTTGAGATTTTCATCAATCTGATCTGGAATCAACACAGACAGAACACAGAGCTGAGATGCTTTCTAGGAGGGGTGGAGGGAAGCATGGGGTAGAGAGCAAGGCAAGACGCCAGCTCAGGAATGCACCCAACAGGCCAAAGCTCTTCCCGAGGCAGAGCGCTCCTCAGAGCTCGAACGTCTGAAGACTCCCTGGAAGACTCTCACGGCGGACACCCACTGGGCCCGCTACGTGGCCAGAAGGGAGTGTCCCTTCCCTGGGGCCTCAAGAAAACATCAACCTCGCCCAGAAGGGAACCGAGCTTTAAAAGAACAAACAACAACTCCAGCACATTTCTTGAGTCAGGAAGCAGCCCTTCCCTACAGACAGCAGCCAGAGAAGGTGGCCACCCATCTTTCACAAAGAAGGAAGGTGGAACGGCCACGTCAGGTATTTTGAAAGGAGTCAAACACACTAAATCTATTAATAAATTTCTAAAACAAAAACAGACTCTGACATCAAGAGAGGCCCCAAGGAAGACTAATTCCATCAGGTACTCCATCAATCAAGGGGAAAAGGACAATGCACAGTTCTGGAAAGGAGTCTGAGTTTTTTTTTAAACATTAAAACTTTTTCTTTTGGCTGAGCCACTCAGCTTGCGGGATCTTAGTTCCCTGACCAGGGATTGAACCCACGCCCCCTGCCCTGAAAGCGCAGTCTTAAGCACTGGACTGCCAGGGAAGTCCTGAGCCTGAGTCTTTTGATGTGTTGTTTGCCTTGGTTCTGATTCTTCTGTCTGTGAGTCTGTAAGTGTCAGAAGATCTGTAACTGATCGCCGCTCTAGCTGTGACCCCAGAACAGGCTGTCAGCGCTGGCCTGGGCCTTCCCTTCCCTGCCCCCACCCACAAGATCAATAAGCTTCTTGAAGGGCCCTGAGAAGAGGACGCCCTGAAACCAGCCTGGGACACCTACATGGAACCACCTCCTTTATTGTCAGCGGCCAGCTGCTTTACGTGGCCATTCTTGGTCCAGGAGCCTTTGAGAAACAGCAAGTCTAACTCCCTGCCTGTTATAAATGCTCAAACTGAGGCCCACAGAGGTTTGGGGATATGCTTAAGCTAATCAAGAGTCAAGATAAAGAACTTGTTTAATTATTACGCTTTGATCGTTAGGGTTTAGAACAGTACTTTCTTCAACAGTCATATCACTAAGCAAGGGGTATTAATGTTTCTACATATGCATATGCTCCCACCAGCCTCTCAGCACGGAGGCAGACCATAGGGGCAGCACCTCACACCTGACATGGGTGTAACAATTTGATGGCTAGAGATGAACACGACATTCCATATTTTCTATTTTAAATAAGAGACTGGCCAAACTTTAAGGGAAACAGCTCATACCCTCCATTAGCTAATAACATGGTTGTTTCTCAGATTAAATTCTATCTGAGTCAAGGAAGATACCCATGGCCCTGGGCTAGTAACTTTCCAGGAACATCTAGAGGAAATATTTTACAAGATACCTTACTAACAAATTTACACCAGGACCAAGTTGTTTATGGGTGATGGTTATGCTGACAACGCTGATTAAGTTAAGAACTGATTAAGTGAAGTGAAGAACTGACTCATTGGAAAAGACCCTGATGCTGGGAAAGATTGAAGGTGGGAGGAGAAGGGGACGACAGAGGATGAGATGGTTGGATGGTATCACTGACTCGATGGTCATGACTATGAGTAAACTCTGGGAGTTGGTGATGGACGGGGAAGCCCTGGTGTGCTGCAGTCCATGGGGTCACAAAGAGCTGGACACAACTGAGTGACTGAACTGAACTAAGTAAACACAAAGTACTGGATAACACTTTCATCAAACGGGAAACATGGATGCCTCGGTGTAAGCGGTGATAAAAACTGCATCAAGCTGAAAGTTAGGCCTATGAGTACTGGGAGGAGGGGGCCAGAGAAAACCCTTCCATTATCAGGACCCAGGATTAGAGACGCGAGTTTCTCCTTTGCAGATGCAAATGGATGCTAAGCAAAACAGTGCTAGCTGGCAAGAACGAACTTTAAAAAGGAAAATATTCCAACGCAAACATAAATTCCAAGCTCCTCCGTACACAAAGCTTTACTTTACTGCACTGCCAAGTTCATCTGCAAGACAAGACAGTGAGTTTTCCAATGCAGAACATTTTCACATCTTAATTCTCTCTGCACAGAAATTAGAGATCTTTCGCTGTTGCAAACGCTTTGTAATGTTCATTTACTGGCACTAGTTCTAAAACGATGGCTAGAGAGAAAACTAAGGATATTTTATGAAATTCTATCGGGTTGAGGTCAAAAAAATAGCAAAGTTACTGAATTTTTCTCAATAGCACACCAAATCCAAACATGGGAAGAGACTTCAAAGTCCATAAAGTGAATTTAGACCCATTTTCTTCTGCAGAAAAGTTAAAATGGCTTCTGATGACTTTCCAAATTTGAAACAGAGGGCCAAAGGCTGTTTGCCTAGTTAAGATCACTGGTGTCGCCAACGACTCCACCTCTGTCTACGGGATATTCTCACTCCAGGCCCTTTAAATTAAGATTCCTAGGGAAAACCACTGTCTGGTCCTGGCATTAAGAACAGTGGTACCACTGGTTGCAAAGTTCATTTGCTTTTAGCCCTGGCTTCTAGAACACTCCTAGCAGTGAATTTAACAGAACACTTTATCCCAAATGAGCTATAACAATTACTGAAATGCCTCTTTTCATTGTTGCTGAAGTCAGGCTATGTTTTCTTTGATCAGGAAAAAAGGAAAGAAAGTGTCAACTTAAGACCAAAGTGGGTCCTTTCTGTTTTAAGTGTTTTCCTATTCTTCTCTATGGGTACAGGGTAAAAAACCATCACTAACAACAACCGAAACCCACACAGGTTCTAGGGACTCTTAAGTAGTTACAGTCCTCGTCCCACTTCTAGAATTAAATGTGACCCCTTGGGACTTCCCTGGAGGCCCAGCGGTTGAGACTGCACGCTTCCAGTGCGGGGGGTGTGCATTCGATCCCTGGTTGGGGAACTAAGATCCCACATGCCTAGTGGTGCGGCCGAAATAAAAACACACTGAAGCAAACAACAAAATGTAGCCCCGTGGTTCTCATCACCCTGTCCTGGCGCCCTTCATCCAGGGTGAGGCGGATGCAGCCAGAAGCCAGAGGAGGGAGGTCTGGACTTCACCTCTGCTCCCAGCCAGCCCTGGGACTTTCTCCCTCGGGACCTTGGTATCCTTATCTTGAAAGGAGGATGCTGGGCTGGGTAATCTCTAACGACCCCTCTTCATTACAGAAGGAAGTTTAGGGACATGGGAACATATTTCCATCCCAGGTCTGACACAGGGCAGGAGCGAGTCCTATCGCTCACTATGACTCCTGTGTCCAACACTCAGCCACTCTCATCATCTTCTTCCATCGGCACCTGTGTTTCCTGGCAGTGCCCCGTGTCACTGCTTCCCGGGCACTGGATCTTCAACACTCCGGTCCCTTGATACCCACCCTGCCCTGTGGGCAGCTGAATCAGGCAGCAGGTGATCATCCGAAGAGATTTTCTTACCGAAGAGCTCGATGTAGACCTCCTGAAGCGTGTGGACACTGCAGAACTGGTTCAGCTCGTGGTGGATCTTGTTGAAGATGAGTGCCTTGTCGTAGTCGGCTGTGTAGTTCTTCACTATGTCATACACTGCGGGGAAGGAGACGTTCAGAGTGAGGAGGGCGGGACCTGCCACGCTCAGACACACGGGCTGTCCCTTCCCGAGATGCTACGACAGATATGGGGGTTGGGTGGGGGGAGACTCGGGGATGACGCCAGGGAGAGTGGGCTTCGGGGGAGGGGGTGAGGTGGGCTAGGGGAGGTACCTGCGTGTGGGACCAGGAAGTTCACCACCTCAATTCTGTCGAAGTAGATCATCACACCACCGCTGTTGGAGGAAGCGCAGACAGCGTGGTCAGTGCTGAGCTTGGGAACACTGGGCCTCTCCCGGGGTGGTGGTGGTATGTATGTGTGCGCGCGTGTGGGACTTGGCAGGAAAGGAGGAGGGTTCATGGGGGGTCACAGGTGTGTGGATCTCAAGGCAGGAGACCTTCTGAGTTTCTATCATAATCTCCTGAGAAATCATACCTTCTAAAAACATCTCCACGAGGACAAAAGTGAAACTTTTGAGATACAAGAAGAGTAGTTTGTATGTTTTAACTCTGCAATGACCTTTGAATAAAGCTACTAATCGCAGGGGAAAGACTAAGCAAGGTCACGGGGTTCTCAGAACTTTAAAACGTGGAATGTTTGGGTCAGTGTTTCTCACTGTTTTCACCATCACTTTAGTTCAGCCCTCTCCCTACCTTGCCCTCAATATTCATTAGGAAACACTTTCAAACATACAGAAAAGAACAGTACAACTAACACTCATATACCAACACCTGACTTTAACAATCATGAACATTTTATTACCTATTGATTTATCTACTTTTTCTTTTTTTTTTTGCTGAACATTTCAAAGCAAGCTGCAGTCAGGATACTTTACCCACCAACACTTGGCAAGCACCAATCACCTAAGAATGATGACAGTCCCCTACAGAGTCACAATACCATTCCTAAAGCTAGAGAAATTAGCGATAATTCCTCTTCATCTAACGAGCCCTTCTCTAATTTTTCCCACAAGCTCCCATCATGGACTGAATTGTGTGTGCCCCAAAATCCACATGCTGAAACTGGAGCCCCCAAAGTGAGTGCATTTGGAGACAGGGCCTTTACAAAGGTGATTAAGGTTGAATGAAGTTATAACGATAGGGCCCTAAACTGACTGGACTGGTAAAGCAAAGAAGACAAAGGCAGCAGAGATCTCTCTCTCTCTCCACACATGCACAGCCAAAAGGCCATGTGAGGACACAGGAAAACAGCCACCTTCAGGCCAGGAACCAACCTTGCTGGCACCCTGATCTTGAACTTTGAGCTTCTGCAACCGTGAGAAAAATAAATGTCTATTGTTTCAGCCACCCAGGCGATGGTATTCCGCTATGGCAGTCCAAGATGACTAAGTTTCCATAACATCTTTTAGAGCTGTTCTGTTGGAACCAGGCTCTAATCAAGGTTCACCACTGCATTGCTTATGTTTTTATGTCTCTTTCGACCCAAGTTCTCCAAACACAAAGCGTTTGTGATGAGATCAGGCCAGCCATCCTGTGGGAAGTTCCGATTCTGTATCTGTCCGAGCGTGTGGTTTACTTTGTTGCTCTGTCCCTGTTCTGACCACCTTGACTTTTCAGTCAGACCACTGCAGCGGTTCTTTCAATTCCCTGCCCTGCAGTCTTCTCCTACTACCTTTCCAACATTCTCCATATTTAGTTCTGTTAAAGTTATCCTCCTCTATCAAGTTATTTACCTGCCAAAAGCCTTCATCATGGCCTTCAAGGCCCTTCCAAACCTGTCTCCACCGCCTACTCAACTTAGAACATACAGAGCTTGGGGGCAGACAGCTTGGTGAAACCACTCAGGGGGGTATCCCTTTCCACTGCCTCTTATTGCAGCCAGTCAGATGGCCCTCCTTCTTATCTGGTCTTCACAGCTTTATTCTGGGCACCTTACCTTGTCCCACAAGGTACATTCTTCACCTCATCTGTCTGGAGTGTGGTCTGGAAATAGGAGAGACAGAAGATGCTGTAAGGTGAGAAGTGACCGAAAAAGTGACTTCTTTTGGGAATCCCTTGACCTTGGTCTTGAATACTTATTTGGGTTAAGCTTCCCTGGTGGCTCAGACGTTAAAGCGTCTGCCTCCAATGCAGGAGACTCCGGTTTGATCCCTGAGTCGGGAAGATCCCCTGGAGAAGGAAATGGCAACCCACTCCAGTAATCTTGCCTGGAGAATCCCATGGACTGAGGAGCCTGGTGGGCTGCAGTCCACGGGGTCACAAAGAGTCGGACACGACTGAGTGACTTGACTTTACTTTTGCCTCTGTTACATGTGAATACCCCCAGTGAATCCTCCTTATTTGCAGTGTGTGAGACTAAACCAGGCAAAAGTACCACCCCAGCTTTGCTGTAAATGGACCACCACACGAACAAGCTGAGTAATAATGGTTTAGTGGAAAAGACCCTGGACTAGGAGTCCCACGACCTGTGTTTACGTTCACCTCTTCCATTTACCAGTCTGGGAACAGCAGATTATTTAACCCCTCAGCCTGTAAAACCTGTTCAGTCCATTCTCAGGATTACTGGGAGACTCAAACGAGATAATATGCATGAACGCACTTTGAAAACCATAAAGCATAGCAAATGGCAGAAGAAACCTACAGGGCAAATGCTGATGAGGTAACCCAGGACACTTTCCTGGGTTAGTTTAAAAGTCATTCTCTAAATCTTTTTATTCCTTTTGTTGGATGTACTTCAAAGATGACTAGTCTAATTCAGCCTGGCTTTAGATCTGTCATAGCTAATTCTATCCCTATTTCAGATGTCATTTCCCTTCATTAAGTTCAACAACCTGCACCCCCCTACAAGTTATGTTCACATCGCTCATGTTCAAATAAGAACCAACAAAATTATCATGTTTTATTTCCATGTATCTTGGGAGCCTGTGGTTTATCACACACACACACACACACACACACACACACACACACACACACACACACATCCTACTTTTCCTTCTGTGCATTCAGAACAGATTCTTCTTTGGCTCTGTCTTGAAGTGGAGACAATTCCCATCTGGGACCAACGGGCCAAGGCAATGACCCCATTCAGCTATTTCAACAATTAAGTAAAACTCCAGAGTAGATGGTTCATGGAGCCTCAGACTTTTTATCTGTATTACATATATGATCTATTAAATGAATTCCTTGAAAAGGCATCATACTTATGCGCTCATCCAAGGGCTAAATCATTCATTAATCACCACCCCAAATCTGCAGTCATTCAACCCTGCCCCCCAAGCCCAGTATACCTGCACAGACTTATATGATGTGATGAAAGGAAGCATGAGATGGAAGCCAGGGCCGCTGGTGGAAGTCAGCAGGGCGCCACCTCTGCAGTGGAGGGAGAGAGAGGCAGGCTCAGTTTAGCAAAGACGTGTCTGTTACATCGATACAGTTTGGGCCCACTTTCTCTGCAGCTCCATAAGCATTTAAGACAGAGGGACATGTGCCAGAGCCATGTCCACGGATCCGTTTCTTCCTCTCAGCTCACCTAATAGTCTAAGAAACCTGATGGTAAAACCTAAAACCATTATTCATGTTTTTGCATAGAAAAATGGCACACAGACAAAGCGGAATCAAGACAGCAGAATCCCTGGCTATACTTGAGATAAGCAAGGTGCGTGTGCTCAGTTGCTTCAGTCATGCCTGATTCTTTGTGATCCCATGGGCTGTAGCCCACCAGGGTCCTCTGTCCATGGAATTTTCCAGGCAAGAATACTGGAGTGGGGTGCTATTTCCTTCTCCAGGGTATCTTCCTGACCCGGGATTCAAACCCGTGTCTCTTGCAACTCCTGCTTTGGCAGGCAGATTCTTAGCTAAGAGAGGAGGTGTGTTTTATTTTTGTCACATCTGTTAAGCTTGTGAGAATCCACAAGGTCAGTTAAGTTCACTAATACAGTGACCAATTAACAATACTAATGTTGGAGTTCAGTGACACAAACAACCAAAAGAATAATTTTAAGGAAACTTTATAAACCATCTAAATATTTTTTGAGGGGCAGTGGAGTTACCTTTGTAGTCATGCTATATGTGAATGGTAATAGAATTAAAACTCATTTTGGGAGACATGCTTCCTTGGTGGCTCAGCTGGTAAAGAATCTGCCTGCAACCTGGGAGACCTGGGTTTGATCCCTAGGTTGGGAAGATCCCTGGAGAAGGGAAAGGCTACCCACTCCAGTATTCTGGCCTGGAGAATTCCATGGACTGTATAGTCCATGGGGTGTCAAAAGAGTCGGACACGACTGAGTGACTTTCACTTTCGAAGACATAGAAGCAGATGGTGGGATGACACAATTAAAGGGGAGAGTGGAAGCCAATCAGACTTCCAGAACTTGCTATTGGCAGCCAGAGGAAAAGCATCAAAGGGCTTTAATAAAGAGTTCATAAAGGCATATAAGGAGTTCACAAAGATTTAAAGCAAAAACTTGGTTATGGACGTTACTCAAAGGAAAGCGACCCAAGATTTATAAATGCTTCTTTGCTTCATGTTATTTAAGTCACAGATACATTTTTTTTTTTTTAAAGAGCAATCAAAATAAAGTGACGGAATAGGTCATTTAAGAACCACTATTCTAGAGCTTGCCTCGATGGGTACAAATCAACCTGTAGGCTCTTTCATTTTCCCTGAAATGTTAATTTTATGGCGTAGGTCCAAATTATATCTCAAGTTGCCATGAAGAACTGGCACTCCTCAGAGGTGAGCTTGTGGTATTAAGGTGCCCAGAGGGAAGTAGGAGAAAACAGTGTTTCAGAGATGATCTTCAAGGAGCAAGGTTGCCTTTACGTTTGTCTCTAAACCTAACATGTGTATCAGTTACCATCCACGGCATCAGACTAGTAAGTTTCATATTTATATTTCTCTATATTTACGTGCGTGAGTGTATCCCTCTTCCATAGTCACCGACACAAAGCTCAGTCTGAAGACTTCCCTATTCAACACAATATAAATGCAACCGGCCAGCAGAATCTGTTACACATTGACTAAGAGAGAGTCATCGAACAGGAAGTTGCAACCTTCTCCCTGTTGCTGCCTTACCTGTAATACACCCCAATATGTCCCTCTTCTATCTTGTGCACCGCCGAGAAGAGAGATGCACAAAAGAAACTGGCAGCCACAGCCACAACCGCTCCCAACTGAGCCATCAGCGAACGTTTACCCTGGGGGAAAAGATACAGGAAAACGTGTGTGCCCTGACTTGTGGGAGGCGAGCTCTGGCAGCCAGAGTAGCTCCCCAAGCTGAGCTCCTGCAAGTGGCTCACGTCCAACCTGTAGTGTGAACACCAGGCTAGATCTACACCTCTTTCTCCTTGCTCTCAGTCGACACCCCTGAGCCTCAGCTGTGGAATTACACTCTCCACCTTCTGCAAGAGGCAGTGGCTCCAGACACAGCCCGTGGCCCAAGGGAGAACCAGTGCCAGGTGGGCAGTGTTCAGAACACAGCCCTCTCTTCCTGTGAACATCAACGGGCTGTCACCGGAGCCACTCATGTTAGCAGTAGGGAAAGAGGCAGCTGCAGTTACGCTGGCCCCAAATTACAGAGGATGTCAAGTGACAAGCAGTTGCGGCTGTGTAATTCTGGTCAGAGCCTCCCAGTCCTAATTGCCTGCCACTTCAAAGGAAACCATTATTGACTCCTTTCGGGTGCTGGAGCCACAGAGACAGCCTGCGAGCAGAGTTCAGAAGGGCGGGATTCTCTGGCCTTTCCTCCACCTTCTCCGTTCTTCCTTTGGCCCTAGCCAGATACAGGGCTCTGGGTAAGGATGAAGCCACGCTCCCGCCCATGTGCTTGATTGGCACTTTGCACTTGGCAGGTTCTCCTAGCCCACGTTGAGCGGGGGGAGGATAAAGGGGTCCCCAGGCTGGGAAGACTGGGGCTCCTGGGTCGACAGCATTCAGGCACCAGGACGCGAAAGAATGAGCATCCAGAGGCTCATTTCCTGAACCCCGAATGATCTGGAAGAAACGACAGTAACTGAGAGAGCGCTACGTGCTCAGTCGCTTCAGTCGTCTCCGACTCTCTGGGACCCCACGGACCGTGGCCCGCCGGTCTCCTCTGTCCATGGGACTTCTCCAGGCAAGAAGGCAGGAGTGGGGGTGCCGTCTCCTCCTCCACACTGACAGCGAGGCTCCCGACTCTGCGCGCCCTGGGGCCCGCACGCGCGAGGCGTGGACTCTGCCCCCCGGGTCTGACTGAACTCGGGCGCGGACGTCGGTCTGCGAGGCTCTCCGACGTTCCCCTCGCAGCCTCCGGCTACCGATCGGCAGCGGCGGAAAAAAGCCTTTCCCTCCCCCGTCCGCCCCACCGCGCGCCCCTTCCCTGCACTCTTCCGAGAGAGGGTCGCGCGGCCCCTCAGGAGCCGCGGGGTCGGAGCCCTCCCGGAGACCCCGCTCGGCCCGCCGAGAGGCTACAGCGGGGCAGGAACGAGACGGGAAGGGCTTGCTCGCCCTTTCCCGAGAGACACAGGACGCTGTGCAGGCGACCCGGGAGGGCCTCTCGTCAGTCAGCTCCGGCCCGGGGGCCTCACCGAGGCCCAGCGCGCGCGCGAAGGGGCGCGGGCCGCGTACCACGCTGTCTGTCCCTCCAGGCGCTCCGTACTCTGCCGAAACCCCCAATGCGACCGCAGAAACCGCCACACCCCTCCGCACGCTACTTCCTTCCGGGCCCGTCGCTTCGATGACGCTATTTGTTCACGCGAGAAGACCACACCCCTCACCCCGCGATGGCCGGCCCCGCCCCTGCGCCCCGAGTGGGCAGTGTCCGAGGATGGCCTCCAGGGGGCGCCCGCGGCTCGGTCCGGGCCCTCGGGACCCCGATCTGGGATTTTCGGGTGACCCCCGGGAACCAGCGGAGTGGCCGTGGGTGCTCAGACAGAGACGTCGGTTTCCGAGGATTTGAGTTTGGAGTCTGCTCCGGATCCCCCTCCACATTAGATCAAGCCTGTTTTTTTTTATTTTAACGCCGGAGCAGGTTACCAGCGTATTGCAACCGTTCTAGCTCTCAGCTCCACTTAACCTGTAGCACTGCTGAATGAAACATCCTTTAAATGTGCAGATTAGCACCATTACGTCGCTAATCAACAGTCCCTACTGTGAACTCCCCTTTATGCTTTTCTAGGAGCTTTCGCTTCTGAGGTCCCCACAGCACCGTAAAGTAGATTAAGCAGGAATTATCTCAATTTTTAATGAACAAAATCTAGGTTGAATGAAGTGCGAGGGTAACTGAATCATAGTCGGCTTTCAGTTCAGTTCAGTTCAGTCGCTCCGTCGTATCCAAATCTTTGCGACCCCATGGACTGCAGCATGCCAAGCCTCCCTGTCCATCGCTAACGAGTTTACTCAAACTCATGTCCATTTAGTCGGTGATGCCATCTAACCATCTCATCCTCTGTCGTCCCCTTCTCCTCCTGCCTTCAATCTTTCCCAGCATCAGGTCTTTTCAAATGAGTCAGCTCTTTGCATCAGGTGGCCAAAGTATTGGAGTTTCAGCCTCAGCATCGATCCTTCCAATGAATATTCAGGACTGGTCTCCTTTAGGATGGACTGGTTGGATCTCCTCGCAGTCCAAGGGATTCTCAAGAGTCTTCTCCAACACCACAGTTCAAAAGCATCAATTCTTCAGCACTCAGCCTTCTTCACAGTCCAACTCTCACATCCATACATGACCACTAGAAAAACCACAGATTTAGTGGACAGACCTTTGTTGACAAAGTAATATCTCTGCTTTTTAATATGCTATCTAGGTTGTCCATAACTTTCCTTCCAAGGAGTAAGCATCGTTTAATTTCATGGCTGCAGTCACCATCTGCAGTGATTTTGGAGCCCCCCAAAATAAAGTCCGATACTGTTTCCACTGTTTCCTCATCTATTTCCCATGAAGTGATGGGACCAGATGCCATGATCTTCGTTTTCTGAATGTTGAGCTTTAAGCCAACTTTTTCACTCTACTCTTTCACTTTCATCAAGAGGCATTTTAGTTCCTCTTCACTTTCTGCCATAAGGGTGGTGTCATCTGCTAACTCTTCTTTCAGCTCAGTTCAGTTCAGTCGCTCAGTCGTGTTCGACTCTTTGTGACCCCATGAATCGCAGCACGCCAGGCCTCCCTGTCCATCACCAGCTCCTGAAGTTCACTCAGACTCACGTCCATCGAGTCAGTGATGCCATCCAGCCATCTCATCCTCTGTCGTCCCCTTCTCCTCCTGCCCTCAATCCTTCCCAGCGTCAGAGTCTTTTCCAACCTCCTTGTAACTCATGTGGCTCCTCACAGGGTCTTGCACTTGAATTTTCCAGCTAGATTGTAAGTTCCCTGAGGGTGGGGACAGGGTCTTCCTTCAGCATCCCAGGTACTTAGGTGCTGAGTAAAAACAGACTGCAGCACAGTGGACCCAGAGCCAACATCCAGACCTCGTGTCTCCCAGTCTGCAGCCTTCACTGGTCAACAGCATCACACCAGGACCTTTCTAATTCAGCCACTGAAGTTACTGTGTTCGTGGAAGAGAGAGTCCACTTAATTACAGTCTTCTGTACTCGGAAAGCATTTTAGACAGGGAAGATGGCAAGCTGGGGGTGTTGGACAGATTTAGGACGCAGGAAAAGCAAAGTGTAGGTTTTCCAGACATGGCTGCTGGGGCCTGGCCCATTTCTAAACTCCTCTCTTGCCACCTCCTCGGGGATTGCGCTGGGTGAGTTTGTGTTGAGAGGTTTCATTGCATGTTAAGGCCACAAATGGGCTGCGTGGCACTGCCCGGATCTGCGTGCCCACCTTGGTAAGTGAGGGTCTCCTGTCAACCCTGTCACTGCAGTCGCGCCTCCAACACACACAGGTGCACACAGGCTTGGCCAGTTTCCCGATTGATCCTGTCAGAACTTAAGAGCGTTTCCTCTCCAAGTTCAGTGATAGAACTGGGCCCCACATACTTAATAAAAGTTTTGTTAATAGTTCACACTTAACAAATGTTTCCTTAACAGTTGAGTGAATGAATAAGAGAAATGGAAATGTTGGGGTTTATCAGCCGGAGGAACGGGACTTAGCTTGCAGATAAGAGAGTTAAATTAGTTGTCATTTAAGAATTTCCTGACTATTAAGCTTTGGAATGATCTATGAACGGAAGTGGTGGGGTTTCTTTCTCAGGAGACTTTTACCAGGTCTGGGTTATTTACTTATGGCCCTGCCTACAACCATAACTAAATGATGATCTAATATTTCTGAGAAGGGCATGGCAACTCACTCCGGTATTCTTGTCTGGAGAATTCCACGGACAAAGGAGCCTGGTGGGTTACAGTCCATGGGGTTGGAAAGAGTCAGTCACGATTGAGAGCGACACAGTATTTCTGAAAAGTCCTAAAAAGGCCCGTGATTTTTATGACTCCATACCCAACATAACCAAAGAGGTAGGTCTGTGTTTAAGAATCCATTTAAAAAGAAACTTGCAGTAGAGAGGAGAGGCGAAGTACAGATACTCCACGGTGAAATTGTGTGTATTTAAATCCTGTGCCCCGTCCTCTCCCCGGCCTCCTATTAGCTGTGGGACCTTGGGAAAATGACTTCATCTGTGCCTCAGTGTCTTCATCTGTAAAATGGGGGTCAAGTTTACAGGACTATTGTGAGGATTAAATGACAGACCGAGAAAAGCATGTACAACAACACTTGGCCAATTTTAAGTGTCCAATAAGCATTAGCTATTGCTGGTTTAAATAGGAAATTTCCTTAATGTATTCTTATATGTGAATTCAGATTATTATTGTAATTAAAAATTTTTTAATTTGCCTGCATTGGGTCTTAGTTGCGGCCGCATAGGGGATCTTCATTTCAGTTGGCAGCTCAGTAGTTTCAGAGTGAGGGCTCAGTTGTCCCGAGGCACATGGGATCTTACTTCCCTCACCAGGGATTGAACTAGCATCCCCTGCATTGGAAGCGTGGATTCTTAACCACTGGAGCAGCAGAGAAGTCCTAAATTCAGATTATTAATATGACAGAAAGTGAGAGAAGGATGAGCTCTAAGGTCTATGGTTTTGAATTGTAACTAGATGAAAGCTTATCAGAGGAAGTGATAAGGGATTCCAAAATGATACCTCCATAAATGTTTACAATACTGTTTTCATAAAGCATGACTGAATGTTTTCCACATACCAGGCCCTGTGCCTTTCCCATTTTATAGTCTTCGGTTTAGCCCTTTGAGTTCAACTATTTTAGAGAAGGACGTTGAAGCTTGGAGAAGTTAAAGGAGTGTCCAAATCACAAAGCTCTTAAGTTGCCAAGGCCAGATTCAAATGAAGTGAAAGTGTTAGTCACTCAGTCATGTTCAACTCTTTGTGATCCCATAGACTGTAGCCCTCCAGGCTCCTCTGTCCCTGGAATTCTCCTGGCAAGAATACTGGAGTGGGCTGCCATTCCCTTCTCCAGGAGATCTTCCTGATCGAGGGATCCAACCTGGGTCTACTGCATTGCAGGTGGATTCTTTACCTTCAGAGCCGCCAGTGAAGCCCATTAATTCAAATGACCCCAAGTCTATTTCTTCATTATAGTAAATGAATTAGAAAATAATGATGCAACTTAAAACACATACCCACACACTTACCATGTTTATTTCATGTGTAACTTTGCAGGAATGTAGATCAGTGGTCAGATATTGTGGAACTTTAAGTTGGGCTGGTTCATTTTGGAAGTTGAGGCAGGGTTTTGAAAAAAACATGCTTACCTCAACCATCCACGTCCCCGAATCTCTGGATGGCTGTTTAGTCCTCCAACAAGTTAATTCTTGATGAGGGTGCCACTCCGACAATGGAAGAGACACCTTCTTTCCATATTAGAACCCTTTTCATCAATAAGTGGGTTAGCCCTGGAGCGACCAGGCAGCTCTTAAAATCTTTGGCTTCAGTTCAACTACATCACAAGGGTGGAAGTTGCTGGAAGAAGTTTTTTTTTGTACATTTGAATTTTCTTCTTTAGCTAATACTCTAAACAGAGAATAGAGGTCATCTTTTAGGACATTTGATCCCAGTAAGATTTTGGTTGGGGAAGAGGAGTGAAGAACTGCAACCTTAGTTGTTACGAGGGCTACTCAGAGCTTTTCCAGCTGGCAAACCTAGGGCTGGTTGTCTTGTGACAACAAAAGGATATTTGCTTGGGGCTAATGACATTTCTTCAAGGGAGTTCTGTAAAAGGATCAAAGAGAAATCATGAAAACAAAATTGAGTTGGAAGTCCCCTAGAGATCATTTTGTGACTATATGTTTTTACAGCGTTATTGAGGTATAATTGACATACAATAAAATGCACATAAAACATGCAGTTTGATGTTCTGACATCCATACATACCCACAAAACCATGACGACAGTTAAGATAATGAACGCATGCATCACACCCCAAATTTCCTCATGCCCTGTGTAACCTTTCTCTCCCAGCCCTCTCCATGACCCCTAATTCCCAAGCCAACTCATCTCCTTGTTATTCTAGCTTAGTTTGTAGAATTATGTATGTATGGAAATGTGCTGTATGTACTCCTTTTGGAGGGAGGGGGAATGTCTAGCTTTTTTTTTTTTTTTAACCCAGAATAATTACTTGGAGAGTCATCTAGGTTGTTAACTAGATCAAAAGTTTCCCTTTTCATTGCTGTGTAATATTCCACAACACAGTTGTACAACAGTTTGTTTTAGCCACTCAGATGTTAATGGACTTATACACTGTTGCCTGTGATTTTAATCCAACCTTTTAATTTCTCCCCTGGAAAAACAAAGGGCAAAGGGGAGGATGTCTTCAGAGAGGCAGCTTGATCAATGTCCACAGTGCTTTAGGGAGTGATGGAGTGATAAGAAAGGAGTCAGCAACCCTGGGAAACTATGATGGAGGCCTGATGGCATGAAGTGTGGCTGGGCTTGGCTTGGTTTGCCTGGGGTGCGCCTTCATTTGAATCTTCGAATCCATAATAATATTAGGAATTTTTTAAAAGACTGTATAGCATTTGTTCTGCATATATTTATCCATGTGCTCAGTCACTAAGTCGTGTCTGACTCTTTTGAGACCCACAGACCGTAGCCCACCAGGCTTCTCTGTCCATGGGATTTCCCAGGCAAGAATACTGGGGTGGGGTGCCATTTCCTTCTCCAGGGGATCTTCCCCACCCAGGAATCGAACCCATGTCTCTTGCATTGGCAGGCGGATTCTTTATCACTGAGCCACCAGGGAAGCCCACAGAACTAACTATTGGTGTATATGCTTGGAATGTAGATCTCAGCTCATCTTACTGAAATAATTCCAAAGAGGGAGATCACTTGTTCTTCAGAAGATGAGACATGGGGAGAGGCCGGGCTGTAAATCTTGGAGGGGAGGACTTTAATGCCACTTAGAAATCAGGCCTGAAACACCCATAATGTTTGTCAGTTCACATTTTAGTGTTCTTGAGTAAGTGCGCAGGGTGTGGGGGATGAAATATGGCAGGTATTTGATTTAAAAAGCCTGCCCAGATTTAATGTCCTGATATAATGTATTAAATCTTTTAAGGTTTTAATGAATCTAGTATGTGTTTCATAAATCAAGAACTCTGCTAAGCCGTCTCCTGGTTTAATAAGAGTAAACTCGGAAATTGCTCTGAGCAGAAGCAAAATACATTTATATCACATTGGAAAGTAATAGATTTTTAAGCTGAGGGGGTCTTTCTGGGCCTTTTAAGCTGTTTGCTTATTACATTGCTCCAACTCCTTCAAATATTAAACCCCAGGCAAACACGTGCTTAACCGTATCAAGATGTGAACTAGCACAAAGGTAAAGATTATCTGAAGGAGAGCAGAAAACAAAGCCAGTATTTCCTGACCTGGAGACCTCAGACCAAGTTGCTTTCTGCACCGAAACAGGCTTTGTGTATCTAGGCTTATGGTGGTTGGCTAAAAATCATTAGTAACTGTTATTAAACTTCCTTTCCTAAGTTCTCTAACTCCTCCATCCTCACCCCAACACATTTGCTGGACTCACCCAGCACATTTGCTGGACTCAAGTGGTAAGCATGTAACACCCTTCTTGGGTTTTACAGCTGTCCAGAGAATGGCTTGTGAAGGTCACTGGTCAGACTGTCTGTACAGCAGGCATATAGAAGCCTCTTCTTGTCTTCAACCTAAGGGCCCTATGTTGCTGTGCTTAGTCGCTCAGTCCTGTCCCACCGTTTGTGACCCTGTGGACTGCAGCCTGCCAGGCTCCTCTGTCCGTGGGATTCTCCAGGCAAGAACACTGGAGTGGGTTGCCATGCCCTCCTCCAGGGGATCTCCCTGGCTCAGGTAAAGGGTTGCTTTTGTTCCTTTCCCTTCCTTTCTTTCTTGAGTTCCCCCAGCACCCAGGGCTCCAGCTCCAGCAGGGGTGGGGAGAGGGCTCCTGGGGGAGTGGGTGTAACAGCTGGGTCTCTCTGAGCAGGCTGGGATGGGAACCTCCTGGTACCCATTTTGCGACCTCGGCAGATTCTGGGTGAGATGGTGGTTCAGGACACTTGTTGGGGGGAGGTGGTGTTGGAAGAATGAAGTGGGGGTGGTGGGGCTGGAACATTCCAGAGCACAAAAGCTGGCAGGGCTTGTGAGCTCTGCAGGGGAGGGAGCCGGGCCCCATAAAGCTCAGTGTGGAGAAGCCTGTCCAACCTCATTAGCTGTCACGGGCAACAATACTGATCTGGCAATAAAGGCGATTCCAAACCTGTTGGTCATTAATCACCCGCCTGACAGTTGCGAATGGAAGTGGAAAAACCTCATCCCGCACCCCCTCCATCCTCCTCCCCGCCTGGCCCAGCTCTGGGGTTTCAGGTTACCTCTTGGTATATATGGGGTTCGCTGCTGGGGGCTGGTCCATCCCCCTCCGCTTTTCCAGGGGCCGGGTTCCGCGTGGACAGGCCACAGGTCGGCCAGAGCAGATTCCTGCCCGGGGACCAGGAAGCGAGGAGGTGCAGGGAGGCTCCCCCCACCCCTCCCAGGTCGGCCCCCTGGGATCCAGGCTGGAACTTGGCCAGCAGGAGCATGGGGTTGGGGAAAGCTTGTCATCAGCGCTCCAGCCTCGTCTCTCCACACCCCCTCGCTCTCCCTGGCACCCCCTCTTTCTCTCCCTCCTGCAGCCACCGGGTGCCAACATTATTTCCCCTTCTCTTCCTTTTCTAGTCTTCCCACCCCTTACCCTCCGATCCGCGCCAACCCCCGCCCCCCCGGCCCCCCCACACCCCCCCCCCCGCCCCGCCCAGGCAGATCTCCCCTCGAGAAAAGCTTTCATCTCAATCCTTTACGCCCTGCTCTAAATGTTAGCCCCGTGTCCTTTCCCAGAGGCACTTGTATGGTCAAGCCTCGTCCTGAACCGTGGCATTTGGCGACAGGCGACTTGGTTGACAGTGATGGTTTGTGCGTGGAAGGACCGGGCGGGTCTGTCCCGGCGCCCCCTGAAGGCAGCTTTCGGGAATTGCATCTGAGTCTCCTGCTCCGCGGAGTGGACCGGGAGTGACCAGTTAGAGATAGGTGATGGGCCAGGCCAGGTGAGGACTCGCCAGCTCTGCAAAGTTCCTGGCCTGCTCATCAGTACGCTTGAGCCACGTGACATTTTAGAGCCAGGCGGTGCAACTTTGACTCCATTTCAAAGGACCTAGAGGGACAGGAGGGCTTCCCTGGTAGCTCAGGGGTAATGAATTCCGCCTGCCAAGCAGGAGACGCAGGTTCGATCCCTTGGTGGGGAAGATCCTCTGGAGCAGGAAAAGGCCACCCACGCTGATATTCTTGCTTGGGAAGTCCCATGGGCAGAGGAACCTGGCGGGCTGTAGTCCATGGGGTGACAAAGAGATCCCCCCCACCCCCCACTGTGACTTAGCAACGGAACATCAACAGAGGGAGAAAGGTGTGAAGAATTAGCTAGGACTTTCTGAAATGATAGCTTGACTTTAATTTGAATACTTCTTTTGGCTGTTAGGATGGGCAGGCACGAGAGAGAGGAAACTGAATTCTAAAACCTAGGATGGGGAGAAATTACAACATAAAATTGCAAGTGATCCGAATTGATCCTCTAGTTTCCTCATACTTTTCGGACTCCCGTGGGCAAAGATTGACCTGGCCTGGCCCACATTAGCTGGTACCGTCTGTTCTGCCCACAGCAGAGAATAGCAGCGTTTGTCCCCAGCTGATCCATCCAGACTGCTGTGACAGAGATGAATTCCCATGACCGACTACCAAATGGAACAAAGTGGAAAAGAGCAGTTTTTAAGGTCTGTTTCATAATTTTCTTTACATTCCTCTTTCTTTTATTTCCTTCTATTTTTTTTCTTCTAATAATATGGTTGTTCTTAATTCTACCTACACATTAGAATCACTGGGGAGCCTTTAAAAAGTAGTGATGCCTAAGCCACATTCCCTGATACTTTTTTTCCCCTAAACAAGTGACATTAAACTTTTTTTTGCCTGTTTATTTTTGGCTGCACGGCATCCTCTTTATTGCCGCTTGCAGGCTTTCTCTGGTTGTGACGAGGGGGGCTACTCTTCGCTGCGGTGTGAGGGCTTCTCATTGCGGTGGCTTCTCTTACTGCAGAGCAGAGGCTCTAGGTGCTGAGACTTTGGTAGCTGTGACATGTGGGCTAAGTCATTGCCGTGCACACGGGCTTAGTTGCCCTGTGGCACGTGGGATCTTCCCAGACCAGGGATCAAACCCGGGTCCCCTGCATTGGCAGATGGATTCTTAACCACTGGATCACCAGTGAAGTCCTCTCTGATATTCTTATTGATAACACTGGTGTGGGATGGGGGTCCCCCCATGGAAATTCCTTCAGGTGATTAAAATCTCCGGTTGGGCTAAGAACTATGGGTGTAACAGCTTTACATTTATCATGTCGATTCTCACCATGAGGTCTTTGCTTTTGAGTTTCCTCCGCCTGGAACGCCCTCCTCTTTTCTGTCTGCCTGTTGACCAACCAGCTGTGCCACTCAAGTCAGCTGCTTCTACTGTGAAGTACAGTCTTATTCGAGAGAGTAAGGCAGCAAAAGATGTGGTCCTGAGCTGGGGAAATAATACACGTCAGTTGCACATAATGTTTCTATGTGAAGACTAACTGGTCTGATAGCAGAAGTAGGTGCAGTCAGAGCTCAGAGGAGGGAGAAGTCAGGGAGGGCTGGAGCAGCCACGGAAATTTGTGTAGAGGAAAGGGCTGCACTGAGCGCCCGTGGGTATTGGGGTTTGGGGAAGGAGGCAAGGAGGATAGAGGACTTCAGGCAGAGGGATGACATGAGCGAATGGGTAGAGGCTGAAATGATCCGGGCATGTGCTGGGGACAAGGACAAGATTTGCTTGACTGGACAGAAAGTTCAGCCCTTCCCCCTCCTTCAGCCTTGCACTCCTCCCCACCAGGCTTCCTGGAGCGTCGCTGTGGATTCCACTCCATCCCGAGTTGTTTTGTACTGTTTGGTCATTTTCTCTTCCTTTCTTTTCTTTCAGGCTTTTATTTAAGGGCACTGATCCATGCTGGATTTTAGATCTTGTTTTTCGCAGCCACATCCATAGACGGCCCAAACTTGTCAAAAGCAGTAATCTACTCCCCTAGTATATCTCTTCCAACTTTGTCGTCTTCAACTGCACACTGTATTTGAAGTTTCTTGAATTCCATACCCCACCAGAACTAGTTTAGAAGAGCCCCAGACCAGGCCATCTGCCTGCATGCTTCTGACGCCCTCCTCTAGTTTTGCCGTATCTGTGTCATCACTCCAAGGTCTCACGTCTAGTAAGAGGGAAGACTTGGCAACAAGGGCTGGGATTTTGGCTTTCTTTGACTCGTGCTGTGCAAGGCATTCTTCTCTTAGCCTCCTGGCTTCTTCTCTTCCCCCTTCCTCATCAGACCCAAAGAGATCACCGTCATTGCCGTCTTTACCATCTGTAGCTCCACTTTCTGCGGTGTCTTCCACACTAGTAGGGCCATACTTGCCCAAAGCTTTCTTCGCTCCTGGCAGGCTGCCCTTTTCCTTTTCGTAAGATTTGATGTGATTGTGACCTACCACCACAGGTCATGGCACAAGGTGACAGGTGGTAGGTCCGAGATGGCTTCAAATACCGCCGCATTGGCTTGTGATGGTATATGTCTCTTGATGTAGATTTTGCCTGCCGAGTAAGTCATTGAGCACCTGGAGGCCGATGGGGGCTCTCAGGTTTCCAAAACCCAAGGCGTGGGCTGATGGGGGCCTGGGCAGCAGTGGAGGAAGAGAGGAGCTCAGGCGGTCAGTGGCAAGTGCTAAGAAGAAAAAGGACGTTTGGTCAGTTTCATGTGTGTGTCTCTAGACCCCGCCAACAGATCTGTAAGCAACGGGGAACTTATATTTAAGTTGGGACTTCAATTCAGTTCAACATATTACATATGGAGTGCCAGTTATAGGCTTTTGGGATTCAACTAATCCCAAGCAGAGGATCTACGTCTTTTGAGCTGAGATTCTAGGCAGGGGTGATACAGACAAAAATAAACACTATAAATAATATATATAGGTAAATTACATAGTCTCGTGAAAAGTATAAGTACCAGGGAAAAAAGAAAAAGAACAGGGTAAGAGGAATCAGGAGCAAGCAGGTGAGTGTGCACATGTGTGTTTGTGGGTAAAGTTATTAAATGGAAGGTGTTTAAGTGCAAGGTCTGACAAAGTCTCATTGAGAAGGTGAGTACCAACCAAAGACTTGGAGGAAATGAGGGGTATGTCCAAGTGGACCTCTGGGAGAAAAAGAGCCCTAGACTGCAAAAAGATTTCTGTGTTGCCCCAGGCCTGGCCTCTTGAGGAGAAGCGCAGAGGCCACGTGGATGAGGCCCAGTGTTGGAGGAGACGGTGATGGGAGGGGAGGCCAGAGAGACATAGAGATCTGGACCATGCTGGGTCTCAGAAGCCACCCTGTGGGCTTTGGCCCTTGTGGGTTTCAGGCAGATGAGTTACATGATCTGAGTGGTATTTTTAAAAGCTGTCTTGGGCTGCTGGATTGAAATAGACAATGGGGTTGGGGATAGAGTGTCGGCAAAGGTATAAGCCAGGAAGTCCATCATGAGATCAGTGTTTCCAGGCACGGCTGAGCCCACGCAAATAAGTGAAAGAGGACCTTCAAAGCATTCACATGGAAAGGCGGTGCATTATCATATGTGTGATCAGGAGCATCATTAGAAGATGCCCATTATTTCTATTGGGCTTCCAGGGTAGCTCAAATGGTAGAGTCTGCCTGCAGTGCAGGAGACCTGGGTTCAATCCCTGGGTTGGGAAGATCCCCTGGAGAAGGGCATGGCAACCCAGGAAGATCCCCTGGAGAAGGGCATGGCAACCCACTGCAGTATTCTTGCCTGGAGAATCCTGTGGACAGAAGAGCCTGGTGGTCTACAGTCCATGGGGTCATAAAGAGTTGGATATGACTGAGCGACTAACATAACAACATTATTTAGATTCTTGACCAAACTGAATAAGCCTGACCATCCAGCTTGGCTTCAAGAGACAGTTCTCTGCCTTGGAATTATCTGGCAGTCTAGTGTTAAGACTCTGAGCTTCCCCTGCAGGGGGCACAGGTTCGATTCCTGGTTGGGGAACTAAGATTCCACATGCTGTACAACGCAGCGCCTCTATCCACAAAAGGGACATTTGTCTCCCCTAATCAACACACACAACTTTGTCATTGCCAGTAAGGTATGTGATGGGCTTTGAAGATGATTTTAAAAGAGGTTCACGGCATTTCAAGGAAGGTAAGAGAATAGAATAAAATGTATGTCATTCCAAAGCATCCATTTTGAGTGGGACAGTAGTTTGATGTCTAAGCCCTGTTAAGTCTGTTAAAAAAAATTCTGTTACTTTATAGTATTTCTTCCTCTGTACTCCCCCTCCTTTTACTGAGCAGGGAGGGGCTTGGCACTCAGCACGCAGTACTCTCAGTAAGCACTTGGGGAATGGAATTAAGCCTTGGGCATGTTGATATGTGCTCAATTGCAAGGCAGTATTAAAAATTCCATTTGAATTTCCAAATCCAGCTAGTTTCAACGGGGCAACGTCTTTTTTTTTTTTTCTCCCTTAAAGAGAAGTGAGACCTGCATATTTAAAAGAAGTTCTTTACCTCCACCCCGCCTTCCCTGCCCTCCCCTCCCACCCACCAACAAGAAGCCAAGGTGACCACTTTCTGTTCAGTTTCTTACAAGTCCATTTAAATGAACATGCAGCCAGGGGGGTAACCAGTCTGTCACCCAGTCAGCAACATTGTTGAGTGGTTTCTCTGAGTATTAGTCACCAAGAAAGGATACCAAAGAAATAGAAACCGTCAACTTTGTCCTTGTGTTGCTCCCAATCTGCCAAAGAAACCAGGAACCATGAAGGCAATAAGGACATTTACAAAGACACGCTGGTGGGCAGTTCCAGGAAGGAGACTCCTTGTTACCAAATGTGCGTGTATCATTGTAAATCCCTCAATAACACGATGTCTGTTATCCCCGTAACGATCCTCTGAAACAAGATCACAGTGTCCCAGCTGGGAAGAACCCTGCTAAGAACCCATCTTGTCCAGACCTCTCCCTCTGTGAGCGGGAAACCCGAGGCCCAGGTATGTGGAGTGCGTCACCCTGGGTCACCCAGGGAGCAGGAGGGGCTGGAACCAGGTCTCTGGACTCGCAGTCTTTCCTAAAGTTCAGAGTGAGAGGAAGCTTGATGAAGCTGGGAGAAAAGCTTGATTTGGCAGGAGGAGAAAGAACAGGCAGCTAGGGGGAAAAGTGCGTAACGGTTTGTCATTTCACAGAGGAGGGGTCCAGGCGGGGAAGATGTACTGGTTCATCTGAGGGATGTTCACAGCAGGGGGACCCCTCAGTCAAGAGTCACAAGAACATTAGTTTTTGATTGTTATTTGCTGAGGCTGACCCTTCCACAGCTGAGGAGGCGGTTGGAGAGGTCAGGAGTGCCAGACCCAAGGAAGGCCAGCTGGGTGGTAATGACACGGCGCAGGCCTCAGTGATAAATGGGATTTTTCAGCTGGGGTGTTTCGGTCCCAACCACTGAGCTGGAACAAAGACCCCAGACCAGGGACACCCAAGGGAGAGATTCACCTACTCCCATGACCCACACGCTTCTGCTCACAGTGGGGGTCGGATGTGGGTGAGCCTTGCAAAGCCATCCAGCTGGGACCTTCCCATTGTAGCAAAGCCTGAAAACTGAGTCTGTCTGGCTGTCCATTTCAAGTCCCTGCTTCACATGGAAAAAAAGCAGCAGGACCTATGCTGGTGATTCTCTGCAGTGTTCTGACCGTGGTTCACTGGGCTTCGGGGAGTGAGACGAGAGTGAGGTGGGAACCCGGGTCTTTTACGATGAGCAGCCCTGTGAACAGCCCTGCCAGGGGACTTGTTACTGCCCTGAAAATAGTTTAATCAGTACTGTCTTTCTAGATTCCATATATACACATTAATATACAATTAATGTATTAATTAATACTTACTAGTTAATAATGTATTAATTAATATACAAAAATATTTATTATCCTCTTTCCAACTTACTTCACTCTCTCTAATAGGCTCTAGGTTCATCCGCCTCATCAGAACTGACTCAAGTGCATTCCTTTTTATGGCTGAGTAATATTCCATTGCATGCACGTACCACAGCTTCGTTATCCATTCATCCGTCATGATGGACATCTAGGCTGCCTCTGTGTCCTTGTTATTGTAAACAGTGCTGCAACGAACACTGGGATGCATGTGTCTTCTGCAGTCCCACTACTAGGCACATACTCTATGTTTGGGTTTTCTGGCCCCGAGGCACATGGGATCTTAGCTCCCCGACCAGGAATCGAACCTGCACTCCCTGAGTGGAAGGTGAAATCTTAACCACTGGACTGCCAGGGCAGTCCCAGGGCCCACATTCTGAGGAGCAAGCCTTTCAAAGGGAATTCATGTGAGTCCAACTTTCTAAAACCCTTGCCTGGAGAACGGCCTTCCCAGCTCTTTCTACCTGAGGGTTGCCATCTTTCAGAGTACTTTGCGTATTCTCCGCCTTTTCTAGACATTTCCAGCCCTTCCTCTGAATCGACCTCTCCTCTGAAGGTGGTGCCCCTGAGCATCTGTGCTGCTCCTTGGCCTCAGCATTCGTGGCCCACAGTTCTCCTATACTTGTTATTTCCCCAACTCGATTGCAGTTACCTGGGTTCCCCCTCCCCAGCTCTGTCTCGGTAGAGCCAGGATTCCATGAGCCCAGAAGCCCTGACTTGATCTGCCCTCTTGGAGCCTGGATCTTCTCTCCTGTGCCCTTTGTCACCTTGCTCAGTTGGCCCCAAGAATCCTTGGTGGGCGCCATCTCTCTGTCCCTGTTGCCCAGGACTCTGTTTCTAGAACAATAGGATGGAGTGTGTTCCTCTCCTAAGAGAGGGCTGAGTTCCGGAATGGGGGTAAGAGTTCCCTCTTGGCAGAGCTGGGCCGGCCCAGTCAGGCGGCCAAGGGACCATTGATCTGAGTCCAGTGAAAAAGTGGCTTCTCGGGAGCCCTGGATCCAGGCCCACTTCCAGACAACTTCTTCTTTCAACGCGCTTTCATGTGTTTTAACTGCACAAGCACGCCGGTTCCCAGCTGTCCCTGAGAGACGGGGATGGTGTTGGTGGTGACCACAGCAGGGGTCAGATGGAGGGGCCAGGGGAGAGGGCGGGCTGAGGGCATCTTGCTGTATTCGAGACCTTTTCGTGGTCAGGGCTGAGGTGATATTGTGGGTCTGCAGATACAGTCGTTTGGACTCTTGGGCTCCTGCGACAACTTGGTGACGCCTATGAAAGCATAGACGTGAGTGTAGGGTGAATTCACATAGACATCTCACCTCTTTCTCCTGCCTTTTATACCTCCCTCTCATTTTCACACACACACACACACACACACACACACACACGCTCACTCACAAACACTTAACCAATTAAGTCTGTCGGGCGCTATTTGCGGATGATGGTGTGGAATTGTGCCGGAGTCGTGTCCGGCATCATTAAATGTCAGCATTAACAATACGGCACTTGGCAATCAAGGCTGCTCTGTGGCTGTTAGTCATTAATCACCATCTGACAGTCCTGAATTGGAAACGAGGAGTCTGTTCACATGTGCTCCGTGGACCCAGTTACCCTCTCAGTCTTGGAAAACTTTTCTTTGACTCTCTGCCTGTGAGGGCCCCTGTCCTGGCGAGGGGGCGGGGGTCCTTAGGCTGAGTCCCTCTCCTCCCCTTCTTCCCCCTCCCCTTCCCCTCCTTCTCCTCCTCCAGCTGCGGAAAGGAGCCCAGTCCTAAAAAAACAGGGGAGAGAGGAGCATATTGTTTTTGGCCTACCCTTTCCCTCTTAGGCCTGTTTTATGTAGCCTTGTTTTTCTATTTTGGTCCCATGGCCAGGAAAATTCTTTTTCTCCCTGAAGAAATTCTGAAAGACAGCAGGGAGCTCGGTTCTGTTCCAAAAGCTGGTGGGGTCAGTTCGTCAAGTGCGTCCTCAGGTGTGGACCTGTGTCTGGTAGATGGGAGGGGGGAGCTTGACGAATTTGGGGGATCGCTTCCAGCCATTTGGGTCTGAATTTCCACGGGTCTTCCGGGTCTCTTTGCAGAATTGAGACCGAGGACTGTTTCTCCCTGGGGTCCAATCTCAACACCTCTCTACAGCCTTGCTTATTCATTTGTTTGCTCCAGAAATATCCACTGAGTGCCTGGGATGAGCCAGGCATGGGCTGGACCCTGGGGTGGCAGCGCTGAACACAGACCCGGGTCCCTGCCTCGGGGTGGCGGCTGTGAGCAGGTGAGGCGGGGCTCAGAGACAGAGTCTGTGTGGCCCCAGGCTTGCTCTCTGTCGGGAAGTCTCTTCCTCTGCATTCTTGGTGCGTGTGTTGCGAGCCTGCCGGCTCCTCCTCGGACACGAGCATCTGGGAAAATGGTCAGGTTCCAGAGCTTTCCCAGCTGTCATCTCGTTCCCAGCAGCCCCCTGCTCTCTGCCTACCCATGTGGGGGCTGCTCCCCAACAGGTGAGCACCGATGTCTTCAGACATGTCGCCTTCTCCCTGGACCCCTTTCACAAACACATCTAATGATGTCTTTTCAGGATTTTGTTCCTTAACTCCAAGGAATGAGTTGAGTGGGGGGAATTTCAGCCACCGTGGCGAGTTGGTAGAAGAAGCATGTCAGTGACGGCCTCATCCCCACGTGGGTCTCCTCTGCCTGCCTTGAGGGTTCGCCATTCCAACCAGGATTCCCCAGGTGACCGCCTTGTCCCAGGACCACCTCTGTGCTGACGAAAGGGAAAGGCTTCAGGAATCAGTGCAGGGCGTGCCTTCTGTTCTCTTCTCTGGCTCTGTGGTCCCTCCTCTGAGTGTCACCCCTGGGTCTCCTCTCTCAGCCAACTAAGGACTTCAGTTCATAGATGCTGAGCAATACTTAAACCTTTTTGCTGTTTTCCAGTTAAATAGAATTCAGCAAACTTTCGCTGACTGTCCATCACATACCTGGAGCTGTCCCAGGCACTCAGGGAACACAAGATGAATAAAAGATCCTTCTTGCCTTTAAGGAATTTATGGGCTGGCTTCCCTGGTGGCGCTAGTGGTAAAGAAGTGAAGTGAAGTGAAGTGAAGTGAAGTGAAGTCACTCAGTTGTGTCCAACTCTTTGCGACTCCATGGACTCTAGCCTATGAGGCTCTTCCGTCCGTGGGATTTTCCAGGCAAGAGTGCTGGAGTGGATTGCCATTTCCTTCTCCAGGGAATCTTCCCTACCCAGGAATCGAACCCAGGTCTCCCGCATTGCAGGCAGACGCTTACCATCTGAGCCACCAACCACCTGCCAATTCAGGCGACCTAAGAGACACAGGTTGGATCTCTGGGTCAGGAAGATCCCCTGGAGGAGGGCATGGCAACCCACTGCAGTATTCTTGCCTGGAGAATCCCATGGACAGAGGAGCCTGGTGGGAGTTGCAAAGAGCTGGACATGACTGAAGCAACTTAGCACGACTTAGCACGTATGGAGGGTGATGAGGGGTCTTCTTATAGAGAAGAACTAGAAAGAGGATAAAATAAGGGACTCTAGGGGTTCAGAGCGAGGGAAACCGACAAGTGGCTGGGGTCAAAGGACCATCGAACTCGTGGGGAAGGGAAGAAGGAATATCTGGGTGGACTGGTCTGTGTGGGCCATTTTGTGGCAGACTTGAAAGCTGGATTAAAGGTTTGGCCTTAGGTAGATAAGGCCCATGGGTTTCCAGGAGTAAGAAGCACACCCTTGCCTATTTCATCAAAAATATATCTTTCAGAAAGAGAGAAGGCTGAGTTCCCCTTCAGGCTTTACATTCCAGGCCAGAACCATGTAATTATAGGTTGATTTGAGTGATCACCAGTTGAACTTTGGTCTCTATCAGCAGCCGTCCATGCCACAGCTCTGGGAGCTGGAAAAACCTCGAAGCTCTGTACCGGGGTGTCCCTGTGACTCTGAGAGGTCCTGGCAGTGCCAGCTCTACCTCCATCTCCCTCTGGCTTGCGTGGGTTCGCAGCCCTGCCTCGCTCCTGTGGCTGGTGGCCCTGGGCGCGGGCTGACTGAACGGTCTGGTCTCTTAGCCCCAGTATCCCTTCTCCCAATTCATCCCCTCCTGGTTCTTCCAGGGCCCAGGCTGCATTTTTGTCCTTCCGTGGGGGCACAGCTACAGGAGATAGTGTCTGCACGGCAGGGGAAGACCTAGCTGCTGATCGGGTGTGGACTTCTGAGCCCGAAACACTCTCCCCACCTCACTTGCCTGACTGCACTCAGCCTTCACGGCTCAGCTGCAAGGTCACGTTTCCAGAGACTCTCCCCAGCCACCTTAGTTCTAAACAAGGACTCCTTGTTACTTGCTCTTTGTACGCACCATGAAACAGTTTGTCACTGCTGCCACTGCAGTTTATAATTGTTTTTTCAGAGGTTTGTTTGTTTGGCTGTAGTGGGTCTTTGTCGCTACACTCCAGCTTTCTTTAGTTGTGGAGAGCGGGGGCTACTCTCTGGGTGCGTTGCTCAGGCTTCTGCCTGCAGGGGCTTCTCTTGTTGCAGACTCTAGTGTGTGCAGGCTTTGGGAGTCATGGTGCACGGGCCCTAGAGCCGCTGGTATGTGGGATCTTCCCGGACCAGGGATCGAACCGGTATCCCTTGCATTGCCAAGTGGATTCTTAACCACTGGACCACTAAGGAAGCCCCTCGGTTTATAATTATATATTGCTCTGTTTCATTTTTTCCCTGCATTAGTCTGTAAGCGCCATGAAGGCAGGCGCTGAGTGTCGTTTTCCAGTTGTACAGCCCTGTGCCAGGTGTGTCTTGGGTGCTCAGGAGGTGATGTGGAATGAATGCCTTGGGTCCGTCTGGTGGCTGGATGATCTCAGAGCTGGTTGGGCATTTACCCAGTGGCCTGCTGCTGCTGCTGTTAAGTCACTTCAGTCATGTCTGACTCTTTGTGACCCCATGGACTGTGGCCCCCCAGGCTCCTCTGTCCATGGGATTCTCCAGGCAAGAGTACTGGAGTGGGTTGCCATTTCCTTCTCCACACAGTGGCCTAGGTGTAGGGAAACTATGGGATTTCTTTCTCTTTTTCAGAAGGAAAGGGAGAGCAGAAAATGGGAAGTGAGCAGCTATGAAAATGAATGAAATAGTACCATTCGCAGCAACATGGGTGGACCTGGAGATGATCATAGTAAGTGGAGTAAGTCAGAGAAGGACAGATATCATATGACATCACATATGTGGAAACTAAAAAAAAAAAATACAAGTCAGCTTATTTACAAAATTGAAATGGACTCGCAGACATCGAAAACAAACTATGGTTACTAAAGGGGAAGTGGAGGAAGGATAAGTTAGAAATTTGGGATTAACATATACACACCACTATATATAAAATAGCTAAACAACGAGGTCCTACTGTATAGCACGGGAAACTATATTTAGTATCTTGGAAGGACTGATGTTGAAGCTGAAACTCCAGTACTTTGGCCACCTGATGTGAAGAACTGACTCATTGGAAAAGACCCTGATGCTGGGAAAGATTGAAGGCGGGAGGAGAAGGGGACGACAGAGGATGAGATGGTTGGATGGCATCACCGTCTCAATGGACATGAGTTTGGGTAAACTCCAGGAGTTGTGATGGACAGGGAGGCCTGGTGTGCTGCAGTCCATGGGGTTGCAAAGAGTCGGACACGACTGAGTGACTGAACTGAACTGAATAACCTATAATGAAAAATAATCTGAAAAGGAGTATGTATATATAACTGAGTCAGTTTGCTCCATACCTGAAACTAACACCGCATTGTAAATCAGCTATATTTCAATAAAGAAATGAGGCGTGGGGAGGGTAAGCATGACTTGGCATTCTTGGGGACCACCCAGCCCCGCTCATGATCTGGCCCCATGGAGGATGCTTAGCTTCTCCAATAAGAGACGCTGGGAGATGGCCCTGGTTTCAGGGACCAGCTTCTCCTCAGATGAAGTCCCTAGACCTGGGAGCCTGGCTTGAAAAAGACAGCCATGGAAGTTCCAGAAAGAACCAAACAGCCCATTCCTAATCCCAACCGTCCTCCACCAGCCTGTTCTTAACGGCTTCTGAGCTTGGAAACCCCAAAGATGTTTTGGGGACCATTCTTTTGCTGTACCCGTGGATGAGCCACAGTGTGGGAGGTGGGAGACGAGAAGAGGAGGGACGAAAACAGATCAGAGCAGGGCTGGCCTGAGGGGAGCAGCGTGGGGGGTGTTAGTGTCGGGGGTGGGTGGGGGCGCACCCGCTTCCTCTTTCCCCACTTTCAGGGGGTCTCCCTGCTGAGCGGGCTTGAGGGTATGAAAGCTGAGGAAGGCAGGGCAGTGGGCGAAGCCCTCAAGGCATGAGAGATGGGGAGGAGACCCTTGACTCCAAAGGTGGTCCTCAGCCAGGGCTGGTACCACCCCGGGGGTGCTGGGATTGTATTTTGTCTCTACGATTGGTGGGCGTGGGGTGAGGAATACCAGCAAGTAGTGTCAGTTTTTTAAATTTGTTTTTGATTGGAGTATAGTTGCTTTACAATGTTGTGTTGGTTTCTGCTGCACTGCAGCATGAATCAGCTGTAAATCCCTTCTCTCTTGAGTCTGCTTCCCACATCCCCCACCCCGCTAGGTCGTCACAGAGCACTGAGCTGAGCTCCCTGCGCTATGCAACAGGTTTTTGTTGTTATTGAGTGACTAAGTCGTGTCCAAAGCTTTTGCAACCCCATGGACTGTAGCCTGCCAGGCTCCTCTGTCCCTGGGATTTCCCAGGCAAGAATACCGGAGTGGGTTACCATTTCCTTTTCCATACTGCAACTTCTCACCAGCTTCCCACCAGCTATCTATATTACATGTGGTGGTATTAATATGTGTGTATATATAAATGCAATGACACCCCACTCCAGTACTCTTGCCTGGAAAATCCCATGGATGGAGGAGCCTGGTAGGCTGCAGTCCATGGGGTCGCTAAGAGTCAGACACGACTTCACTTTCACTTTTCACTTTCGTGCATTGAAGAAGGAAATGGCAACCCACTCCAGTGTTCTTGCCTGGAGAATCCCAGGGACGGGGGAGCCTGGTGGGCTGCCGTCTATGGGGTCACACAGAGTTAGACACGATTGAAGTGACTTAGCAGCAGCAGCATATATAAATGCTACTTTCCCAATCTAACAGGTAGTGTCTTGAGACCGAGGATGCTAACCTTCCTGCTCTACATGGGAGATGTCTTCCCAATCGGGAATTGTCTTGTTCCCAGGGTCCCATCTGAGAAACACTGAGATGAGAGAAAGATAAGGACTTTGATGCTTCACTCTTGGGGGCGTAGGATGCCCATGGTTTCCATCCCCAGAGCTCCTGAGATCCTTGGTGGCGGGGGGGGGGGGGGAAGAGTGGACAGGCCCACCCCTGACCACGGGGGAGTGTGACACGGCGCTGAAGGACAGCCTGGGTCACCGCCTCCTCATCCCCCCTCTTCATCCTCTCCGCATCCCGCAGGCCCGCAGGGCTCCCCAGCAGGCCCTGCGCACCCCGCCCCAGGCCTCACCGGCTGTGCCGTGTAACTTTTTCCATATGCGGGGTCGCTCCAGTATCAGAGAAAGGGGAAACGGCCTGGAGAGCTAGAGGTGGGTGTGGGCGGAGGTGAGGTAGTGGTAGGGGGTGTGTGTCGGAGGGTTTGGGGAGAGGCTATTTTTGGGGGGCCATGTTGCTGGGAAGGGGGTGGGGCTGGGGGAAGTGGATGGCCAGCCTCTGGCCTGTTGGGAGGATGCCGTTGGCACCCGGAGAAATCCATCCAGCGGAGCCAACCCTCATTAATCATCCAGGCGGCTGAACTGCCAGCTCCTTTCAAGATCTTTCAAGAAGGGTTTTCACCCAAAATAGAGTTGAAAATGTGCTGGGCCCTACTCAGAATCCCATCAGTCTGGGCATTATGGAAAGTGTCGGGCTGGCTGTGACGGACAAGGCACACTCTGTTGCAGGGGTCCTGACTCCCACAGCCTGTCATATCAAGCGCCTGATCAAATTTGACAGCTTCATTTGTACCTACAGAATAGATAAAAGGGGCTGTTCATTGAAACAAATGGAGGGGAAGGGGTGGGGGAAGGACGGGAGGTTGAGGGGAGAGGGGAGAGTGTGTGCGGTGCTGGGGGGACGGATGGCACCCGGGAGGCGATGGGGGAGGGCCATGGTTATAGGGGCAAGGGGGTGCCAAGGAGGATGCTGCCAAGAGCAGTCTCTCCTGCAGCACCCCCGGAGAAGGGGGCGGGGTCAGGGGGAGACAGGTGAGTTTCAAGTAAAGGGGGTTGGCAGTGGAGACCTCCACCTGTCAGGGTCACACTGGGGGGCTCCCCAGCCCCTTTTGGGGGGCTCCGGGCCCCGAGGCTATAATTGGAGCCAGGAAGCTGGCCCTGGAGCAGGAGAGTCCAGGGTGACTGGCTGTGATGCTGGGATGTGGGCCAGCACGTGGGAGGCGCATCTCAGCTCCGAGCCCCGAGCTGAGGCTTGCGGGTGGCCTCCAGCACTGACTTCCTGAAGGTTGCATCCGTAGGTGCCTCTGTGTTCCTTGCAGATGGCAGCTGGTTGGCGTGGGCTGGAGGATGTCCCTGTACCCCTGGCACAGTCCGGCTTTGGCTTCGTTCAGGCTGCCCCACTGGCCTGCAAAGACCCCTTCTTCCTCCTTCCGGGGGGTTTAGTGAACAAGGGAGTCCTCCCAGACCCCCCAGAGTGCTCCAAATGCCTCGCAGTTTTCGCGGCTCCCCTTCGTTTGTTAATGTCAGACTTTATGTCATGTTGTCAACATGTGTTTATTTTCAATTAATTTTATTTTATTTTAATTTTTAAATTTTGGCTGTACAGGCTGTTCAGCTGGGGGCTTCCCAGGTGACGCTAGTGGCAAAGAAACCACCTGTCCACGCAGGAGATGCGGGAGACGCAGGTTCGATCCCTGGGTCGGGAAGAGCCCCTGGAGGAGGGCACAGCAACCCACTCCAGTATTCCTGTCTGGAGGATCCCATGGACAGAGGAGCCTGGAGGGATACAGTCCACAGAGGATGCAAAGAGTCAGACAGGACTGAAAGGACGCAGCATGCACGCTCAGGCTTCTGGTTGTGGTGTGGGAGGGCTTCTCTCTGTTGTGGCACACTGGGCTTAGCTGCCCCGAGGCATGTGGGATCTTCGTTCCCTGACCAGGGATTGAAACCACATTCCATGCACTGGAAGGGAGATTCTTAACCACTGGGCCACCAGGGAAGCCCTCCTAGCATGTGTTTGTCCAGGTTCTCCTACCAGACCACAACCAGTTTGGTGCGAGGGTTGGGGGTATGTGTCTGACATGTCTTCTGTCCTCTGATAGCATTTAGCACACTTAGCAGGTTTTCAAGGAAGATTCCCACAGGAGACTCCACAAGGCTCAGTGGTGACATCAGGAAGCCAGCCTGGGATCAGGGGGTCCAAGGCTCCTATCTGACCTCTGGTCTTCAGAGGAGAGGGTCAGAGGTCAGCAAGGCTCTCCGTATCCTGACCCTGCCCACCTGGGGCCTTTGGAGGACTTAGACGCTCCCTTCCAGGCTGATGCAGCCCAGGCTGGTGGTCATCCCCCTCAGGCTCCTGTGGCTGGACAGCTCTGGTGGCAGGAACATAGGTTTCTGGAATCGGATAGACTTGTTAGGGGGTCTTGCCTTTTCTGCTGACTGACTTGGTGACGTTGGGCAAATGTGCTTAAGAGTAGATTTACTGCAGAGAAGAGATGCTAGGATTACGTAAAACCTTGTATGGAAAGTACTTAGCACAGTGCCTGGCATACAGCAAGCACTCAATTAATGTTCGAGAAGGAAGAAGGCCAGGTCTGGTCCTGTTGTCCAGACCTTTTCCCTTTGAACTTAAAGGACATCCTGTTGATGGCACTTGTTTGTTAGTGACCATCGATTCTTATCACTCTGAATTGATCCTTAGTTTTTTGTACGTTTCATAGATGGAAGCTTTGGCTGAATGCAGTGCCCGGAAGTGCAGCGCACGTCTACCCCTCTTGTCGGGAGTGGATGTTACGATGCTGCCTCAGGGTACTTTCCTTGTGGTCCAATGGTTAAGAATCTGCCTTTCAATGCCAGGGACGTGGGTTCGATCCCTGGTCAGGGATCAGCTCACGTGCCTTGGAGCAACTAATCCAGCATACCACAACCAGAGGGACCCTGTGCTACAACAAAGATTCCATCCGCCACAGCTGAGACCCAGTGCAGCCAGATAAATAAATACATAGACCTTAAAAAAAAGGTGCTGCTTCAAGATTACAGGGCATGTGGACGGTCACGAGCCTCTTTGAACTTCAGGATCTCCTAGCCCTGGGATGGCTGTCCTACCGGAGTGAGGTCAGCCATGTCCGGCCAAAGCTTTCCATCCCAGTGCCTTTCCTGTAATTTCGACGTAAACTTTCTCCAGGTGAACAGGGCTGTGTGAGCTTGGAAGGGCTTCTGTTGGGGAAGGTCTGAGGAAGCAGGTGGAGGCGAGGGAGTGAGGGGGAGGTGAGTTCTGTCTTGGCTTTCCCCCAACACACTTTGTAGCCCGTGGCAGTCTCTGCATGCCCTCATCTCGCCAGAGAGTTAGTTTTGCCCTGATTATGGGAAGGGCAGGGTGAAAGCCAGTGAGAATGCTCAGAAAGCACCTTTGGGGGGGTTCCCCTCCTGCTCCCCTCTCCTTGTGGGCACAAGGTAGGGTCAGTGACTTGCCTTCGCAGTTAGGAGGGGCCAGAGGATTATGAGCAGAGGTTATATGTGCCATTTTTGGCCTGAGCTGTGTGACTGTTCATGCCAGCTCTCCCCGTGCTGAGACTGGCAGGGATGTTGGGGGCCTGGTTAATTATGTGCAACAATGTGATGCTTCTGAGGTTCACCTTGGTTAGACTGAACCAGAGTCCTAGTTATTTAATCAAACTCTGCTTCCAAAGGAATTCTGTGGATGTGATTGAAGTCCCTAATCAGATGACTTTAAGTATCTCAAAAGGGAGATGACTCAGGGTGAGCCTGACCTAATCAGTTGAGCCCATTAAAAGATGCTTCTCTGAGCTCAGAGACTCTGTAGAGATCATGCTGGTAGAGTTTCAGCCTACTTGTGATCTTGACTGCCTGCCTGCTTTAAGAATTTCCAACTTGCTTAGCTAGCCACCATGATTGTGTTAAGTCAACACCTTACTTACAAGGCAATATCAATGCCTTGCTATTAATATATTACTGGTTCTGCTTCTCTGGTCAAATTCTAATTTATACGAGATCCCTGTCAACCCATGATGGAGATGTAGTATAACTGAAAAATAAGCTTTTGTTGTGTTAAGCCTCCAAGATTTCTGTGTTAATTTGTTACTGCAGCATGCTGCTACTGCTAAGTCACTTCAGTCATGTCCGACTCTGTGTGACCCCATAGACGGCAGCCCACCAGGCTCCCCTGTCCCTGGGATTCTCCAGGCAAGAGTACTGGAGTGGGTTGCCATTTCCTTCTCCAATGCATGAAAGTGAAAAGTGAAAGTGAAGTCGCTCAGTCGTGTCCGACTCTCAGTGACCCCATGGACTCCAGCCTTCCAGGCTCCTCTGTCCATGGGATTTTCCAGGCAAGAGTACTGGAGTGGGGTGCCATTGCAGTATCTAGCCTATACCGACTTTTGCAGTAGCATTAATAAATCCTGAGTCCATTGTAATTAGCTTATTTATCTACCTCCTACTAGACTGAGGCTCCTTGAGGCTAGGGCCAGGGTGTCTCTCGTCTTTTTAGTGCCCAGAGGAGACCATAGTACGTCATATGCAGTGGGCACTCTGTAATGTTTAACAAGTGCAAACTACTGCACTCAGCAGTCTCAGCTCTTGGAATGACCCATGGACCTTCAATTGCACGGCGTCCAGCAGGGTCCCAACACATGTAGACACACGGGCCAAGACATTCTGATGGGACAGTTCCCCTTATTCTATCCATCTGCAGCGTTGAAACCCACCTGGGTACAAAGTCTGAAGCTACTGGCTCAGTGCAAAGAGTTTTATAGTCAGGACTGCGTTTGTGTCCTGACTCCACAGCTCTTTCACTGTGAAACCGTGAGCGATTTCCTTAACCTCTCCAAATCCGTTTTTCTCATGAGAGTGAATGGCAGGTTTGTTGTAAATATTAAAAATTTAACTGTGCCATGGCATACACGAAATGACGCTTACAGAGATGCCACAAGGCAGCGGTCCCCAACCTTTTTGGCAGTAGGGACCGTTTTCATGGAAGACGATTTTTCCATGGACCAGGTTGGGGGGATGGTTTCGGGAAGAGTCAAGTGCCTTAGACTTACTGCGTACTGTTTCTATCACTATCACGTCAGCTCTGCCTCAGATCATCAGGCATTGGATCCCGGGGGTTGGGGAACCCTGCTCCAGGGTGTGCCTGGCTTATTGTGTGTGTGTTTGGTGCTGCCTGTATTTGAAGTTGTCAAAGTGAGAAGGATAAGTGTGACTGTGTAGTCATACTATTCCCTTTATGGACTGGGTACGAGCCTGTATATAACTCACACACCACACACACACACACACACACACACACTCACACTCACACATCCACCTACCCAGGAGAACAAACGGCACGGGGAATGTGCAGCAACATCTTCCAAATGACTGTTTCCATTCTAAAATCTGGCCTCTGATTCACACTCCAGGGGGATCATTTTATTTTATGTTTCAAAGATCGATGGAGATCCCCACTGCCCACTCAGAGGAACGGTCCCCCACTGTGGTTTGATTTTCCTCTGCCTTTCATTTCTTCCCTCACCAGTTCCATTTTCCAAAAGCAATTGGCTGTAGGCTGAGAAAAATAAGAGTCTTTATGTAGACCTTGGTTTAACCTCACAGGATTCTCAACGCTATTTAAAATAATAATGTTTGACCCACTTAGGCATCCAAGCAGCCTCTGAAATACCGGCATCACTGTATCCTCAGCATTTTGTCAAATGAACAAAGTATTTTAATGCTTCCTTCTTTCCCTGGATGGAAAGTTCGCATTACAGTATCTTTGTGGACCCTCCACCTGCCCTCCATCACGGAGGTGAAGTCACAAGGTATCTTTTTCTGGATGTTCCATATTTACTGTCCTGATAGGAATTTCAGAATTGCATTAGACTGAGGACCACTGTCAGAGCCAACTCCGACCAGCATAGTGCATCACCCTTGAAACATTTAAAAACTCATAGACTATTTCGATTAGAAAGAGCTTAAATGTGGAGGAAAGGAAACTCTTGTGCACCCTTAGTGGGAATTAAATGGGTGCAGCCACTATTTAAAAAAGAGTATGGAAGCTCCTCAAAAACCTAAAAATGGAACTATCGTATGATGGAGCAATTCCACTCCTGGGTATATATCCAAAGAAAATGAAAACACGAATTCAAAAAGATACATGCATCCCAATGTTTGTAGCAGCTCTGTTTACTATAGTCAAGATATGGGAACAACCTAAGTGTCCATCAACAGATGAAGAGTGGATAAAGATGTGGTGTGTGCATGCGCGCACACACGCACACGCACACGCACACACACACACACACAGGAATACTACTCAGCCATGAACAAGAAATAAAGTCCTGCCACTTGCAACAATGTGAATGGACCTGGAGAGTATTATGCTTAGTGAAAGAAATCAGAGAAAGAAAAATGCTCTCTATTATCACTTATATGTGGAGTCTAAAAAAATGAATGAATGTATAACAAAACAGACAGGCAGAGAACAGATTAATGGTTACCAGTGGGTAGAGAGAAGGGACGGCAAGAGAGGGGTAATGGAGTAAGAGGTACAAACTGCTATGTATTAAAACAGATAAGGTTTGAGGATATATTTTACAGCTCAGGGAAACATAGCTATTATTTTACAATAACTTTAAATGGAGTACAATCTATAAAAACATTGAATCGCTATGTTGTATACCCAAAACTAATATAATATTGTAAATCAACTGTACTTCAACTAAAAATAAATAAAATACTTCACGGTAAAAAAAAAAAATTGCTTAAAGATGATGAGGACCAACAGTTGCACTTCAGAAATGGGAAAAAAGAGGCTCAGAGAGATTAAGTGACTTCTCCAAGGTCGCACAGCAATACGCTTCAGAACCAGAGAAAAATCCAGGATTTCTGGCCCCTGCTTCAGTGCTGTTTCTAACTGTATGTATGATGACTACACTTTCTGGACTTACCAGGGGCCAGGGGTGCGCCTCCGCTGATCTTGGAACTGGGACGACCGAGGGGAGGCAGTTTCCTGCTTTCTCTGGGCTGCAGGTTTTTAATGTCTTCTTTGTTGGTTTGGGGCCCTGGAGACTGTGCTGAGGGGAGAGTCTTTCAGTTTCTCCCTCAAGCTACCAAAGGACACTCACACCCTGGGTCTCCATTTTGAGTCGTACAGTCACTTCATTTCCACTCAGCTGGCAGGTTCCGTTTCTTTTCTCTTAAGAGGTTTCCTAGCACCTCTGTGATCCAAACCCACTGACAGCTTTTCCTGTCTTGGGAAGTATTAAAGCTGGCGATAGGCCACTGCCCCTGGGAAAAACTTGTAAAGGCACTTCATCTAGGAAGAAGCATAAACCATTTCCAGGTCTGGAAGGTGCAAGTGGGTTAAGGGAAGCCTGTTCGTTGTATTCCAAGGGGTGGTTCCCGGACCAGGGATTGAACCCAGGCCTCTGCAGTGAAAGCACCAAATCCTAACCACTAGGCCCCCAGGGAACTCTGGGGAGCCTCTTCTTTGATTTGCCGGCTTGGAGCTCTGGCTCAGCCTGCTCATCACCATGGAATGAAGGCCTCATCCATCTTCCAGCTTTCAGAAGAGGACGTGCCTGAGGGGAACTGGGGAGCCTCCCAACAGATCAGGGTTCCCGTGGGCAGGTAGCCCCAGAGAGCTCTCCCTCCAGCTGCTGCAGCCCAACTGCTGATCTGCACAATTAGCCCCTTATTGTAAATGGTCAAGTTCCCCACTGTCTGCACTGCATAAGTAAACGCTTACTAGATCAGCATAAATGCAGTGGTATAGAATACTATCTCATTCTCCATCTCATGGGTGTGTCTTGTCTCCCCCAACTAAATTGGGCAGGAATCTGGTCTGAGTTTTCTTCTGTCTCCTGGCATCCGGCATTGCGCTGGTCACAACAGGAATCTTGTAACCTCTGTCTGCCTTGATGATCCACCTCCTGGAAGTTTGACTCTCCAACACCAGGTCTGTATTTTCAAGCTGCCATTTCCATGCTGGTCATTAGGTACATCATTTGTCAAAACAAACTGTGCAAGTGGAATGAAGTCAATAGCACTCTTGTGTCTGCCACCCACTTTTTAAAAGTTGAAATCAACCATGTTGTGGTTTGGTTGCTAAGTCGTGTCCGACTCTTTTGTGACCCCCTGGACTGTCCTGCTAGGCTCCTCTGTCCATGGGGTTTCCCAGGTAGGAATACTGGAATGGGTTGCCATTTCCTTCTCCAGGGGATCTTCTTGTCTCAGGGATTGAACCTGAGTCTCCTGCATTGGCAGGCGGATTCTTTACCACTGAGCCACCAGGGAAGCCCCCAAATGAACCATGGAGCTCCATCAATTTCCCGCAACCCCCCGATCTTGTTCCCACCCCTGGATGGCAGGGTGGCTTCGATTCTGTTTTTAGTTTGGCCGAGCCCATTGGCCCCCTCCCCGGCCTCCCTGCTCTGCTGGGTGCCTTTCCTGTCCTTGGACTCAGGGGCTGACAGCTGGTTTGGGGGGACCGGAGGAGAGGATGCGGGCATGCTGAGTGTGACAATAGGGCGGGCTTTGTCCAGGGGCCAGGGTGCGCCTCCGCTGACCTTGGAACCAGGACGACCGAGGGGAGGCAGTTTCCTTCTCTCTCTGGGCTGCAGGTTTTTAATGTCTTCTTTGTTGGTTTGGGGCCCTGGAGACTGCGCTGAGGGGAGAGACTTTCGGCTGCTCCCTCCCTCCCGGACAAAACCGGTGCATGCTTTTCCTGTTTAAACAGGGCACAGTTGTGAAGTGCCCTGACTGCACACACCGAGGCCCGGCAACGGCTGCAATAAATCAATAGGAAAATAGAAGCTGCCAGTTAGACTAAACAAGTGCATTTGCAAAGACGGCTAGCTCTCATTAATCACTCTGACAGTCCTAAAAACACATTTCCCCTTTAATGACTGTATTTGGATAATCAGTGCTTTTTCCTCCTCAGTCAGAGTTTGAGTAACAGACAGCTGGTGTTATTACGGGCCATCAGGGAGGGGGTGTGGGGTTTAGGGTCGAGGGGGAGCCGACCACTGGAGGTCTCCTCTAAGGGGCCGGGCTGCCATGTGATAATGAGGGGGAGCTTTTGTGCTGCCATTGATGGCTCCTGGGCAGCCATGTGCAAGTTCCTCCCCAAACTTTTGACACCCACCTGCATTCTGTGGACATAAAAGCCTCAGGGGGCGGGGGTGGGGTTTTGGCAGGGAGGGGTTGGCAGGTTTCACCTGGCTTGGGGAGGAGGCAGCCAGGCGAGGAGCTGGGTCCATGTGATCTGGCTTTGTTTCCGTGAGGTGACTTTGGCTTTCAGGAGGAAAGTTTGAAACCCGGGACATTCCTCTTTATAAATGATGTAACACATTAATGCACAGCGCATTATGAAAATGGTAATTCAAACCCATAGTGCTCCAAATTAAACCATACATTATCGGATGCACTCAACCATCTATTTCGCAAAAAGACAGGATGAATGAAATCAAGTCAAACAGAAAACTGGAGTGCAGCTTCCCCTGCAGAATGATTAATACAGGACAGAGTCGCGGCATTATTGGAAGACAGATTCCACGGAAACCCAGACATCCATCAGGAAGGGGTTAGTTCATGTACTGAGACACATCCCAAGATGCTGGAGAGGCCAGGGCAGCTAGGACTGCAAAGGATGGAGGCCCCTGCACCCCACACCTCCCCTGTGGGCTGCAAATTCTCTGAGGATGGGTTTGAGGGGTGACTGGGAAGTTAAAAACAACCCCCCTGCAATTCTGTTGAGCAATATCTGAGGGTGAGTGAGGTCTCCCCCCTTCTCTTCCTCTCCCTGCTGTCCATGAGGCCACAAAAATAACCAGGCAGGAGGTGTGAAATTATGACCCCGAGCCAGGAACGTCCAGTGTCTAAAGGCCCAGCTGTGTGGCTGTCACCCTTCCCAGTGCCTTGGGAACACAGGCCCCCGGTTCTGGCGCCTGGAAGAGATTAGGAGAAGGGGTGGGAGGAGGGCTAGGGAGAGGAGGAGGAGGTGGAGTGATGGAAGGTGGAGGTGATGCTGGAGCACAGAGTTGCTGGATGAATTAATTATGCAAATGAGCAGCTGGTGGGCAGCATTATGGCTCTGAAAACAGCAACTTTGTTTCTGTAGCTCCTGCAAGTAACACACTCCCCACCACCACCACCCCCTGCCCCAGTGAATGAAAACAGCCACATGTCTTGGGACCCTCACCCTTTTATGGTGGGGAGGGCTGACTGGGAGGGTGAAACCTGGACCACTCCAGGCTACAATGTCTGCTTGCCCTTTTGAGTCACGGTGGGAGCTGGCACCAGCCTTTTCCAATCAGGCCAAAGGCATCCTTCCTGGTCTGCAAAAGCCGATGATACATTTTCTGGGGGAAATCTCTGAGGAGGAGGTCTAATGTGCATTCTCACACCTTTCCTGTAAGCCAAGTACCTGGAGAGAACTTTCACTATATGGGGAGATACCAAGTCTCTTCCTTTCTTCTGTTCCAACAAGGGGAGCCTGTGGTCCTTAGGAAGGTCTGAAGACCATAGTGTTAGTTGCTCAACTGTGTCCAACTCTTTGCGACCCTATAGACTGTAGCCCATCAGGTTCCTCTGTCCATGGATTTCTCCAGGCAAGAACACTGGAGTGGGTTGCCATTTCCTTCTCCAGGGGAATCTTCGCCACCCAGTGATCAAACCCAGGTCCCTTGCATTGTAGGCAGATTCTTTACCACCTGAGACACCAGGGAAGCCCCTGACCATAGTTTAAGAGAAAAGTTTAACTCTCCCTGCAGAGGGAGCAATTTCCAGCAGTTTTAGCAGGCATTAGAAACAAGCATACAAAGGTACCTGAAAGAAAAAGGGAGATGTGAGAGGAAGGGAAGATTAACCAAGAGCAAACAAAACAACAGAGATAAAAAAATAAAGCAAGTCGCTACAGTTCAGTTCTTTTCAAGCTTCGGGCCAATTTGAACTCTGAGAAGTCTGGTAAGGATGGTCCCTCAGGAAGACTCTGAGCTGCCCTCAGGGGCGACTTCTTCAGGGCCTCCAGCCTCTCCCGTACCGTGTTTATCACTGTGGGCGAGGATGCCAGCAGACCAGGTTCCTTCCCTGGGGACACATACAGGATCTTACTCCAGGAGTACTATTTTCTGCAGATGACTGAGGTTCTCTTGACTAGGGAAGGAATTTTGCCGGGAAACAAAGCTGTAGGGGCAACCCCTCAAGTCCCAAACCCCATGAAACATCTTACGCTGAAGTTCTGTCAAATCCCGACTGAATGACGCCGGATGAGGCCAAGACCCACCCTGTGATTCTCTAAAGGAGTTTGGGGCCATTTGTGGGATGAATCAGCGCCAGCAGAGAGATACCCCCTTGACCTCTGGGTTTCCGGATGTTTCTAAAGCACACAGTTTGTGGAGCAGGAATTGCCCTAAAGTCGCATTCCTCACCGAGAACGTCAAGCAAAACAACACGAATGGCAACAACAGCAGCTCCCAAAGCTGCGAGGCGCCTGACGTAGAGCAGCGCGGCTCGGAGGGGACGAGGGGGACATTTTTCAGCGCGCCCAACAGGTGGCTCCACGCCTTAGGCGCAGGAGGCCGAGCATCCGAGCGCCGTGGCCCGCTGCAACCTGAGAGGTGGGTGCCGGGCGTCCTGCATCAGGAACTTGAGAGGGGCCAGCCGCAAGGGGCGCCCCCTGCCCCGGGGAGGGTGGGGTGGGAACGAGAAAGCACCAAGGAAGACGCGCAGGCCCCGGGGCCCCCATGGTCCCCCCCTTCGGACCCCGGAGATTCCCAGCACAGTAGAGGGGTGCTCCGGCCCTTTCCTCATCATCCTGAAAAACAGCATCCCCGCTGTCGCCTGCTCAAGGATACAGAAGCCAGTATCTATCGTGCCGGCTCAAGAAGACGGGGAAACCGAGGGTGGCTCCTACATGCCAAGTCATTGCCGCGCCTTCTCCGCAAAACCCAAACTGGGGGCCCACTATCCAGCGCTAGAGTTAGGGAGTCCCCAAGCCGTGAGAAGCGCCCTTCGCGGCAGGTGCGTATACCCTTGGACTTTAAGGTGCATGTAAGGCACTGCCAGGGAGAGGATATCCTCATTTTTTGAGTGCGAAGCGCGGAAGGCGTTTGCGGCGGGCGCCAGTCGTTCGCCTTTCTGCCACCAGGTGGCGCCAGAGGCACGTCGTCTTTGCCTGCTCGCGGGTCCCGGGGATGGTGCAGCCCAGAGTCTCTGAGCCCCGGATCTTGGGTCCCTTCTCCGCCCCTTGGGTCTCGAATCTAGACCCTCATCTAGAGGAAAAGTCCTCATGCACACACTCTCCCCGCCCCGTTCCCAGGTGATGTCAAGACCTTTGAAGTGAGCTTGGGAGCTAAATAACCGAGTTGGGGCGGGGGGGAAGCGGGGGGCATTTTATTATTTGTAACGCGCTGGCAGTTTGGTTTTCTGCCCCCTCCCGCATCCCCCTTCCTCCCCCTCTTTCTTGAGAACACGCATTAAACTCGTTCTTGAACGGAAATCCGAGAAGGAAACCATAAGGTGTTTTCAAT